>NC_092159.1:34841398-35177648 GCF_045791955.1 Oncorhynchus clarkii lewisi | reverse complement strand
AAGGAGAGGAGAGGAGAGCAGACGGTGTGTGTGGTGGCAGTGGAGGAAGGAGAGGAGAGGAGACGGGGTGTGTGGTGGCAGTGGAGGAAGGAGAGGAGACGGTGTGTGTGGTGGCAGTGGAGGAAGGAGAGGAGACGGTGTGTGTGGTGGCAGTGGAGGAAGGAGAGGAGAGGAGAGCAGACGGTGTGTGTGGTGGCAGTGGAGGAAGGAGAGGAGACGGTGTGTGTGGTGGCAGTGGAGGAAGGAGAGGAGAGGAGAGCAGACGGTGTGTGTGGTGGCAGTGGAGGAAGGAGAGGAGGGAAGGTGTGTGTGGTGGCAGTGGAGGAAGGAGAGGAGGGATGGCGAGAGGAGACGGTGTGTGTGGTGGCAGTGGAGGAAGGAGAGGAGACGGTGTGTGTGGTGGCATTGGAGGAAGGAGAGGAGACGGTGTGTGTGGTGGCAGTGGAGGAAGGAGAGGAGGGACGGTGTGTGTGGTGGCAGTGGAGGAAGGAGAGGAGACGGTGTGTGTGGTGGCAGTGGAGGAAGGAGAGGAGACGGTGTGTGTGGTGGCAGTGGAGGAAAGAGAGGAGGGACGGCGAGAGGAGACGGTGTGTGTGGTGGCAGTGGGGGAAGGAGAGGAGGGACGGCGAGAGGAGACGGTGTGTGTGGTGGCAGTGGAGGAAGGAGAGGAGGGACGGCGAGAGGAGACAGTGTGTGTGGTGGCAGTGGAGGAAGCAGAGCAGGGACGGCGAGAGGAGACGGTGTGTGTGGTGGCAGTGGAGGAAGGAGAGGAGGGATGGCGAGAGGAGACGGTGTGTGTGGTGGCAGTGGAGGAAGGAGAGGAGGGACGGTGTGTGTGGTGGCAGTGGAGGAAGGAGAGGAGGGACGGCGAGAGGAGACGGTGTGTGTGGTGGCAGTGGAGGAAGGAGAGGAGGGACGGTGTGTGTGGTGGCAGTGGAGGACGGAGAGGAGGGACGGTGTGTGTGGTGGCAGTGGAGGAAGGAGAGGAGAGGAGAGGAGACGGTGTGTGTGGTGGCAGTGGAGGAAGGAGAGGAGAGGAGAGCAGACGGTGTGTGTGGTGGCAGTGGAGGAAGGAGAGGAGAGGAGAGCAGACGGTGTGTGTGGTGGCAGTGGAGGAAGGAGAGGAGAGGAGACGGGGTGTGTGGTGGCAGTGGAGGAAGGAGAGGAGACGGTGTGTGTGGTGGCAGTGGAGGAAGGAGAGGAGACGGTGTGTGTGGTGGCAGTGGAGGAAGGAGAGGAGAGGAGAGCAGACGGTGTGTGTGGTGGCAGTGGAGGAAGGAGAGGAGACGGTGTGTGTGGTGGCAGTGGAGGAAGGAGAGGAGAGGAGAGCAGACGGTGTGTGTGGTGGCAGTGGAGGAAGGAGAGGAGGGAAGGTGTGTGTGGTGGCAGTGGAGGAAGGAGAGGAGGGATGGCGAGAGGAGACGGTGTGTGTGGTGGCAGTGGAGGAAGGAGAGGAGACGGTGTGTGTGGTGGCATTGGAGGAAGGAGAGGAGACGGTGTGTGTGGTGGCAGTGGAGGAAGGAGAGGAGGGACGGTGTGTGTGGTGGCAGTGGAGGAAGGAGAGGAGACGGTGTGTGTGGTGGCAGTGGAGGAAGGAGAGGAGACGGTGTGTGTGGTGGCAGTGGAGGAAAGAGAGGAGGGACGGCGAGAGGAGACGGTGTGTGTGGTGGCAGTGGGGGAAGGAGAGGAGGGACGGCGAGAGGAGACGGTGTGTGTGGTGGCAGTGGAGGAAGGAGAGGAGGGATGGCGAGAGGAGACGGTGTGTGTGGTGGCAGTGGAGGAAGGAGAGGAGGGACGGTGTGTGTGGTGGCAGTGGAGGAAGGAGAGGAGGGACGGCGAGAGGAGACGGTGTGTGTGGTGGCAGTGGAGGAAGGAGAGGAGGGACGGCGAGAGGAGACGGTGTGTGTGGTGGCAGTGGAGGAAGGAGAGGAGGGACGGTGTGTGTGGTGGCAGTGGAGGAAGGAGAGGAGACGGTGTGTGTGGTGGCAGTGGAGGAAGGAGAGGAGACGGTGTGTGTGGTGGCAGTGGAGGAAGGAGAGAAGACGGTGTGTGTGGTAGTGGAGGAAGGAGAGGAGGGACGGCGAGAGGAGACGGTGTGTGTGGTGGCAGTGGAGGAAGGAGAGGAGACGGTGTATGTGGTGGCAGTGGAGGAAGGAGAGGAGACGGTGTGTGTGGTGGCAGTGGAGGAAGGAGAGGAGACGGTGTGTGTGGTGGCAGTGGAAGAAGGAGAGGAGACGGTGTGTGTGGTGGCAGTGGAGGAAGGAGAGGAGGGATGGCGAGAGGAGACGGTGTGTGTGGTGGCAGTGGAGGAAGGAGAGGAGACGGTGTGTGTGGTGGCATTGGAGGAAGGAGAGGAGACGGTGTGTGTGGTGGCAGTGGAGGAAGGAGAGGAGGGACGGTGTGTGTGGTGGCAGTGGAGGAAGGAGAGGAGACGGTGTGTGTGGTGGCAGTGGAGGAAGGAGAGGAGATGGTGTGTGTGGTGGCAGTGGAGGAAGGAGAGGAGACGGTGTGTGTGGTGGCAGTGGAGGAAGGAGAGGAGGGACGGCGAGAGGAGACGGTGTGTGTGGTGGCAGTGGAGGAAGGAGAGGAGACGGTGTGTGTGGTGGCAGTGGAGGAAGGAGAGGAGACGGTGTGTGTGGTGGCAGTGGAGGAAGGAGAGGAGACGGTGTGTGTGGTGGCAGTGGAGGAAGGAGAGAAGACGGTGTGTGTGATGGCAGTGGAGGAAGGAGAGGAGACGGTGTGCGTGGTGGCAGTGGAGGAAGGAGAGGAGGGACGGCGAGAGGAGACGGTGTGTGTGGTGGCAGTGGAGGAAGGAGAGGAGACGGTGTGTGTGGTGGCAGTGGAGGAAGGAGAGGAGGGACGGCGAGAGGAGACGATGTGTGTGGTGGCAGTGGAGGAAGTAGAGGAGACGGTGTGTGTGGTGGCAGTGGAGGAAGGAGAGGAGACGGTGTGTGTGGTGGCAGTGGAGGAAGGAGAGGAGAGGAGATCAGACGGTGTGTGTGGTGGCAGTGGAGGAAGGAGAGGAGGGGAGGAGAGGAGACGGTGTGTGTGGTGGCAGTGGAGGAAGGAGAGGAGACGGTGTGTGTGGTGGCAGTGGAGGAAGGAGAGGAGACGGTGTGTGTGGTGGCAGTGGAGGAAGGAGAGGAGAGGAGAGGAGACGGTGTGTGTGGTGGCAGTGGAGGAAGGAGAGGAGGGACGGCGAGAGGAGACGGTGTGTGTGGTGGCAGTGGGGGAAGGAGAGGAGGGACGGCGAGAGGAGACGGTGTGTGTGGTGGCAGTGGAGGAAGGAGAGGAGGGACGGCGAGAGGAGACAGTGTGTGTGGTGGCAGTGGAGGAAGCAGAGCAGGGACGGCGAGAGGAGACGGTGTGTGTGGTGGCAGTGGAGGAAGGAGAGGAGGGATGGCGAGAGGAGACGGTGTGTGTGGTGGCAGTGGAGGAAGGAGAGGAGGGACGGTGTGTGTGGTGGCAGTGGAGGAAGGAGAGGAGGGACGGCGAGAGGAGACGGTGTGTGTGGTGGCAGTGGAGGAAGGAGAGGAGGGACGGCGAGAGGAGACGGTGTGTGTGGTGGCAGTGGAGGAAGGAGAGGAGGGACGGTGTGTGTGGTGGCAGTGGAGGAAGGAGAGGAGGGACGGCGAGAGGAGACGGTGTGTGTGGTGGCAGTGGAGGAAGGAGAGGAGGGACGGAGAGAGGAGACGGTGTGTGTGGTGGCAGTGGAGGAAGGAGAGGAGACGGTGTGTGTGGTGGCAGTGGAGGAAGGAGAGGAGACGGTGTGTGTGGTGGCAGTGGAGGAAGGAGAGGAGACGGTGTGTGTGGTGGCAGTGGAGGAAGGAGAGAAGACAGTGTGTGTGGTAGTGGAGGAAGGAGAGGAGGGACGGCGAGAGGAGACGGTGTGTGTGGTGGCAGTGGAGGAAGGAGAGGAGACGGTGTATGTGGTGGCAGTGGAGGAAGGAGAGGAGACGGTGTGTGTGGTGGCAGTGGAGGAAGGAGAGGAGACGGTGTGTGTGGTGGCAGTGGAAGAAGGAGAGGAGACGGTGTGTGTGGTGGCAGTGGAGGAAGGAGAGGAGACAGTGTGTGTGGTGGTAGTGGAGGAAGGAGAGGAGACGGTGTGTGTGGTGGTAGTGGAGGAAGGAGAGGAGACGGTGTGTGTGGTGGCAGTGGAGGAAGGAGAGAAGACGGTGTGTTTGGTGGCAGTGGAGGAAGGAGAGGAGACGGTGTGTGTGGTGGCAGTGGAGGAAGGAGAGGAGGGACGGCGAGAGGAGACGGTGTGTGTGGTGGCAGTGGAGGAAGGAGAGGAGACGGTGTATGTGGTGGCAGTGGAGGAAGGAGAGGAGACGGTGTGTGTGGTGGCAGTGGAGGAAGGAGAGGAGACGGTGTGTGTGGTGGCAGTGGAGGAAGGAGAGGAGACGGTGTGTGTGGTGGCAGTGGAGGAAGGAGAGGAGAGGAGAGCAGACGGTGTGTGTGGTGGCAGTGGAGGAAGGAGAGGAGGGGATGAGAGGAGACGGTGTGTGTGGTGGCAGTGGAGGAAGGAGAGGAGACGGTGTGTGTGGTGGCAGTGGAGGAAGGAGAGGAGACGGTGTGTGTGGTGGCAGTGGAGGAAGGAGAGGAGACGGTGTGTGTGGTGGCAGTGGAGGAAGGAGAGGAGACGGTGTGTGTGGTGGCAGTGGAGGAAGGAGAGGAGAGGAGAGCAGACGGTGTGTGTGGTGGCAGTGGAGGAAGGAGAGGAGGGGAGGAGAGGAGACGGCGTGTGTGGTGGCAGTGGAGGAAGGAGAGGAGGGACGGCGAGAGGAGACGGTGTGTGTGGTGGCAGTGGAGGAAGGAGAGGAGGGACGGCGAGAGGAGACGATGTGTGTGGTGACAGTGGAGGAAGGAGAGGAGGGACGGCGAGAGGAGACGGTGTGTGTGGTGGCAGTGGAGGAAGGAGAGGAGGGAAGGCGAGAGGAGACGGTGTGTGTGGTGGCAGTGGAGGAAGGAGAGGAGGGACGGCGAGAGGAGACGGTGTGTGTGGTGGCAGTGGAGGAAGGAGAGGAGAGGAGACGGTGTGTGTGGTGGCAGTGGAGGAAGGAGAGGAGAGGAGACGGTGTGTGTGGTGGCAGTGGAGGAAGGAGAGGAGAGGAGAGGAGACGGTGTGTGTGGTGGCAGTGGAGGAAGGAGAGGAGGGAAGGCGAGAGGAGACGGTGTGTGTGGTGGCAGTGGGGGAAGGAGAGGAGGGACGGCGAGAGGAGACGGTGTGTGTGGTGGCAGTGGAGGAAGGAGAGGAGGGACGGCGAGAGGAGACGGTGTGTGTGGTGGCAGTGGAGGAAGCAGAGGAGGGACGGCGAGAGGAGACGGTGTGTGTGGTGGCAGTGGAGGAAGGAGAGGAGGGACGGCGAGAGGAGACGGTGTGTGTGGTGGCAGTGGAGGAAGGAGAGGAGGGACGGTGTGTGTGGTGGCAGTGGAGGAAGGAGAGGAGGGACGGCGAGAGGAGACGGTGTGTGTGGTGGCAGTGGAGGAAGGAGAGGAGGAACAGCGAGAGGAGACGGTGTGTGTGGTGGCAGTGGAGGAAGGAGAGGAGGGACGGCGAGAGGAGATGGTGTGTGTGGTGGCAGTGGAGGAAGGAGAGGAGGGACGGCGAGAGGAGACGGTGTGTGTGGTGGCAGTGGAGGAAGGAGAGGAGGGACGGCGAGAGGAGATGGTGTTAGAGGGGAGAGGAAGCTGGTGGATGTGGGGGGTGTGTGTGGGGGGGGGGGGGGGGGGGGGGGGGTTATAGTACTCAACATGGGACACTTTGTGGCTTAATAATGTGGCGGTCTATATTTAACTCTGTTATTTCTGGAGGGGGATGATGGGGGGGGGGGTGACGAAATCGAAATGGAGCCATCCCGGATTATAGGGACAAGTCCCTCCTTTGAAAACTGAAGGGAGAGCTGATCAGCATAAACCGAGAGCTGCGTACAGAAAGGCGCATCGCCGCAACGCCTGTCAGTCTGAATCGGGATAAAAGCTCCGTCTGGGGTGGTATACAGTCGCTGATGGGGGAGGGGTGCAGTGTCATCCATGTGGACCGTGGTGACGGTGGAGATGATGAAATAGGGCTGATGACCCCCCCTCCCCCCCCCACAACACATGCACCCACCCGGCCTTAGCCAACTGCCCCTGGGTCCCGTTTTACCACGGTGGTGGAAGATCCCTCCGGGAGGCAGAGCTGGCTGACTTCACGCCTGCTGCCGCGTGTGGTCGGCTGTACCGGCAGTGGGGTCACACCACCATCGGAGACCACCACTGCATGACTAAGTGAAAAGTCTAATGGCTGCGATCAAAGTCTCTCCGCAACAGATCTAGGATTTGTTCAAACAAACTTTCTGGGAAACACCTAAAAGTAACACCTGTAGTACCAAAAGCATATTGACATTGACAGTAAAAGACTAGAAGGCGGATCACACGTTGGGCAGCAGCACCACGGGCCCATAACAAAGCCTGTTTAACCTCACAGGGCTGTCTGGAGGCATCAGGCAGTGTTTGTTGTTGCTCTAGCAGCTTCCTATCTGACACACACATACACACACAGCTCATATCTCTTGACATCACTCAGAGAACACAGAACCACCGTAGTAACCACAGGGCGTTTGGCGCCACCACAGCTGCGTGGCGTCCGCTACACCTGGCCCCCGGCTGAGCCTTACACTGGGATCACAGAGAACTACAGAGTAGAACGAAAGAAGTGAGGAAAAATAAGTTGTAGGAAAGAGGTGATGAAAGAAAGAGAGAGAGAGAGAGAGAGAGAGAGAGAGAGAGAGAGAGAGAGAGAGAGAGAGAGAGAGAGAGAGAGAGTGTATGAGCCATGTGGAAGAGGGTAGGAGTGATGAGAGAGAGAGAGAGAGAGAGAGAGAGAGAGAGAGAGAGAGAGAGAGAGAGAGAGAGAGAGAGAGAGAGAGAGAAGATGAGCTGTGTCGAAAGAGGGAGTACCCTGGGGCTAGCTGATCCAGCTCTGTTACTGCTTACTGCTCCAACTAATCCCAGCCTGAGCACATCAGCTAGGTCTTATCAGTAATTAGCACGCTAACCATTCCCCAGTCCCACTGGGGTCTGGACCTGGAGAACACAGCCTCCACAGCCAGCCAGCCCTTTCCTTGCATTCAATTAGCCCACTTTAAAGTGCGTGCCATAACCCGCAGGGCTGGCAATGGCGGGAGGGGGGGGAGAAAAGGATGAAGAGGAGGCAGCGGGAGTTGAGAAACAGGAGGGAAACAGTCTGACATTTCCGAGGCTGAGGGTGTTATACAGACTGCAGAGGGTGTGAGTTTTTTGGGGGGGAGGGGGGGGGGTTGTCATGGAGTGTTTTGCGGGGTCGCGTTAACACTCCTTGCCCTGTCGAGGCGAATCGGGGATGATCTCCATGGTTACGAGGGGGAGACAGAACAGGAGAGCAATAGACTTAGAATAGATAAACTTAGAATAGATAGTATGGGGTGGTGTGACAGGAGGAAGAGGATGAGGAGGAGTGACTAGGGTTTGAGGTGCAAGTCCACAATTTCACATATTCTTGAGTAATATGTTTTAGGTGTGGTTTATGCAGAGGGTGTGATATCTGAGATATTTCCATACCTATGGAAAATACAATTAGCACGTGGAACCAACTTTCTAGGGACAGGCTTTGACTGACAGGGTCTTTTCAACAACATGTTAAGAAGGGGCAAAAAGGGGAAGAACATTCTTTCCAAGACTTTCCAAGATGGCATAGCAGTGCAGACGTTGTTTGTCGTTCTCCCGTGTAAAAAAAAAAATCCCCCGTCTTTTTCTGTATATTTATAAATCTTTTTCCATTTTTAAATTATATAATACCTTCCGGCAACCCGCCTCACCCAATGTGATACGGATCTGCTATTTTTAGACCTTATAGCCAGAAACGCCATCAGAAGCTAGCCATCAGTAGCTAACCAGCTAATTAGCTACTAGCTATTTAGCAAGCGCAGACTAGCTAGCACAGACACCAGCCGCTTTTAGCATGGATAATACTTGCCAGCCTGCACAGCGCGTTATCAATCCTGAGCATATCGGTCTGTTTTATCCGCTACAACACCGGATTCTTGCCGTAAGCCCTGAACCATTATTCCTGATCATCGCATCTAGCTAGCTGCCACCGAGAGGCCCAGCCCCAAAGCTAGCCTTGAGCCAGGACCATCTCCCGGCCTGCTCAGTGGACCCTATGATCACTCGGCTACACAGCTGATGCCTCCCAGACTCTTCACTAACACGACTAGAATCCACTACACCACCGGATTCTTGTCGTAAGCTCTGGACCTTTGCATCAGGTCATCGCTGCTAGCTAGCTGCTACCGAGTGGCTATAGTGGCTAACGCCCTTGTCCCGAAGCTAGCACCAGTTAGCCGCGAGCCAGGTGCATCTGCCAACGAGCAAACTAAATTTCTCCAGCTACAATAACTCTTTTGCCAACTGGCCTGGACCCTTAATCGACACAGAGCCCCGCCGTTCCATCACGACTGGTCTGCCGACATTATTCCATCCGTTGTGCCCTCTACCGGCCTTTGCCGGACGTCGGAGCAGACGCTTCTACTAGCCCCGGCCTGCAAATTATTATAATATTTTTAACGCCGTGTCTCCCGCTTGCTAGCAAAGTAATGACTACCTAACGGCTTCCCTGTTCCGTCGATTGCTGTTCACTGGACCCTATGATCACGTGGCTACATAGCTGATGCCTGCTGGACTGTTCACTAATCATAGTACTACATTTTGTTTGTTTATCTGTCGGCCCCAGCCTCGAACTCAGGCCCTGTGTGTAATTAACTGACCCTCTCTGCCCATTCATCCCCATTTTTACCTGTTGTTGTTGTTGTCTTAGCTGATTAGCTGTTGTTATGTCTTACCTGTTGTTGTCTTAGCTAGCTCTCCCAATCCACACCTGTGATTGCTTTATGCCTCGCTTTGTGTCTCTCTCTAATGTCAATATGCCTTGTATACTGTTGTTTAGGGTAGTTATCATTGTTTTAGTTTACTGTGGAGCCCCTAGTCCCACTCAACATGCCTCAGATGCCTCTGTTGTCCCACCTCCTACACATGCGGTGACCTCACCCAGCATAACTAATGCGTCCAGAGATGCAACCTCTCCTTTCGTCACTCAATGCCTAGGTTTACCTCCACTGTACCCACACCCTACCATACCCGTCTGTACATTATACCCTGAATCTATCCTACCACACTCAGAAACCTGCTCCTTTTATTCTCTGTCCCTAACGCACTAGACGACCAGTTTTGATAGCCTTTAGCTCTCCTTCCAGACTCATATTAAACATCTCCAATCCAAAATTAAATCTAGAATCGGCTTCCTATTTTGCAAGAAAGCCTCCTTCACTCACGCTGCCAAACAAACCATCGAAAAGCTGACGATCCTACCGATCCTCGACTTCAGCGATGTCATTTACAAAATAGCCTTCAACACACTACTCAGCAAACTGGATGCAGTCTATCACAGTGCCATCCGTTTTGTCACCAAAGCCCCATATACCACCCACCACTGCAACCTGCATGCTCTTGTTGGCTGGCCCTCGCTACATATTTGTCGCCAAACCCACTGGCTCCATGTCATCTATAAGTCTCTGCTAAGTAAAGCCCCGCCTTATCTCAGCTCACTGGTCACCATTGCAACACCCACCCGTAGAACACGCTCCAGCAGCTATATCTCACTGGTCATCCCCAAAGCCAACACCTCCTTTGGCCGCCTTTCCTTCCAGAATTGCAAAAATCTCTGAAGTTAGCGATATATTATTCCCTCGCTAACTTTAAGCATCAGCTATCTGAGCAGCTAAACGATCACTGCAGCTGTACATAGCCCATCTGTAAATATCCCATCCAATCTACCTACATCATCCTCATATTGTTTTTATTTACTTTTTTGCACACCAGTATTTCTACTTGCACATCATCATCTGCACAACTATCACTCCCGTGTTAATTTGCTAAATTGTAATTACTTGCTACTATGGCCTATTTATTGCCTTACCTCCTTAACCATTTGCACACACTGTATATAGACTTTTTCTATTGTGTTATTGACTGTACGTTTGTTTATTCCATGTGTACCTCTGTGTTGTTGTTTGTGTCGCACTGCTTTGCTTTATCTTGGCCAGGTCGCAGTTGTAAATGAGAACTTGTTCGGAACTAGCCTACCTGGTTAAATAAAGGTAACATGTATATATATCTTTTTTTTAAACTTACTCCATCTTCTCACTCACTCACACAGCTTTGCCTCATGCTACCTCTTCAAATGATAATGCACGTCTCTATGTAGGACATGCCACTGCTGCTTCTCACCCCCTCTCCCCCTCAGTGCTTCCTCAAACACAGCATGTGGGCTGTGTATATCGCAGCCCCCCCCCCCCTATCCCCCGCCAGCTCCTCTCATCTCCGGAGAGTCCCCGTCCCGCATGACAGCTCACCCAGACCATCTCCTAGCGTGGCGGGGGGCTGTGTAATAATTAGCCCCTGGCAGCGAGGGAGGGCTGTTCGTCAGCTAACACTATGCAGGAGCTATGGATTAGTCTCTCAGCACCAAGAGAGGAGCACGCTCATCAGCCAGCCAGACAGGCAGGCAGAAGAACACACTCCATCTCTGCACACACACACACACAGGAAAGCAGGGACCCCCTCTGCTCTGAGAGGCTGTTGTACTCTAGGCTCTGCTGTCTCTATCTGTCTGTCTGTCTGCCTGCCTGCCTGCCTGCCTGCCTGCCTGTCTGTCTGTCTGTCTGCCTGCCTGTCTGCGGCAGCCTGCCGACTGAGCTCCTGCCTGGATCTGGGGAATGGAAGCCACAAGGGGTGGGACATGGTGGGTGGAGGGACAGAGACATTAGCTGCTTTCCCCATACAGACATGGGAAGAGAGGGAGGAGAGGAAGAGGAAAGGAGAGGGGGCCAGGATGCCACCCAGCAAGGCATGAGTGGATGTAAGCTTGGCTGTGATTTGGCAGTTTATTGGTAGAATGGGTACTGTGGCAGTGATGGACCTACACTATACTTGCTAAATGAATATTAACGTTAACGTTGATATATGAGACCTTTATCAATTAATGTTTGTAGAATGGATGGGTGGTGCCATATCACATCCACCTACCTGTCAATATTCCCCTACCCCCTATTCCCCTACTCCCCTGGGGGGGCAGGTAGCCTAGTGGTTAGAGCGTTGGGCCAGTAACCGAAAGGTTGCTAGATCGAATCCCCGAGCTGACGAGGTAAAAATCTGTCGTTCTTCCCCTGAACAACCCCCTAGGCCATCATTGAAAATCAGAATTTGTTCTTAACTGACTTGCCTAGTTAAATACATTTGAAATAAAAAATAAAACCATTTAAAAAAAACTACCATCACAACTGCTTCAAGAGTCCTCCTACAGTCAGAACAACACCTTATTTTCACTCTTCACAAAATCAGACACACACTTCCTCCATTAACGCACAGAGAGAGCGCCCACCTGCCAGTTCAAGCGAGGACACACACCTCCTGAGGCATTGTGCCCAGGAACATTCTGTTGGTTATTCAAGCTGCCTCATTGAGATCAGACCAATCCGCTCGCTCAGTTCGACACATCAACTAGTCAAGGCTATGTTCCACACCAACCAAACCCTATAATGTAGTCAGTACTATGTAATTAGTGTAATAGACATTTTACACATCAGTTCTATATCGGTTCTCAGTTCTATATAGACTCCACTCCACTTTGATCTGAAGTCATACAGCATCACAGCCATATATACGCCATATATACGCCATATATACGTAACACAGAAGACGCTGGAAAGTTAAAGTTAACTGGAAAGTTAAAGCAGCCAAGTTAAAACTTGTGTGGCTCATGTTTTACTTCCTGCGTCCCCCCCCGAATTGATCCAACTTTGTCAAACTTCAAAAGCTGATTTTTGGTACAAATATAAGATGGATCAAGTCAGTCATTGGGCCAAAAGGCATCAACCAACCAACCAACCAAACGCCAATCAGCAGTACCTGACAACCTTTCTAATCACTCACTAATGTCAACATACACCGACAGAATGTGATTGGGTACTTACTGGCTGGCGACGGGGTGCTGTATCCGTTGACGGGCAGTCCGGAGAGGGTGGGAGGGGACAGCCCCCCCAGCATGTGGGGGAAGAAGTAGGAGTAGTGAGGCATGGGGAATCCCCCCACAGAGACAGTGGGGCCCCCCGCACTCCCTGGCCCCCCCGGGGGGTGGCAGGGGTTACCCTTGCCCGCCATGTTCTGCTCGGCGGACCTTGAGCCGAGTCCAAAGAGTCTCCTGTAGGTATCCGTGGCGATGTCGGTCTACATCCCACCCAACCTCAACCGCCGGTGACGACGTAATCCAATTAATTGAGAAGAGGTGGGTGGTGGTGGTTGACGGTGGACAACCACAGGGATTTGGGTAGGTGTGTGAAATGGAGCTGCTCGGTTATGCTGATGTTCCAGGTGGACACTTCAGAGAAACTTATAGGCTATTCTCTTCCAAAAGGCTGGTCCCCTGCCTTGTTGTGAAGAGCGTCCCACTGAGATAGAGGTAGATTAGGCCACTAAGCTTTATACCATGAATGAAACACCCAATTACATAAATACTAAGGGAGGTCGCTAGGCAGAATCATCTGGCACCAATGGACTCCAGACCCCTTGTCCAGGATTGGATAGACTTCTCAGGCCTTGGGAGGATTGGATGATAACAGCTTCTCTCTCTCTCTCTCTCTCTCTCTCTCTCTCTCTCTCCAGTGACTCAGCAGAGCTCATACAACAACACGACGGAGTGGAGGAGGAGGATCGTTATGACGACGTCTGGTTTTAGTTCTCACCGTAGCCCGGTTTGCCCCAGGTCAGCCCCTAATCGCCGTGGTGGACTCACTTTCAGTCTCGGCAACGCACCTGTAGCGGACTGGCAACCTTCCTCCTTCAGAAACAGAGACAGACAGACGGAGAGAGAGACAGACAGAGAGAGACAGACAGACAGACAGACAGCGAGAAACAGAGGCAAGGGTTAGATAGAGATTCACTCACTGGCGCATATTCAGAGACAGAGAGACGGGGGTGCAAATGCATATTCAGTGGGGTGGCGTTGATTTTTGCCAGGGCTCATCTCTACGTAGACAGCGTGGGAAAAACAGAGCCCGGGTCCTCTCTAGTTATCTTGTTAACACTAATGTTTTCAACTAGGAGTACGCCCCCCCCCCCCCCCCCCGTTTTGGGGTGAATCATCATCAGAGATGCTGAGGCTCATTAACGGAGTCCGTCTGAACCTCTCTCTCTGCTCCTCAATAAACAGGAGACGAGCTTACGCAACCTTCCAAGAGAGGGAGGGAGGGAGGGAAGAGTAACCTAGTTCTGCCTTTCAATGCTGATGTTGTACAACATGCCTTATATAAACCCAAAACCCCTTGCTTTGCTACACACCGTAGCAACTAGCTATAATGTCTGTAAGACCATCCACTACTTTGCACTGTAATTGTAGTTCACAACTGACAGCTTTGCTTCCATCTCTTTCACCCATCTGACATTGACATGCCAAAGGAGTGAACCGTTTACTGTTCTTTGGAGTCGGGACCGGAACTGTCTGAACGTTGAAAACATCATTTGAGTGCCTTTTTCTCCCTCCCGGTCTGTCATGTCTGTAGCCGTCTGAGAGGCATTTCTTCTGCCCTGGCCCCAGCGAGGAGGGCGTTGGGTGCACGAGGGCCCGTTTTTACAGGGTCAGGGGACTTTTCTAGATCTCCCGCAAAGTGCTGCTCCCTCCGACGTCAGGCCTCACCTTGTGAAGCCCTCCCCCGACAGGGGTGTGTGTGCGCGTGCGTGTTTGCGTGCGTCTCCTGCATAGTGCTCCACCGCCGCTAGCCCCCCTCCCCGTTGTGAAGTCGGCCCACACACACACACACACAGGTCGGCTAGGCCCCCGTCGTAAAACAGCCAAACACCACTGGGCTTTCAGACATGTTAGTGTTAGAAGGGCGAGAGGAGAGGAGGGGGAGAGATGAAGAGGCCTTTTAGAGAGACTCGGTGAAGGTCTGGGATAAGAACAAGACTGCTGTGATCAGTGCCCCAGAGCATTATTATCATCCAACCTCTAAAACATGATGAAGTACCCTTACAGGAACAGAACAGAAAAACAGAGCAAGGCGTAGTGGATTCAGACCCCGCATTACTTTCAAGCAGCTCCTGTATTTGGTACATATGGCTGTCGTGCTGAAATTATTCAAATACATCCATTCACCCCTCCGTCCGTATACCAACCCACCCATCCGTCCGTTCTTGAGAAGGAGTAACATGCATAAAGGCATGGCTACATCCGTCGTGCCGCTCACAGATCCCACCTGGGAATATGAGCTTCAGCGGGCTCTACCCTGAGCTTTAGCACAATGCACTGGGTAGGACACGTTCAAATGATACAGAGGGAGAGAGAGAGTGATGGCGAGAAAGGGGGAAAGAGAGACAGGGAGCGGGGGGGGGGGGGGGGCTAGATCAAAGCGAGAGGAAGCGGATGAAGATGCCTCGTCGGCGCTCGCCGCTTTCCATCTCGCTCATACATTATGAAAAACGCCCTACTAACTAGGTTACACCCCACAGGTCCCCTTTACATAGCCATACACTCGTTCATTGAATCATGGGGCTTGTGTCTATACCAGTGCATCAGTGTGTGCGTGTGCGTGTGTGTGTATCTGTATCAGTGTGTGAGAGAAGAGAGAGACAAAACAGAGACAGCTATATTGAGAGAGAGAGAGAGAGAGAGAGAGAGAGAGAGAGAGAGAGAGAGAGAGAGAGAGAGAGAGAAAGAAAGAAAGAAAGGAGAAAGAGAGAAAAGAGAGAGAGAGAGAGATATACTGAGAGAGAGAGAGAGAGAGAGAGAGAGAGAGAGAGAGAGAGAGAGAGAGAGAGAGAGAGAGAGAGAGAGAGAGAGAAAGAGACAGCTATACTGAGAGAGAGTTTTGAGTTTTAAATACTCTTTATTGGGTCTGGGGGCCCACCACACAATAAATACTCATACAAAACCAGTTACACATCAATTAAAAACACAACTCCAATTCCTCCTCCACAGTAACAAAACACAACAGCCTCTGAATACCCCATATACTCAAAAACAGATCAATATTGTTGACAAGTTTATAATAGGCAAACTCAACCCTTAGTCTCGCTGCCAACATTCCCTCCAGCATTCCCACCACATCCACAGACCCCTGTCCCCGAATGCTGTTCTTTCGGGTCTTCCATATATAACACAAAATTAAGCAACACAACTACACCCTTTTGACTGAACCTGTACTTTGGCCCAAATATATACAGTTGGGAAGAGAAAACCTCTCCCAACGTTGAGAACCAATCAGTGATCAGTTCAATCATCCCAACCAACCTGGGACACAGTAAAAACAGATGTGCCAGAGATTCATCCTCAGCACAGAATGGACACCCCTCCCCAACAGTAGGGTCCAGGTGTACCAGATGCATGTTGGTGGCTATAGCTCCATGTATTATCCTCCATTGGAGGTCAGCTGTCCTCTTATCAATAGGCAGTTTATATAATGATCGCCAACAGCCTTTTGGAGAAGCACCTGGACCAAGCACATCCGCCCACCTCGTCGATTTTACCCCTTCCAGGGAAGAGGCATGGGACACCTTCACACATGTTCTGTACATAGCCTTCTTTCCCACCTCCTTGAACTCCCCCAGCTCCGGGGTATCGAAGGAAAGCAGCATCCCCGCGTCCTCCTCAAATGCCCCCATCGCAGCACTAACAATCAGTGCAGGGAACACATAATCCAGACCCTCCTTCCACCGATCAGAATTGGAAATGTCAGTCACATACTGCAGATGAAGCACTGGCAAGGAGTCGCAGACCTCATCGACGACCTTCCTCAGTAGGCGAGATGATCGGATCCCCGCTCTTTCTCTCAGCTCCTCCAATCTGCTTCTGCTCCGCATCAGATGACCCAGCTTGGTACACCCCACGCCTAATAGACATGAACGTAGGCTAGCTAAACCCAGAACACGGGACTGGATGGCAGTGTTATGAAAAAGAGGCTCTTCAAAAAGCCACATCCCTGGTGGCGTGCCGGTCTTACGGGACTTGACAAAGACTCTCCAAGCCTGCATAACAGACTCATAAAATGGAGTCAGGCCAGTCAAATCACCCCCTCCAGCTTTAAGAGGAAAAGATGTTTGTCTAAGCCCAAACAGCCCGCTCTCCTCATCAATATGTAGGCTGTTTCGATCCAGCTAGAACAGTCTCTGTACAACAATCTCTGGGCTGCTTGGAGCCGGAAAGCCGTGATCCTAGAGGAAATGTCCACCAGGCCTTGCCCACCCTCGTGCAGTGGCAGATACAGGGCTGCAGCTTTGATCCAGTGTTGTCCAGACCAGAAGAAATTGACAAGGGTCCTCTGAAGCTCTTGTATCAGACCCTTTGGTGGCTGTAAAATCATTAGTCTGTGCCACAGGGTAGAAGCAGAAAGATTATTGGCTACCAGGACCCGTCCCCTATAGGACAGCTGGGGCAACACCCATTTCCACCTTGACAGTCTGGCACACACTTTCTCCACTACACCCTCCCAGTTATTTTTCTGAAAGACATCGGAGCCTAGAAAAACTCCCAAAGTCTTCATTCCATCTCTGCCCCACTGAAGCCCCCCTGGTAACCGTGGAGCGGACCCCATCTGAAGCTGACCTGCCCACAGCGCTTCACTCTTTCCCCAATTGACTCTAGCTGAGGAGGCCCCCTCATACACCTTTAAAGTGTTTGAGAGAACCTTAACATCCTCACCCCCTGTAATAAAAACGATCACGTCATCTGCATACGCAGACAGTGCTATCGTGGGACCCTTCATTACACCTGGCACAGAGAAACCAGTAAGCTTCGCTCTTAAAAAACAAAGTATTGGTTCAATCGCCAGACTATATAACTGCCCTGAAATTGGGCATCCCTGCCTGATGCCCCTTTCGACAGGGATGGGGCAACTCAAACCACCACCAACCTTCACCATACACGAGGCTCCAGCATACAGTAAATTCACCCAAGACAGAAAAACATCCCCAAACCCAAAGGCTTTCATTGTTTTAAACAAGTACTGGTGGTCCACACGATCAAAAGCCTTCTCCTGATCCAACGAAAGTAAACCCACATTTACATCAGACAGTTTACAAATGTCTAAAACATCTCTTATCAGAAACAAGTTGTCAACAATAGAGCGATCAGGTACACAGTAGGACTGGTCCTTGTGGATCAACAATCCCAGATACTCTTTCAACCTGTTTGAGAGACATTTATAAACAATTTTGTATTCTGCGCACAGCAAGGCAACAGGTCTCCAATTTTTTATGAGAGCCAAATCCCCCTTTTTTGGCAACAGTGAAAGCACCGCACGTTGACAGGATACAGGAAGAGAACCCTCATGAAAAGATTCACACAGCACTTCATACAAATCCTCCCCAATAGACCCCCAAAAGTGCTTATAAAACTCAGATGGTAAACCATCGATGCCAGGGGCTCGGCCTGTTGAGAGCTGCATAACTGGTGTGGACAGCTCTTGCAGTGTAATATCAGCGTCCAATGCGTCTCTCTGCTCAGGTCCCAATTGAGGAAGACCGTGTAACAACTGTTCAGTACATAAAGAGTCACAATCCTCCGCCTTATAAAGGGATGAGTAAAAATCCACGGCATGTTGACGCATTTCAATATCATTCGTGGTCACCTTCCCATCAGGGAGACGAAGGCAGACCATCTGTTTGCGTTGAAATTTCGACTGTCCTAGGTTGAAAAAAAAAGCGCTAGGAGCATCCATATCCTTGAGGGAAGCGAAACGAGACCTAATCAAGGCACCCTTCACTCTTTCATGCAGAAACGACCTCAGTTCATGTCTCTTGTCCTGTAAGTTCATGACTAGTCCAGGGTCGTTCTGAGTGAGCAGCTTCAATTCAGTAGATTTGATGTCCTGTTCAAGGGCCTTGATAGTCTCTTTAACCTCAATTTGAGACAGAGCAGTATACTGTTGACAAAAAACTCGTATTTGGGCCTTCCCAACCTCCCACCATTGTCTCAAGGACTCAAAATTCCCTTTTATACCCCTCTATTTTTCCCAAAACAACAAAAACCTGTCACAAAACATGACATCATGTAACAATTTAACATTAAAATACCAGTGAGGCGATGATCGTCGTGGACAGGACAAGTGAATATCAACAGTAACAATATGATGATCAGAGAAACCCACAGGAGTAATGGCACACTTTCCAACCCTACTACAGTAGTGATCAGATACATACAACCTGTCTAACCTTGCTGCACTGACACGACTTTCATTAATTTTTAGCCATGTGTACTGCCTAACTTTTGCATTCCTTACTCTCCACACATCAGAAAGCTCAAACTCAGTTAATAGGCCAGACAGGCAAGTGGCTGACCGCAGGTGAGGTTCTTCAGCGGTGCGATCAACAGTAAAATCCACTGTACAGTTCCAGTCACCCCCTAAAACCATACACCCCTCTTGATCACACTGTCTTAAGGTTTCCTTTATTTGATCAAATATAGCAATACGCTCTGTACCCTCATTCGGAGCATAAACATTCAAAAAAACAAACAGAAACCCCATAACATCCACCTTGACCAATAAAACCCGACCCTTGACAATCTCTGTTGTAGATACCACAGTCACCCCTAAGCCTGAGGAAAACAAGATTGCCACCCCAGCACTGAAATTAGTACCATGACTGAGTACATGCTGCCCCTCCCACCACATACCCCAGTCAACCTCATTTTCCTCATCACTGTGTGTCTCCTGTAGGAAAACTACATTAAGCCTTTTCTGTTTTATTACTTCTAATACCCAAGCCCTCTTATTCCTGTCCCTTCCCCCATTAATATTGAGAGAACCTACCCTTAGTACCTCCATATAGAAAAGAGAAAAGAAAAGCAGAAGAAACCACAGAGAAACCAACAAGAAAAAAGACACCCTATGAAGCATGATCATCATCATTATTTTTCTTTCTTCTCTTAACCTGAACACGTTTCCCACCACCTTTTGCTGCTGAAACAGCAGTAATAAATTTCCTCAAGCGAAACCGCTTCTTCTCACTCAATTGGTCTAACCCCATCGTCTTCTGTAACATCACAGCTGACCTCACAAACTTATCAACATCAAAATAATCTGCCAATTTGACAGATTTCCCAAAAGTCTGATCCAAAAACTAATTTAACTAGTCCTCGCCAGCAGTTGTAATATCTAAAGAAATATCCATATCATTCTCCTGATCCTCAGCTGAGACCACAGACAACTGACTCCCCTCTACCACATCCCTTTCAACACTCCCCACTTGCACCTCATCACTCGTACCAGGCAACTCCTCCACTACCTGGGAGACTAGCCCCACCTGAACATCACTACTCATAGTAGGCATCTCCTCCACTAACTGGGAGCCTAGCTCCACATAAACCCCAGCACTCGTAGTGGGCATCTCCTCTACTACCTTGGAGCTTAGCTCCACATGAAAACCCTCCTGTACCTCATTACTCGTAGTGGGCATCTCCTCCACTACCTGGGAGCCTAGCTCCACATGAAAACCCTCCTGAACCTCATTACTCGTAGTGGGCATCTCCTCCACTACCTGGGAGCCTAGCTCTACATGAACCCCAGCACTCGTAGTGGGCATCTCCTCCACTACCTGGGAGCCTAGCTCCACATGAAAACCCTCCTGAACCTCATTACTCGTAGTGGGCATCTCCTCCACTACCTGGGAGCCTAGCTCCACATGAATCCCCTCCTGTACCCCGTTACTCACAATGGGCATCTCCTCCACTACCTGAGAGCCTAGCTCCACATGAACCCCCTCCTTTACCCCAGCACTCATACTGGGCACCTGCTCACCAGTCTGAGGAACTGGCTCTTCAGGTACATCCTTACCTTCTACAACAATACTTTTCTATAGCATAACATTTCCCTCTAATACAAGTTGCAACCCCGTGCCCTCAACAGGGATAACTTGTTCCTCAGCACCAGGTGCTTGTGGCTGCTCTGCCGCTGTCGGCCCACCTCTCCCTACATCAGTGGGCCCAGGCGTTACGATGACCACCTGCGCCCCTCCCTCGGCCTTCTTCCTTTTCGGGCAAGCATGTCGCTTATGACCAACATCCCCACACTCAAAACACCGTTGACTACCCGTACTAGCATAAGCCATATACAATCTATTGTCATACTTGACTTTAAACGATAACTCTAAAGTCTGCTCCGGTGAGTCCAAAAACATAAACACCTGTCGCCGAAATGACATTACCTGTTTCAACGCCGGGTGTTTGCAACCCAACGGAACAACCTTAATTGAACTGGCGAACTTCCCAAAGCGCAATAACTCGCGCTCCAACAGCTCATTTGGAATAAACGGTGGTACATTTGAAATCGTTACCCTTGTTGACGGAGAAAAAAGCGGCGTAACTTGAATAAACATTCCTTTAAGAATTACACCATGCTCAACCATCCGATCAACCAGACATTCTTCTTTAAGAAATACCACCACAGCTTTATTCATCCGGGATGCATAAGCAATATTCTCATAGCCTACCTTCTCTCCTACGGTGACCAGAAACTCCTCCACCGTGACAGTAGCTTCAGTAACACACCTAAAGCCGTGCCGAAGTGACAGGGACGGCATCCCCATTCGGGCTGCCATCCCCGCCAAAATCAGGGTAATTTCGATACGAAAAACAAAAAACTTAATTCTACCACAACAAAAAAAGTAAAAATAATAACCTTAATCATGCACAGAAGAAAACCAAAAAAATGCCACCAAGAAATAGCAAACCGAAAGAAAGTTGTGAATATCTAAC
The DNA here is from genome assembly GCF_045791955.1 of Oncorhynchus clarkii lewisi. Classification (NCBI taxonomy): domain Eukaryota; kingdom Metazoa; phylum Chordata; class Actinopteri; order Salmoniformes; family Salmonidae; genus Oncorhynchus; species Oncorhynchus clarkii. The sequence continues at coordinate 35,156,827 of NC_092159.1, read as the reverse complement.
TCTCCACACACGCAGTCCTTCACTCAAACAATTCCCAGCATGCACCAATCACTCCCAGCATGCAGAGAGAGAGAGAGAGAAAGAAAGGAGAAAGAGAAAAGAGACAGCTATACTGAGAGAGAGAGAGAGAGAAAGAAAGGAGAAAGAGAGAAAAGAGACAGCTATACTGAGAGAGGAAAAGAAGGCGTGCCCACACGAGGCCAGTCCATCCATAAAGAAGTGGGAGTTCATAAATATATCCATCTCTATACATGTACAGTATGTGCGGCAGGGTAGCCTAGTGGTTAGAGCGTTGGACTAGTAACCGGAAGGTTGCAAGTTACAAATCTGTCGTTCTTCCCCTGAACAGGCAGTTAACCCACTGTTCCTAGGTCGTCATTGAAAATAAGAATTTGTTCTTAACTGACTTGCCTGGTTAAATAAAGGTTAAAAAAAAATGTAACCAACACTGTCTGCTTCAGAATACGGGCACCTGACAGTAGTAGGAAAAGAGGAGAATAAAATGTGCGGAATAAAATGGAAAATGTAAGGACAAGAAGCTCCATAAATCACCCACTTTGTCGACGAATTGGTGGAGATTGAAGGATATTCCTGATAATACGTAGAATTATCGGGAAAAAAACGGAAAATTAAACACTGGATGTACACATGTCAAATATGTATCGAACTCATTCATTCTCTCATATAAGCATGTACATGTTTGACAACACACCAGGGACATGCATCTACAGTTGAAGTCGGATGTTTACGTCCACTTAGCTTGGAGTCATTAAAACTAGTTTTTCAACCACTCCACAAATTTCTTGTTAACAAACGAACCAGGGACCCTCTGCACACATCAACGACTGACACCCACGAAGCATCGTTACCCATCGCTCCACAAAAGCCATGGCCCTTGCAGAGCAAGGGGAACTACTACTTCAAGGTCTCAGAGCAAGTGACGTCACCGATTGAAACGCTATTTAGCGCGCACCACCGCTAACTAAGCTAGCTGTTTCACATCCATTACACAAGTCATTTTTCCAACAATTGTTTACAGACAGATTATTTCACTTATAATTCACTGTAGCACAATTCCAGTTGGTCAAAAGTTTACATACACTAAGTTGACTGTGTCTTTAAACAGCTTGGAAAATTCCAGAAAATGATGTCATGGCGTTACAAGCTTCTGATAGGCTAATTGACATCATTTGAGACAATTTGAGGTGTATCTGTGGATGTATTTCAAGGCCTACCTTCAAACTCAGTGCCTCTTTGCTTGACATTATGGGAAAATCAAAAGAACTCAACCAAGAGCTCAGAAAAATAATTGTAGACCTCCACAAGTCTGCTTCATCCTTGGAGCAATTTCCAAACGCCTGAAGGTACCATGTTTATCTGTACGCAAGTGTAAAGACCATGGGACCACGCAGCCGTCATACCGCTCCTAGAGATGAAGGTACTTTGGTGCGAAAAGTGCAAATCAATCCCAGAACAACAGCAAAGGACCTTGTGAAGATGCTGGAGGAAACAGGTACAAGTATCTATATCCACAGTAAAACGAGTCCTATATCGACTTAACCTGAAAGGCCGCTCAGCAAGGAAGAAGCCACTGCTCCAAAACCGCCATAAACAAGTCAGACTACGGTTTGTAACTGCACATGGGGACAAAGATGGTACTTTTTGGAGAAACGTCCTCTGGTCTGATAAAACAAAAATAGAACTGTTTGGCCATAATGACCATCGTTATGTTTGGAGGAAAAAGGGAGGCTTGCAAAAAGCTTGATCACAAATGGGTCTTCCAAATGGACATGACCCCAAGCATACTTCCAAAGTTGTGGCAAAATGGCTTAAGGACGACAAAGTCAAGGTATTGGAGTGGCCATCACAAAGCCCTGACCTCAATCCTATAGAAAATGTGTGGGCATAACTGAAAAAGCGTGTGCGAGCAAGGAGGCCTACAAACCTGACTCAGTTACACCGGCTCTGTCAGGAGGAATTGGCCACAATTCACCCAACTTATTGTGGGAAGCTTGTGGAAGGCCATCCGAAACGTTTGACCCAAGTTAAACAATTTCAAGGCAATGCTACCAAATACTAATTGAGTGTATGTAAACTTCTGACCCACTGGGAATGTGATGAAAGAAATAAAAGCTGAAATAAAATCAATCATTCTCTCTACTATTATTCTGACATCTCACATTCTTAAAATAAAACAGGGAATTGTTATTGGGATTAAATGTCAGGAATTGTGAAAAACTGAGTTTAAATGTATTTGGCTAAAGTGTATGTAAACTTCTGACTTCAACTGTATGTGTTAACCCAGACACATGCATGCGCAGGCACCTACTCACACATACAGTGGGGTGACACACTTGATAAAGATGAGCAAATATGTATCAAATAATTCAAATACTGAGCTATTTTGTGTGCTCAATAAAATTAGGAAATTCAATTATTTTGTACTAATAATTACTCAAAGACATAGATTTTGCTTAACAAGTAATACATTTTCCTCAGAAAGTTAGAGGTCAAAATTAGTGACACCCATGTTTTCAGTATCTCACCTTGCAAGGATAACGGCACTGAGCTTTTTTTGAAAATGTTTTATGAATTGGAAAACACATTGGGATGAACCTTAGCACGAGCTCCAGCAGGTATATTTCACTGGTCACCCCCAAAGCCATTCCTCCTTTGGCCGCCTTTCCTTCCAGTTCTCTGCTGCCAATGACTGGAAAGAATTGCCAAAATCACTGAAGCTGGAGATTCATATCTCCCTCACTAACTTTAAGCATCAGCTGTCAGAGCAGCTTACAGATCATTGTACCTGTACATAGCCCACCCGTAAATAGCCCATCCAACTACCTCATCCCCATATTGTTATTATTCTTTGCACCCCAGTATCTCTACTTGCACATTCATCTTCTGCACATCTATCACTCCAGTGTTTAATTGCTAAATTGTAATTACTTCGCCACTACGGCCTATTTATTGCCTTTACCTCCCTTATCCTAACCTCCCTTGCACACACTGTATATAGACTTGTCTATTGTGTTATTGCCATTTGTTCATCCCATGTGTAACTCTGTGTTGTTGTTGTTTGTGTCACACTGCTTTGCTTTATCTTGGCCAGGTTGCAGTTGTAAATGAGAACTTGTTCTCAACTGACCTACCTGGTTAAATAAAGGTTAAATAAATGTAAAAAATTAAATGAAATCCTTTGTCTGGGCTTGTGGACTGCCCTCCTATCCTTTTCCTTAATTCAATCCACAGGTTTTCAATGGGTATCAAGTCCAGAGAACGAGATGCCATTGCAAAACGTTGATCTTGTGGCCATTCAACCATTTCTTTGTGGATTTTGATGTGTGTTTGGGGTGAATCGTCTTGCTGGAAGATCCACTGGCTGCCAAGTGTCAACCTCCTGTCAGAGACAAACAGGTATTTGGCTAAAATACTGGTACTGGGGAAAGTTCTTAATGCTGTTGACCTTAATAAAAGGCCCCAGGACCAGTGGAAGGAAAATAATCCCATAATATCAAAGACCCACCACCATATTTTACAGTAGGTATGGGGTTCTTTTCTGCTCAGGCATTCTCGTTTCGTAACCAAAGAGCTCTATTTTCATGTTATCTAACCAAAACACCGGTTCCAATCCAACTGCCAATGTTGTTTACATTTACATTTGTAGGATGACATGAAAATAGAGCTCTTTGGCCATCTCGGTCTCCGGACTTAAAATCCTTTGAAAAGCCTGTGCTTTGAATCCAAGTCCATATCGTAAGTGCAGACAAAGGATCTGAAAGGATTCTGTTTGGATGAACTCGTAAAACATTAGAGAAAAAGGCTCGATGCCATGATCCTCGCAAGGTGAGGTATTGAAAGGTGTTGAAAACAAGGGGTGTCAATCAGTTTGACCCTGATCTTTCAGGGAAAAAAAGTAGTATTTGCTTTTTGAGCATAAAACATAGCTCAGTATTTGAACGATGTGTTTTATACAGTCATTTCTGCGCATCTTTATCAAGGGTGTCAATCATTTCAGACCCCACTGAGATTGACACAGAAACAAGACTCCTGCGGGTCTAGTGGGGCCCGCTGGATTCCGGCAGGAATGGGAATGAAGTTCTAGAGTCAAATTCAGGACAGGACAGGATTGACATTCCACAGGAACTGGCAGTAGGCCTAAAAGAGTTTACTTAATACAAATAAATGATCCCCTCCCCCGTCCGTCGGCGCTCTCTCGCACCTTGCTCCAGTTGTAGCCAGTCACTACTTTACCTCAGATGCACGCAGAGATATACACATTTGCACATGTCCATAAATGCATCTGACGCTGGGTCACTAGAAGGGCTGCCTTCATTGCCAAAATGTGGTAATGTGGTTGTTATCAGCGGTGTGCACAATGCAGGCGACTGTCTCGTGAGCGCTGAGCAGCAGGCAAAACGGAGCAGTTGCTATGGCTACTCACGCTCAGAGTGGGGACGGACAGGTGAGAAGTTAACTCAAGCAAGTTATTTCTGATTCCTGCGCCTTCATCCTGATCATCGGGATCAAGGACAGTACGGGGGAAAAAATTTGACCGGACTGGGTTGAATTTTCACTCCCCTGTCAACCTCTAACACACACACTATTTGAATGGATCAAACATCACAGGCTCCCTTTGAGAGAAATTTAACTGATCTATAGCATGCTAACGTGTGTCAGGGGAAAGCTGTGTGGCAGCTGACACACTATGCAAAGGATCACAGTGTGTACCGGTATGTACACTATGTCTGAAAACCTCCATCCTCAATGCCCTTGTTCAGTCATAAGAATTATGTGACCTGTGTGGTCCGACAGTTACCCGCGCTGCCCTTAGTGCTGTGAACCCGGCACACATACCAGAGTCGGCATGGGTTCAAATCTGACCCTTCTTCCTCGCAATCTCTTCTACCTTTCCTGTCTCCTCTTCCGACCTTAATAAGTACAACAAAATTCAACAACAACAAAAAATAACAAGAAGAAATATGGCTCACGCACCTGATGGTCACAAGTGCAAGGACATACTCCATTTCTAACTCCACATTATGGGGCGGCGCACAATTGGCCCAGCGTCGTTCGGGGTTAGGGGAGGGTTTGGCCGCTCTCTAGCGACTCCTGTGGCGGGCCGGGCGCAGTGCACGCTGACACGGTCGACCAGGTGTACGGGTGTTTCCTCCGACACATTGGTGCGGCTGGCTTCCGGGTTAAGCGGAAGCCATTGTGTCAAGAAGCAGTTTGGCTGGGTCGTGTTTCGGAGGGCTCTCGACCTTCGCCTCTCCCGTACGTAGTTGCAGCAATGAGACAAAACTAACCCGATCATCTTCATTCCATACTAACTAAACTCAATGGCTTGGTGTGTGCGTGCGTATCTGTGTGCTCGTGTTTGCATGTTCCTTTAGCGCTAAAACACTAAGCAGAATAAAAAGGTAACTAATAGCTAGTACTGACACACTCCTCACCTCTAATAGCAGCCGCTACAGTCATCAGTGAGCATTAACTCACAGCCAGTCAGATGTCAGTAGTGACCATATGCCACTAACTCACAGCCAGTCAGATGTCAGTAGTGACCATATGCCACTAACTCACATCCATTAAGTCAGAGTAGAGGTCTTCAACTTTTTGGACCCTTTAAAAAATATATATTTGTTATTAGTTTTTAGTTTCCTTAAAAACAATAATTGTCCACCTCGTGGTTCAGCTGTCGGAGATGTGAAAGCTAAATGCAGCCAGGCATATGCAGGTACAGTATGCCTAGTCGTCCACTGTATGATATTAAATGTTTAAAATATAAAATGGAAGAGAAGATTCGGCCTAGTCCTAGAGTGACCGAGAAAAAGACAGAGCTATGTTCCCGACACACGATAGGCTACTACCGCTGTACAAATATTGGCGTATAGAAGGAGGCTAATTCGTACATTTTGCCTTTACAGGCCTACATAGCTAATCCTAATACCCATACCGCACCTTCACAAAAGCGTCTTAACTTTATTAGGGTAATATCAAAAGTAGGCCTAAGTCAAGTCATTGTTCATATGGAAAATACGAACAAGTTATGATGTTGCGGCATTCAATTACGTTTTGTATCTCGCCCTCCTTGGTTTTTCCTTTTCATGGTTTGACTGCGAGCAGCCCTATAGTCCTAACGGTCATTTCATTATATTGCGGCAAACACAAAATGGCTCAACAAAAACACTTGTTAAATAGCCTATTTAACCTTTTCACGCGCGAGTTGCAAATATCTCTAACCGTAGCCCCTTGCGTGCGTTTTGTCATAGGCGTGACGTCAGAATGCTCTCCCTGTTCCAAACTGTGATTGTTACGCAACAAGACAGTTACCCGCGCTGCCCTCAAACCAAGGCATGCTCCCTGCTAATTATCTATAGGCTGTTTCAATTTGTCAATTTCAAATGATTTTCTAACAACAGTTTGAATTGAGGTGTGTTCCGCCTCCTCGTTAATTCACAGCTCCTTGTATGTAATCTCCTTAATGTTATTTAATTGTGTTACTATTTCCTTTTTTGCAAAAAAAAAATCTATTTACAATTTTTTACAATCTATACAATCAATTTACAATGGATTTACAATCTATTTACAATTTTTTTAATGAACTCTGCATTGTTGGGAAAGGTTTCGTAAGTAAACATTTCATGGTAAAGTCTACACCTGTTGTATTTGACGCATGTGACATTGAGCTGTTGGTTGCACACCGGTAGCCGGTGACTAGCAACCCATAATAAATAACCAATCACAGGGGTAGGACAAGGTTTACGCCGCATCTCTGACCGTTTCTTACCCAATGTTTCTTTAACCTATCGGGCCTGCCCCAGTGTATGTCTGAATAATACTGTATACTAAACCAAAATATAAAGCCCAACGTGCAACAATTTCAAATGTTTTACTGAGTTACAGTACATATAAGGAAATCAGTCAATTGAAATGTATTAATTAGGCCGTAATCTATGGATTTCACATGACTGGAAATCAGATATGCATCTGTTGGTCACAGATACCTAAAATAAAAAGGAAGGGGCGTGGATCAGAAAACCAGTCCGTATCTGGTGTGACCACCATTTGCCTCAGGCAGCAAAACACATCTCCTTCGCATAGAATTGATCGGCTGTTGATTGTGGCCTGTGGAATGTTGTCCCACACCTCTTCAATGGCTGTGCGAAGTTGCTGGATATCGCGGGAACTGGAACACGCTGACGTCGATCCAGTGCATACATGTACATCCAGAGCATCCCAAACTTGCTCAATGGGTGACATGTCTGGTGAGTATGCAGGCCATGGAAGAACTGGGATATTTTCAGCTTCCAGGAATTGTGTACATATCCTTGCGGCATGCGGTGGTGCATTATCATGCTGAAACATTGAGGTGATGGCAGTGGATGAATGTCTCAGGATCTCGTCATGGTTTCTCTGTGCATTCAAATTGCCATCGATAAAATGTAATTGTGTTCGTTTCCGTAGTTTATGCCTGCCCATACCATAATCCCACCACCACCACCATGAAGCACTCTGTTCACAACGTTGACATCAGCAAACCTCTCGCCCATACAACGCCATGCACGTGGTCTGTGGTTGTGAGTCCTGTTGGACGTACAGTCAAATTCTCTAAAACGATGTTGGAGGCGGCTTATGGAAGAGAAATTAACATTTTATTCTCTGGCACAGCTCTGGTGGACATTCCTGCAGTCAACATGCCAATTGCATGTGCTAGTGTCCTTTTTATTGTCCCCAGCACAAGGTGCACCTGTGTAATGACCATGCTGTTTAAATAAGCTTCTCAATATGCCACACCTGTCATGGACTGTTTTGGCATCAATTTGTTGCACAACCTTTGAGAGAAATAAGCTTTAAGTGCCTATGGAACATTTCTGGATTATTTTATTTCAGCTCATGAAACATGGGACCAACACATTACACGTTGTGTTCATACGTTTGCTCAGTGTATATAGCTAGTGCAAATCTGACTCTCGCTGCAGCATCTCTTCTACCCTCAGTCGACATGGCTTCCATAAGTGCCTCCGCTGTATGAAATGTGTGGTGTGCTGAAATTGAGTGATCCATGGGAAGAGAGGGGTCATTGAATGTATGCATGTGTGCTTGCGTAACTGTGTGTGTATGTTTTTATATGTGTGAGTGTACATAATGTGTGTGTGTGTATGGTTTTATATGTGTGAGTGTACATAATGATGTGTGTGTGTGTGTGTACATAATGGTGTGTGTGTGTGTGTGTGTGTGTGTGTGTGTGTGTGTGCGTGTGTGCAGTGGCAGAGTGGTAGGTTATTAACATCCAAGGATAGCTAGGCGGGTTAGCTAGTGCTCCTCTAGCTACAGTAGGCTGTAAACCCCCTTCCCCTTCCTCTGACTAGTGACTGAGGACAGAGATCCCAGTGAGTGCTGGATATCTACCATGTATACGCACACAAACACGTTCACCAACATGTTTACACACACAAACAATGCAAACATGACATAAAACACATAAATAAGATATGACCGTCCTAGCATACAAAGTCACAAAAGCCCCAAACATTAACAGTCTGTATGCATAGACAACTAAACACATTCAACAGTCATACACATTTAGAGAACATATTGCGCATGGGTGAAACATTTGTGAGGCATGTAAATAGTATAAACTCACTCACAAACACACACAGATTTAACACACGCACATGGCAGTCAGCATGCATAGGGCTCGTCAGCTGAGGTATCAAGAAAAAAAACACAAACAGCAGTGTTTTGGAGTCAATTGAAATGAGTCAGCACGGTGTTCCCTAAAGCATGGTGGATTGAGTAACATGTCTGCGTGTGCGCATGTTGAGGTTTGCCAGCGTAAATGGGGTTTGCCAGCATGATGGGGTTTGCCAGCATGATGGGGTTTGCCAGCATGATGGTGTTTGCCAGCATGATGGGGTTTGCCAGCGTAAATGGGGTTTGCCAGCATGATGGGGTTTGCCAGCATGATGGGGTTTGCCAGCGTAAATGGGGTTTGCCAGCGTAAATGGGGTTTGCCAGCATGATGGGGTTTGCCGGCATGATGGTGTTTGCCAGCATGATGGGGTTTGCCAGCGTAAATGGGGTTTGCCAGCGTAGATGGGGTTTGCCAGCGTAGATGGGGTTTGCCAGCATGATGGGGTTTGCCAGCATGATGGGGTTTGCCAGCATGATGGGGTTTGCCAGCGTAAATGGGGTTTGCCAGCATGATGGGGTTTGCCAGCGTAGATGGGGTTTGCCAGCATGATGGGGTTTGCCAGCATGATGGGGTTTGCCAGCATGATGGGGTTTGCCAGCGTAAATGGGGTTTGCCAGCATGTTGGGGTTTGCCAGTGTAAATGGGGTTTGCCAGCATGATGGGGTTTGCCAGCATGATGGGGTTTGCCAGCGTAAATGGGGTTTGCCAGCATGTTGGGGTTTGCCAGCGTAAATGGGGTTTGCCAGCATGATGGGGTTTGCCAGCGTAAATGGGGTTTGCCAGCATAAATGGGGTTTGCCAGCATGATGGGGTTTGCCAGCGTAAATGGGGTTTGCCAGCATGATGGGGTTTGCCAGCATGATGGGGTTTGCCAGCGTAAATGGGGTTTGCCAGCATGATGGGGTTTGCCAGCGTAAAACTCCTCTATAGGAACGAGGAAGTGGAGAGGAATGGTGATGAAGAGGTGAATTAGTCCAGGTCTTCACTAGTCACTTATATCCCACCTATAACGACTGATCTAGTGCCAGTCGTAGTAGCAATGTTTCTTACAATGGATACTTGGAAACACTGGTTTGGGAACCACTGTAGAAAAAGTAAGTAAGTCTCCCTCCCTCCCTCCCTCCCTCCCTCTCGGAAGAAAAGCCATAGTCAAAGCTTCAGTGTAAAGGAAGTGGCCTATAGTGTTAGTTGTGATTTATGAGGTGACTATGTAGGGGCCCTTCATAGGGCCTGAGAGTGGGGAGGCACCATCTGTCCCTGAAACTGGCAAAGCCATGGGGGTTAGAGGTCATAGGTTAGAAGACGTTGACCCCCCCCCTTCCCCCCCATGATCCCTCACAGACCGCCAGACACACCCTTGGCTGTTCCTATCAGTCACTGCAGCAATCAACAGCTAACACACACACACACACACACTCTCTCTCACACACACAAAAACACAGATACATAATCCAGTATGCCTATATTACATACACATGGATGTGCACACAGACGCTCTCACGCTTTCATGCATATGTACGCAGAGACATTGGCACCACTATCCCTATCCTGCTGTACAGTACGTCCCCCTGTAAGTCGTCCACCCTCTCCTCCATTTCCCTCCATTACTATCCTGTAATATCCACTATGCAGTACGTCATCCTCCCACTTCCTCCGTTGCTGTACTATAATCTACAAGCCAGTGCAGCTGTTGGTCGCGGTATCACCTACAGTACAGTACAACCCACTAACGGTCCTGAAAGTCAGGCCTAGTGGAGGGTGAGATGGAGAGGATCCCTGCTGCCAGCCGCTGCTACCTGGTAATGTGGCCAAGGACTCTCCCCATGTCACCTCAATGCCTAGCAGGCTGAAGGAGCTTTATCAAGGCTAGGCGTATTGTGGGCTTACATTACAGGGCTAATGCGCCTGGTTGGGGTTGACAATGGGCCATCAGTGCTAGCAATATTAGCAGGCTAATGGAGGCTAACAAAGAAACAGGGGGAAAAGGCTCCAGATGCGCTAGCTAGTGCTAACAGGGAGAAGGGAAGAAACAGTAGTGCTAAAAGGGTAAAGGGGAGAGCTAGCTAGGCTTCTCATTCTCCAGGCGTTTACTTCTTCCCTCAGATGTGAGATCACAGGGAGGCAGAGGTGAGGCTGAGGATGTCTTCACATTCTCACCCTGAGGCGCCATCTTTGATAAAGACATCTTAGGCTTTAGAAGGGGCTCTGATATCCTGAAAGAGTGAGAATATGTTTCTGTAGTAGAGGGTAAAAAGGCCTATTTTTTTTTTCCTGGAGAAAAAGGGGGAAATAAAAGGGGAAATGAGTATGTATGCCTTTTGTGAGAGATGATGATGATGATGACGGGAACACGGCGATGATAGTAACGTTGGTAGTACATTGCTGACAGACGGTGCAACATGAAGTGCAGACAGCTGTGATAATTTCAAGGTGGTGTGAGGTAGTGATACTGAAAAGGTAATGATAATGGTGGTGACGATGATACCCTGATGTTGTTACTGACCCTGCTAAACCTCAGGTAACCACAGACAACAAGAGGGCTTACCAACAATCCCAAAATATATATTTAAAAAAAAAAAAATCCTCGGTAAAGCCCTTTTGTTGGATTTTTGTCACCGTTGTCGAAAACCCCTCGTACTTTTCTTTGTTGCTGTGGCGCGGGGGCCTTCCTGAACTCATAACAAAGACACCCACAAACAAACTCACTGACTCCCCAAAACACACACGTCCTCCACCCTCCGTTCTACAGTGTCCACTCATTTCTGTGACAAAGCGGAATAACATCAAACTAAGCCAATCGATACGCTGATGACAAACAACCCATATGGCCCTGTTCCCGCTTGTGTGTGTGTGTGTGTGTGTGTGTGTGTGTGTGTGTGTGTGTGTAAGATGAGAAACAGCAAGACTGTAAAACACACCGGGTAATCCTGCCACCATCGATAAAGAAAGCTGTCATTTACCCTCACCGTCCCCACCTCTGAAAAAAAACACCCCCGAACAAACACACATACACACACATAAATACACACACTCCATCAAAGTGGGTGGCCTAACTGTAGATTGTAAATTCAGCCAGGGAGTCGAAAGGGAACTGGGGGAGGAAAACACTATTCCTTTCCCTCTCACACTATTCCCACAGCTATAGTTAGCCTTGGCTGCACTGCGGTGTAGCTGTTCCAAGCCCAGAACCTTGGGAGGAAGAAAATAAACATTTGTGGTCATCATACACAGGAGGGAGGGGTCTTTATGGAAGGAGGAGAGGAGGGGGAGGGAGGGAAGGAATAAACGATGAAGATCTGGCAACCCTCCAGTGAACTGCAAGGTGAAAAGTAATTGATTGCAGTGCTCAATGGAGCTGGCTCGTGGGCCAGATGAGCTTAGCAGATGAGTATCGATTGGTTAATTGATTGATTGGCATCTGTGGGAGGTAAAGGCGGAGGGACATAATTGGTCTTCATGGAGCCGTTTCCTCAGGGCAAGACCACAAATGAGAAAGCCGTGCACACGCTCACACGCATGCTAACACATGCTCGCACACATACTAGGGCTGGGAATTGCCAGGGGACCTGAAGATATTATCACAATATATATATATATATATATATATATTGCGATTTGATACTATGATTTTAATCCAAATCGATGTTCCGAAGATATTGTTCTCCATATGTCTACACCAGAGGGACAAGAGAGAGAGAGAGCCATTAGAAAACAAGTTTTGATCAGTCATGGAAATAACTGTGCTGAAAACAAATAGGCTCTGGAGAGAAATTTGTAAAAGGAGTTTTGGTGCCAGTACAGCCAACTAGCGCAAAAACAATATTGCTGTAGTCAAAAAGAATACCCCGATATGTAACTATATCGACCCCCCCCACCACCATCACTAACACATACACCCACATACATAAGCAAAGCGTATGTTTTTTTGTTGGTGACCAGCATTCACTGTTATGGACACTGGTAACCATCATAAGCTGGTCACCAACAAAACCAGCATCAAGTCACATCATGCTGGCTTGCAAAACAATGTCAGTTTCTATTGGAATCCAGCCAGAGTGGGGATATCCACAAATTGGAACTGGTCTTATATGCATTCAGAAAGGGTTAGAATTAAGAATAAATTACATTACCCAAACCATCTAAACTGGATTAACCATTTCAGTAATGGGTGTAATAAGTCCAACTAACAGATTGGATTAGTTTAGAATAATGTATGTTATTTATGTTTGTATAGCATACGATTAATTAATCAATATACAGTACATGCACAAACACATCAAATTAAAAAGAGATTGAAGCCAACAAATCGATTCAGTTACATTTCAGTACAATATTTTTTACGATATAGCGAGTCGTTTTGACAATATTTTGGGCTAGTTGGCTATACCTGCACCAAAACTAAAATAGGGAGACAATTTGTTTCACACTTTCATTACCCTGACTGATCAAAACTTGTTTTCTCATGTCCTCTCGTCTCTCTGTAGCAGATATATGGTGAGCAATATGTTTGGAACACCGACACGCAATAAAATCACAGTATGGAATCGCAAAACATGTAGAATCGTGAGAATCTCAATACATATCGAATCGGCACCAAAGTATCGTGATAATATCCTATTGTTAGGTCCCTGGCAATTCGCAGCCTTCGCTGATATGGTGGACGCTGGTGACCAGCCTTTCGCTTGTAAAAACAACCTGAGGATTGATTATAAAAAACGTTTGACATGTTTCTACGGACTTTACGGATACTATTCGGAATTTGTGTCTGCCCGGTCTTGACCGCTCGAGCCTGTGGATTTCTGAACATAACGTGCCAACCAAATGGAGGTATTTTGGATATAAAAATAATAACAAAAGGAACATTTATTAACAAAAGGAACATTTATAGTGTAACTGGGAGTCTCGTGAGTGCAAACATCTGAAGATCATCAAAGGTAAGCGATTAATTTTATTGCTTTCCTGACTTTCATGACCAATCTACTTGGCTGCTAGCTGTTTGTAATGTTTTGTCTACTGAGAGAGATGTCCTTACATAGACGCTTGGATAGTTTTCGCCGAAAAGCTTTTTTAAAATCTGACACGCAAGGTGGATTAACAACAAGCTAAGCTGTGTTTTGCTATATTGCACTTGTGATTTCATGAAAATTAAATATTTTGAGTAATTTAATTTGAATTTGGCGCTCTGCAATTCAGCGGATGTTGACAAAAACGATCCCGGTAACGGGATGGGTGCATCAAGAAGTTAATATCAAAACCAACGGCATAAAGAAATAACTAACATGGGTACAAAACCCGACTCGCACCAGTAACCATGTGCACAAGCACTTACAACAAAACAATTCTGCTAGTTAATTTTTTCTGTCATGCTCCGGTTATTTCACATGCATAAACCACTGTTTGAGAAGCATGCAGCATCTCGCTGCACGACAGGTGATATTGCACCCAAACTCTGTAAGCCATATGCTCGCCAACCCTGTTCCTGCAGCTACACAGTGCTTCATTTGGGAAACCAAGTGAAATCTGTTCGAGAACACTGATAGTAACATGTTTCAGAACAACATATATTTAATTAAACTGTTGACCCAGCCCCTCTCTGAACTTTTGAGAAAGGAATGAAGGAGTGGAAATGCACGGTGGTGAGATATTCTGTAGCTAAATAGGTGTCAGAAGGTGGGTGTAGCTGGTGCATGAAGCCAGGCGCAGGAGAGCAGAATGAGTGAGCAACGTACTTTACTCAAAATAAAAGGCAAAGGGTAACAATACACTTGACCAACAATAAACGGTAATCCATTACGTACGGGTGAAAACAGCACCCGTCGAAAACCAGCCATAACGTACCGAATGAACATAGAGACAATCACGCACAAAAACATGGGGAGGAAACAGAGGGTTAAATACATTAACATGTAATTGGGGAATGAAACCAGGTGTGTAGAAAACAAAGACAAAACAAATGGAAAATGAAAAGTGGATCAGCGATGGCTAGAAGACCGGTGATGTCGAACTCCACCCGAACAAGGAGAGGGACCGACTTCGGAGGAAGTCGTGACAAAAGTAGAGTCATTCTATTAATTAAAAAAATATTATAATAATTCTCTATTACTGGGCTATTCAAAATCAAATCAAAATTCACTATAATTCTAGGCTAACTCTTATAAGCCGCTCTGCACAATCAATGAACCAACAGCATCGCCTAGGCCTATATGTTCTCTCCCAGACTCATCGATAGAAAGTTTGGAGCGTAACATAAGGCAACCGGTCCATCCAGCATGTATAATACTACAGAACTGTACACTCAAAGGCGGTTACTCGAATTTGTTTCATTTTGGAGTATAGGCTGCTTTTTAAAAGGTTTTTCTGCCATGCGTAACATGCGGTAGAACAATGTACTGTTTAAAGGCACAATCATTATTTGAGTTCCGTTTGTTTGGTATGCGCTTGCATAAGCTCTAATATGCCTACGGCTGTTTTGAATGAATCCTCACCTTAGAAAGCGCTGTCCATTTAATTCTGTTAGGCTTTGAAATAACATCCACAAGTACCATGTTTTCCACTCAGTTTCAACCTGTTGTTGAAGTTTCCTTCAAACTGCTCAATCACAGTGAGGTGAGATTTAAAAGCACTGTCATGATGAGAAGTGTTTGATTTTTCGTTTGCATTTGGATTGACGCCAGAGTGGTTAGAGGGACAACAGAACCCTGAGTACCAGGCCAGTAGGGACCTGATGGTCGTTAGCGAGTTGGGTACTACCAACGCATGTCCGAGTGCATAAAAGGAGATTACCGTAAACTCAACGGTCACGTGGAATTGGTAATGACTCATGCCAGCCGGTGTGGCGATAATATGTTCACCGCAACAGCCCTATAGGTGACATAGACACATATAAGCAGACCCATGCTTAAAAAAAGAAGAAAAAAAAACACACACACACACACACACAAAATTCAACCATAGAAAAGAGAGAAAAAGAGAAGAGAGAAAGAAAGAGAATAAAATAAAAATCTCTCTCCCCCTCATTCGCCTCCGCACTTCACCATTAAAAAAATATGTCCCGATTCATTAGCAACCCTCGCCGATGGACAGAGAGAAAGAGAGCTAGAGGCAGCGTTGATGGAGGTAGAGAGAGGTAGAGGCAGCGTTGATGGAGGTAGAGAGAGGTAGAGGCAGCGTTGATGGAGGTAGAGAGTGGTAGAGGCAGCGTTGATGGAGGTAGAGAGTGATAGAGGCAGCGTTGATGGAGGTAGAGAGAGGTAGAGGCAGCGTTGATGGAGGTAGAGAGAGGTAGGGGCAGCGTTGATGAAGGTAGAGAGAGGTAGGGGCAGCGTTGATGGAGGTAGAGAGAGGTAGAGGTAGCGTTGATGGAGGTAGAGAGTGATAGAGGCAGCGTTGATGGAGGTAGAGAGAGGTAGAGGCAGCGTTGATGGAGGTAGAGAGAGGTAGAGGCAGCGTTGATGGAGGTAGAGAGAGGTAGGGGCAGCGTTGATGGAGGTAGAGAGTGATAGAGGCAGCGTTGATGGAGGTAGAGAGAGGTAGAGGCAGCGTTGATGGAGGTAGAGAGAGGTAGAGGCAGCGTTGATGGAGGTAGAGAGAGGTAGAGGCAGCGTTGATGGAGGTAGAGAGAGGTAGAGGTAGCGTTGATGGAGGTAGAGAGTGATAGAGGCAGCGTTGATGGAGGTAGAGAGAGGTAGAGGCAGCGTTGATGGAGGTAGAGAGAGGTAGAGGCAGCGTTGATGGAGGTAGAGAGAGGTAGAGGTAGCGTTGATGGAGGTAGAGAGAGAGGTAGAGGCAGCGTTGATGGAGGTAGAGAGAGGTAGAGGCAGCGTTGATGGAGGTAGAGAGTGGTAGAGGCAGCGTTAATGGAGGTAGAGAGAGGTAGAGGCAGCGTTGATGGAGGTAGAGAGTGGTAGAGGCAGCGTTGATGGAGGTAGAGAGAGGTAGAGGCAGCGTTGATGGAGGTAGAGAGAGGTAGAGGCAGCGTTGATGGAGGTAGAGAGTGGTAGAGAGAGGTAGAGGCAGCGTTGATGGAGGTAGAGAGTGGTAGAGGCAGCGTTGATGGAGGTAGAGATAGGTAGAGGCAGCGTTGATGGAGGTAGAGAGTGGTAGAGAGAGGTAGAGGCAGCGTTGATGGAGGTAGAGAGTGGTAGAGGCAGCGTTGATGGAGGTAGAGAGAGGGAGAGGCAGCGTTGATGGAGGTAGAGAGAGGTAGAGGCAGCGTTGATGGAGGTAGAGAGTGGTAGAGGCAGCGTTGATGGAGGTAGAGAGAGGTAGAGGCAGCGTTGATGGAGGTAGAGAGTGGTAGAGGCAGCGTTGATGGAGGTAGAGAGAGGTAGAGGCAGCGTTGATGGAGGTAGAGAGTGGTAGAGGCAGCGTTGATGGAGGTAGAGAGTGGTAGAGGCAGCGTTGATGGAGGTAGAGAGTGGTAGAGGTATCGTTGATGGAGGTAGAGAGAGGTAGAGTTGATGGAGGTAGAGAGTGGTAGAGGTATCGTTGATGGAGGTAGAGAGAGGTAGAGTTGATGGAGGTAGAGAGAGGTAGAGGCAGCGTTGATGGAGGTAGAGAGAGGTAGAGGTAGCGTTGGAGGTAGAGAGAGGTAGAGGTATCGTTGATGGAGGTAGAAAGAGGTAGAGGTATCGTTGATGGAGGTAGAGGCAGCGTTGATGGAGATAGAGAGAGCTAGAGGCAGCGTTGATGGAGGTAGAGAGAGGTAGAGGTATCGTTGATGGAGGTAGAGAGAGGTAGAGGTAGCGTTGATGGAAGTAGAGAGAGGTAGAGGGAGGGTAATGGTCCATTCCCAAGCTCGGCAGCCATTAAAGGAGGAAATGAAATCAAATGGAATGAAGTGAGGCCAGGAGGGCTGGGGCTGAGAAAGAGGCCCTAAAGGCTGACGACACACACACACACACACACACACACACACTCCCCCCTCCAGTGGGAAAGACCGAGTATGAGGAGCCATTGGTTTAAGAGCAGAGGGGCACTTCTAGTGGGAGTATGCTCCATAAAGAGGCTGTAAATCTCAGTAATAAAGCTATGAGATCCCCACCATGGAGGAGACTGTATGGACCAAACACCATATACACTGGAGATGAATGATGATGACGAAGCTGACATTGGACGTATAGGTTGAGGAGAGCGAGAGGACCGACACAGACAGACAGACAGAGACAGAATAAGCATTGTATACAATCACACACAGACAAAGACCTATTTTATATATATATATATATATATATATATATATATATATATATATATATATATATATATATATATATATATATATATATATATATATATACACACACAGTATATACACCAGCGCATAGCTATTGACATACAAATAAACACAGTCATAATCAAACTCTATAACGTCGGCATACCACTGCATAGTGGCAGAGGGGCGGATACACACACACCCACACTAACCAGATCTGGGGTATGATCAGATTTTATTTGATTTATTTTACCTTTACTTAACTAGGCAAGTCAGTTGAGAACAAATTATTTTTTCAATGACGACCTAGGAACAGGCCGTCATTGACGGAACAGTGGGTTAACTTCGTTAATATACCCTATATATATTATATACACACACAAACACACACACACAAAAGCAATGTCAGCACAATAATTGTTAGTCGGGAGCTTCATGAAATTGGTTTCCATGGCCAAGCAGCCGCACTAAGATCACCATGCGCAATTCCAAGCGTCGGCTGGAGGGGTGTAAAGCTCGCCGCCATTGGACTCTGGAGCAGTGGAAACACGTTCTCTGGAGTGATGAATCACGCTTCACCATCTGGCAGTCCGATGGACAAATCTGGTTTTTACGGATGCAAAGGGAAACTCTAGCTACCCTTAGTTCCAGTGAAGGGAAACTCTAGCTACCCTTAGTTCCAGTGAAGGGAAACTCTAGCTTCCCTTAGTTCCAGTGAAGGGAAACTCTAGCTTCCCTTAGTTCCAGTGAAGGGAAACTCTAGCTTCCCTTAGTTCCAGTGAAGGGAAACTCTAGCTTCCTTTAGTTCCAGTGAAGGGAAACTCTAGCTTCCCTTAGTTCCAGTGAAGGGAAACTCTAGCTTCCCTTAGTTCCAGTGAAGGGAAACTCTAGCTTCCCTTAGTTCCAGTGAAGGGAAACTCTAGCTTCCCTTAGTTCCAGTGAAGGGAAACTCTAGCTACCCTTAGTTCCAGTGAAGGGAAACTCTAGCTTCCCTTAGTTCCAGTGAAGGGAAACTCTAGCTACCCTTAGTTCCAGTGAAGGGAAACTCTAGCTTCCCTTAGTTCCAGTGAAGGGAAACTCTAGCTACCCTTAGTTCCAGTGAAGGGAAACTCTAGCTACCCTTAGTTCCAGTGAAGGGAAACTCTAGCTACCCTTAGTTCCAGTGAAGGGAAACTCTAGCTACCCTTACTTCCAGTGAAGGGAAACTCTAGCTACCCTTACTTCCAGTGAAGGGAAACAGTTTGGAGAAGGGCCTGTTTCATCAGCATGACAATGTGCACGAAGCGAGGTCCATTCAGAAATGGTTTGCCGAGATTGGTGTGGAATAACTTGACTGGCCTACTCAAAGCCGGGGCGGCAGGGTAGCCTAGTGGTTAGTGCGTTGGACAAGTAACCGGAAGGTTGCAAGTTCAAACCCCCGAGCTGACAAGGTACAAATCTGTCATTCTGCCCCTGAACAGGCAGTTAACCCACTGTTCCTAGGCCGTCATTGAAAATAAGAATTTGTTCTTAACTGACTTGCCTAGTTAAATTTAAAAAATTAAAAAGCCCTGACCTCAACCCCATTGTACACCTTTGGGATGAATTGGAACGCCGACTGCGAGCCAGGCCTAACCGCCCAAAACCAGTGCCAAACTGGTTCGACGAGCAGATGTCCACATACTTTTGGTATCGGTGATAGGATTCGGGTCCCAGTGCGATTTAGTTTGTGACCCAGTGTTTTCCTGTCTCACACAGAACACAGAGGCATGCCAGAGAGAAAGGGTATGGAGTAGAGCCTAGACAACAGGGGAAAATAGAGGGGGAGAGGCAAAAGGAAAGACCAGGAAATGGATAGATCGAGCGAGAGAGTGGGGGAGGACAGCAAAGGAAAGGATGAGAGAAGGACATGGGTGACCAATGGAGAAAAGGGAAGAAGGAGACACTCCCGCCTCTCTCTCTCCTTCACACACTCACACACAACGTCACCTCCCTGCAGTGGCATTCACAACTCATAACCAGACATCAATGTAAGATGGTTGCTGAGAGAGCTAGTGTACGGGAGGGGGGGGGGGGGGGACACAGAAAGAGGGAGTGAAAGAGAGGGACGGAGATAAAAGGAAGAGCTACTCTTCATTTAGACACAGATGTGATTTGACGTGGCCACCCAAGTACGACTCCTCCGCCCCTAAAACCAGGTCCCACCGCACACCGCTGATCCCTACTGTGTCATCGCTCAGGAACAGCATGTTCCCTAGTGTGCGCACGCATGTGTGTGTGTGTGTGTGTGTGTGTGTGTGTGTGTGTGTGTGTGTGTGTGTGTGTGTGTCAGCTCATTTGTTTATGATAAGGTTGAGTTTTAATTTCATATATCTGGTGTTTCTGAGCCATGGATTCTCCAGATTGACCCGACTTTGGCTTGGCTAGTAAGCTTTTGTTTGAAAAATACATCTGGACGCAGTACCACGGTCTCACCTGGGCTGCCGATTCCACATCATTTGAGGAGTCGCCCAAAGCTTGAGAGTAACGGGAGACAGTGGAATACAGCAGCGCCGAGGCAGAGGGCTCGTAGTGAGGACGACTGGCTACTATTCTGAACTTTGCGTGGCGAGCTTTCTGGCATCCAGAGCTGCTGAGGCATCAGCCAAGTGGTGCTGCACAGACTGGAAGACCCTCTACAAGATCATCCCCATCCTCTACCATCCTCTGTCCAGCTCCCTCCACTCAAGTCATGAACTGACTCTCGGAGCATGCAGCTTTCAAAGACTTGGCCGATATTGGTTGGCCCGTCATAATATATTTCTTGTTTGTTTTTTGGCTTTTGAATGGGCTTTGAGATTCTACGAAAAGCGCTATGGAAATAGAATACATAGTTAGTGTGTGTGTCTCACTGGCTGCACAGATCCAAAAACATAGAACAGAACTCCGTCCATAGGGCATCGTCTCTGTCACTTGCCGCACAGATCCAACAACATAGAACAGAACTCCGTCCATAGGGCATCGTCTCGGTCACTGGCCGCACAGATCCAATAACAGAACAGAACTCCGTCCATAGGGCATCGTCTCTGTCACTGGCTGCACAGATCCAATAACATAGAACAGAACTCCGTCCATAGGGCATCGTCTCTGTCACTGGCCGCACAGATCCAACAACATAGAACAGAACTCCGTCCATAGGGCATCGTCTCGGTCACTGGCTGCACAGATCCAACAACATAGAACAGAACTCCGTCCATAGGGCATCGTCTCGGTCACTGGCCGCACAGATCCAATAACATAGAACAGAACTCCGTCCATAGGGCATCGTCTCGGTCACTGGCCGCACTATCCACTATCCAGTATGGAGCAGATTACCTGGCAGTGAGATCAGTGATTTAACTTGACACATCCACATCATTTAGAGAATAGTAGGCAAGTGCAGTGAACGGGTCAGTTAACACGACAGGGGAAGTGTTGTAAATGTACCGTAAGTCAGTATCGTAGGCGTTTGTATGGACACAGTGGACAAAACATTAGGAACACCTTTCCACGAGAGACTGGCCAGGTGAATCCAGCTGCAAGCTCTGATCCCATTATTGAGGTCACCTGTTAAACCCACCAAATCCAATCAGTGTAGATTTAAAGAAGGTTAAAGAAGGATTTTTAAGCCTTGTGACAATTGAGCCATGGATTGTGTACGTGTGCCATTCGGAGGGTGAATGGGCAAGACACAATATGCATTTAAACGGTGTATGATAGTAGGTGCCTGGCGCACCGGTTTGAGGGCCTCAGGAACTGCAACGCTGCTGGGGTTTTTCACCCGCAACAGTTTCCCATGTGTACCAAGAATGGTCCACCACCCAGGTCACTGATGAAAGAGGACAAGAGGCTCACCCGAATTGTTACAGATCAACAGACGGGCTACAGTTAGTCAACTGACAGTCCAGTACAACACTTGTGCCAAAAGACAGCATACAAGAACGCACAGCTCCTCGTACCTTGACCTGAATAGGGGTTATGACAGACAAACAACCTTGCAGAGTTTCCCTTCTTTCAGCAAAATACAGGAAACTGAGGTTGTGCAGTTGGCTACGGAACGTAAAGACTGGACACCGGAGAACTGGGAAAACATTGCCTGGCCCGATGAATCCCGGTTCCGTCTCTTTCACGCGGATGGGAAGACTAGGGTATGGAGAAATGCCGCGTGTCAACATTGCAGGCTGGCGGGGGTGGTGTGTCTTCATGGCACCCAATTGGGGCCCTGTGATAAAAGTGGAGCAACGTCTGAATAGCTGAACGTCATGGCCAATCAGGTGCACCCCTTCATGGCAGCAGTGCACCCCTTCATGGCAGCAGTGCACCCCTTCATGGCAGCAGTGCACCCATTTGCGAATAGATTTTTTTTCTGCAGAATAATGCCACAAGGCTGGGACTGTCCTCGGTCCCACGGACAGGACAGTAAATTCAGCTTACTGTAGTGGCCTGCCCAGCCACCAGATCTCAATTCAATTGAACATCTGTGGGATGAGATGGGAACGGGCTATTCAGAGTCGAGATCTACTACCAGCCAACTTGACATAAACAGTGGGAAGCACTGGAGTCAACATGGGCCAGTGTCCCCTGTAGAATGCTTTCGACGGCCTGTAGAGTCCATGTCCCGACCCATCGAGGCTGTTCTGAGGGCAGAAGGGAGTGCAACTCTATCTCAGGGAAGGTGTGTCTCACGTTTTGTACACCCGATGTAGATGATCGGGCGGAGGACATTACGCACCACCCACATGTGGTGACATCCAATCGGTGTGCAGCAGTGGGTTTTCAATCAAATTCAATTCAATATGATTCATAATAACTCAGGAGCAATAATTATTATAATATTTTTTTTAAACAGCCGGAGCACAATATCATGCATGTACTACGCAGGCAATATGCACGCGCGTGTGTGTGTGTTTATGCCTTTAATCACACAGGTCTCGAGACAATTCCAGAAGGCATCCATTTGACGTGGTAAAAAGCAATAGATTGCGTGAAACACAGGCGCGAGGTCTCGATCATCCTCATGGTACAACCGGTGAACAAGAGGACAACCCATGAAACGCTTTGCATGGCCTACATTCCTTCATGTCATGTGATTGACACCGCCGGGCATCTTCCTCTTTCTGCTTACTATGAAAGTGCCAAGTTGCTAATAAGGATAATTAAACAGTGGACGGGTAATGCGGAACAATCCCCAAAAAAAACAAATACACGTTCCAGCCAAGACTGAACCTACTCAGGGAATATTAAACCCGGAATTACAACTGGGAACAAAAGATAGGGAAGAGGTTGATGTTGTGAACATATTACATAGGAAACCGAGGGAAAATGTTTTGCAGGGTTACTCACTATTTCAGCGTGCGCCCATTGAAGACCTCGGTGTAAAAATGGGTGAATATCGCCTGAAGGGATAATACATTTGTACTGTTTTGAATCGTTTTATAAGACAGTATCTTTGAGCAACAAAATGGCCGACTAAGGGTTAAAAGCAAAACATTCCAATGTCCCAAAAAGAAGAAAGGGGGGAGATAGAGAACAGGCAAATAAAACAACGGGAACAGGGGCTGTGCAGACAGAACAGTCTCTGACCTAATTAGGCAGAGAGAGAGAGAGAGAGAGAGAGAGAGAGAGAGAGAGAGAGAGAGGCAGGCAGGCAGGCAGAGAGAGAGAGAGGCAGAGAGAGAGAGAGGCAGAGAGAGAGAGAGAGAGAGAGAGAGAGAGAGAGAGAGAGAGAGAGAGGCAGAGAGAGAGAGAGAGATGCAGAGAGAGAGAGATGCAGAGAGAGAGAGATGCAGAGAGAGAGAGAGAGGCAGAGAGAGAGAGAGAGATGCAGAGAGAGAGAGATGCAGAGAGAGAGAGAGATGCAGAGAGAGAGAGAGAGGCAGAGAGAGAGAGAGAGAGAGAGGCAGAGAGAGGCAGAGAGAGATGAGCGAGAGAGAAGAGAGATGAGCGAGAGAGAAGAGAGAGGAACGAGAGAAAAGAGAGAGAGGAACGAGAGAGAAGAGAGAGAGAAGAGAGAAGCGGCAATGAGCAGCACAATGAACTAAAGCATTTGGGCACATTATATAACAAGGGAATGCGGGATGGGGGAGAGGGACAAAAAAGCCATCCTTCACTTCAAAGCCTGTTACACAATTTGTTTGTGAAGGGGGCGGAGTGGAGGGGGGGGGGGGGCAGAGAGGTTGGGGGCGAGAGATAACTGAGCTTCAGATGTAATTATTGGTTCTGAATAGAGACACACTGTGTGTGTGTGTGTGTGTATTCTTCCATCATTTGAATTTGTGTGAGTAAACTGTGTGTATGTGACTGCACAGATCAATCACATCAGATCTTTTCACACCAGGCCCTTTTCTGAGCTGATCTGATCAAAAGACCAGTCAGTGGAAGAAAAAAAAAAGATCAGAATTGGGCTGCCTGTCTAAACGCAGCCTAAGTGTCTGACGCTGTATGTGATAACCTGAGTGTGTACAAGCCGGTGTGTCCTCACATCTTTCTCCTAAAATCTCTCCCCTCCAGTTAGTGCCTGAGCAGAGCCAGAAAGAAACCAGAACAGTGTGTGCAGAGTGGAGACATCTCTTTCAGAGTGTCACCCGGCTCACACACAGATAATCCTGTTACAGGGTCTGTCTACTCTGCTCCTCTCCCCCATATCTTTAGGACCCTGTCAGATCACACCAAGCCAACCCAAACTAAGCCAAGCTAGCAGAGCCACCGAGACCTCATTCACCCAGGGAAATAATAGGAGCTGCGGCCTCCGTTTAATTTCAGAATTGAGCTAAATTCAGTTTCAGCACTGGGCTGCGTTCCATTTCAATTCAGGCATTGAAATGCCACCCATTTGGAAATGCCATGTCTAATTGAGTTGAGAGGACCTGAAATTGAACAGAGAGCCCAACTCACTTTGCTATGACACAAGTGGTCACACACACACACACACACACACACACACACACACACACACACACACACACAGAGAGAGAGAAGAGAGAATAGAGGAGAGAGAGACAGAGACAGAGATAAAGAGAAAGCAAGAGCGAGAAAGAGAGAGAAGGCCCTTCTGCCTCTTCTGTCTGACATTGAAGGAGGATGATGGCTTAAGGCAAATCCCGCTTTCTCCCCATCCTTCCCCCTTTCCCTCCATCCTTCCTGCCGTCCCCTCCACCCCCAGCTCTCGATATTGCACTTTGGAAATGGTATCCATTATGTGAAGAGAGGGAGGGACGAGAGGCGTGGAGCGGAGCGGGGAAGTGAGATGGAGAAAGGGAGGACCAGGAGAGAAAAGGGAAGAGGGGAGGGAGCTGATGATAGATAGAAAGGGCGAAGTTTAAATCAGAGCAGTGCCCGTGGCGCTTTTTAGGAGTGGAGGCGGGGGGGGGGGGGGGTTATTGGATCATTTGTCACCAACCGCCGCGTCATGTGACCACGGTTTCCCGCAACAACCCCGGGATTCCCACACAACAATCAGTCTTGGATAGGCATAAGAGATTAGAGGGTGGGGTGCGGAGGGAGGGAGGGAGGGGGAGATGAGGGTGAAGAGAACCTCACCCTAAGCCATCCCACTCGTGGTTGTCACCTCGAGGGACGGCTGGAGAAGAGAGGACCTTCCCCTTTTTTGAACACAGGCCGGGAAAATACCTCTTGAATTCACACAGCATCGTATATGGCTTGATGGTGAATGTGTGTATAGAAGGACCAGACACAAAAAAAGGCCCACCTGAACACGACCCAGCAAAGCCACGTGGAGCAGTCAGGGAACTACAATACACGGTGACATTCTAACTCAAGGTCAACCTGTCTTGGCTTACACAGCAAATACCTCAAACACACTGTAAACACAGGGTAAGGGTGGTGTGATAGCCCCACAGAGAGAGAACTGCTGTGTGTACGACATGGGTGTGTGTGTGTGTGTGTGTGTGTGTGTGTGTGTGTGTGTGTGTGTGTGTCATGGTCGGATTAAAGCTAAGAGTACAGAGAAAACCCAAAACAGAAGCTGGACGTGTGGCGTGAAGAGCCAAAACAGTGCAGGCTGTGTGTGTGTACGTGTTCTGACTGAGGGAGAAGTGGAGAGATTCTGCCCGGGAGGGTTTACACTGTCATTAGAGACGTCTTATTAAAACAGACCCCCTTCAACATCCTACAGTAACGTAATGGCCACAGCTTCGCGCTCAAGCAGTGTCTGTCTGTCTGTCTACCCGTCTGTCTGCCCGTCTGTCTGCCCGTCTGTCTGCCCGTCTGTCTGCCCGTCTGTACCGAATGCATGTGCGTGCGTGTGTGTAAACAAACAAAGTGTGGTACTACACTGTGCCACCGTAGCATTGTTCTGGGCCTTGCGTTACCATGCATACAGGCACATCCTTCCATATGTGAGTGTATTTGAATGCTAATGCAATGGGAACACTTTCAAAAATGAACACACCGCACTAATGTAAATTAAATCTACATGCAGGCAGTAAAAGGCTGTACGCACCTGAAAGGAAAACTCCAACTGAGTGCATACCAATTAGAACAAACCATAATAGACTGTCCTTGAAGAGAACCATTAGAACCCTGTACCATTAGCACCCAGTACCATTAAAATGCACTCCATACATAATAGTTAGGACAAGGATTTTCTAGGAAAGATCTGATCTGTACACTTCGTAGAAAGACAGGTGGAGAGAGAGAGAGCGAAAGAGAGAGAGAGAGAGAGAGAGAGAGAGAGAGAGAGAGAGAGAGAGAGGGAGAGAGAGAGAGAGAGAGAGAGAGAAATGTTTTAATTTGATTTATTTCACCTTTATTTAACCAGGTAGGCTAGTTGAGAACAAGTTCTCATTTACAACTGCGACCTGGCCAATTTTAAAGCAAAGCAGTGTGACACAGACAACAACACAGAGTTACACATGGAGTAAACAATAAACAAGTCAATAACATAGTAGAACATTTTAAAAAATGAGAGAGAGAGGTTAGAGAGAGAGGCCACACTACTTGCCTGGAGAGTTCTCATCTATACTTTTCGTGGTTGTTTATTTACCTCCACTGACAGATGCTGGCACTAAGACCGCACTCAGTCAGCTGTATAAGGAAATAAGCAAACAGGAACCCACTCATCCAGAGGCGGCGCTCCTAGTGGCCGGAGACTTTAATGCAGGGAAACTTAAATCAGTTTTACCAATCTCTATCAACATGTTAAATGTGCAACCAGAGGGGAAAAAAATCCACCTTTACTCCACACACAGAGACGCGTACAGAGCTCTCCCTCGCCCTCCATTTGGTAAATCCGACCACAATTCTATCCTCCTGATTCCTGCTTACAAGCAAAAATTAAAGCAGGAAGCACCAGTGACTTGGTCTAGAAAAAAAATGGTAAGATGAAACACATGCTAAACTACAGGACTGTTTTGCTATCACACACTAGAACATGTTCCGGGATTCTTCCGATGGCATTGAGGAGTAGTACTTCACATTAGTCACTGGCTTTATCAATAAGTGCATTGAGGACGTCGTCCCCACAGTGACTCTACGCACATACCCCAACCAGAAGCCATGGATTACAGGCAACATTCACACTGAGCTAAAGGGTAGAGCTGCCGCTTTCATGGTGCGGGACTTAACCCGGAAGCTTACAAGAAATCCCGCTATGCCCTGCGACGAACCATCAATACAGGACTAAGATTGAATCATGCTCCGACGCTCGGGTTAGAGAGAGAGAGAAGAGTGGAGGGAAAGGGTTAGAGAGAGAGAAGAGTGGAGGGAAAGGGTTGGGGTTAGAGAGAGAGAAGAGTGGAGGGAAAGGGTTAGAGAGAGAGAAGAGTGGAGGGAAGGGGTTAGTGTTAGAGAAGAGTGGAGGGAAGGGGTTAGGGTTAGAGAGAGAGAGAAGAGTGGAGGGAAAGGGTTGGGGTTAGAGAGAGAGAGAAGAGTGGAGAGAAAGGGTTGGGGTTAGAGAGAGAGAGAAGAGTAGAGGGAAAGGGTTGGGTTAGAGAGAGAGAAGAGTGGAGGGAAAGGGTTAGGTGAGAGAGAGAGAAGAGTGGAGGGAAGGGGTTGGGACTAGAGAGAGAGAAGAGTGGAGGGAAAGGGTTGGGGTTAGAGAGAGAAGAGTGAAGGGAAAGGGTAAGAGAGAGAGAAGAGTGGAGGGAAAGGGTTAGTGAGAGAGAGAAGAGTGTAGGGAAAAGGTTAGAGAGAGAGAGAAGAGTGGAGGGAAAGGGTTAGAGAGAGAGAAGAGGGAAAGGGTTAGAGAGAGAGAGAAGAGTGGAGGGAAAGGGTTAGAGAGAGAGAGAATAGTGGAGGGAAAGGGTTAGAGAGAGAGAAAAGAGTGGAGGGAAAGGGTTAGAGAAAGAGAGAAGAGTGGAGGGAAAGGGTTAGAGAGAGAGAGAGAAGAGTGGAGGGAAAGGGTTAGAGAGAGAGAGAAGAGTGGAGGGAAAGGGTTAGAGAGAGAGAGAGAAGAGTGGAGGGAAAGGGTTAGAGAGAGAGAGAATAGTGGAGGGAAAGGGTTAGAGAGAGAGAAAAGAGTGGAGGGAAAGGGTTAGAGAAAGAGAGAAGAGTGGAGGGAAAGGGTTAGAGAGAGAGAGAGAAGAGTGGAGGGAAAGGGTTAGAGAGAGAGAGAAGAGTGGAGGGAAAGGGTTAGAGAGAGAGAGAGAAGAGTGGAGGGAAAGGGTTAGAGAGAGAGAGAAGAGTGGAGGGAAAGGGTTAGAGAGAGAGTGAAGAGTGGAGGGAAAGTGTTAGAGAGAGAGTGAAGAGTGGAGGGAAAGGGTTTGAGAGAGAGAGAAGAGTGGAGGGAAAGGGTTGGGGTTAGAGAGAGAGAAGAGTGGAGGGAAAGGGTTGGAGAGAGAGAAGAGTGGAGGGAAAGGGTTAGAGAGAGAGAGAAGAGTGGAGGGAAAGGGTTAGAGAGAGAGAGAAGAGTGGAGGGAAAGGGTTAGGGTTAGAGAGAGAGAGAAGAGTGGAGGGAAAGGGTTGGGGTTAGAGAGAGAGAGAAGAGTGGAGGGAAAGGGTTGGGGTTAGAGAGAGAGAAGCGTGGAGGGAAAGGGTTGGAGAGAGAGAAGAGAGGAGGGAAAGGGTTAGAGAGAGAGAGAAGAGTGGAGGGAAAGGGTTAGAGAGAGAGAGAAGAGTGGAGGGAAAGGGTTAGGGTTAGAGAGAGAGAAGAGTGGAGGGAAGGGGTTAGGGTTAGAGAAGAGTGGAGGGAAGGGGTTAGGGTTAGAGAGAGAGAAGAGTGGAGGGAAAGGGTTGGGGTTAGAGCGAGAGAGAAGAGTGGAGAGAAAGGGTTGGGTTAGAGAGAGAGAAGAGTGGAGGGAAAGGGTTGGGTTAGAGAGAGAGAGAAGAGTGGAGGGAAAGGGTTGGGTTAGAGAGAGAGAAGAGTGGAGGGAAAGGGTTGGGACTAGAGAGAGAGAAGAGTGAAGGGAAAGGGTTAGAAAGAGAGAAGAGTGGAGGGAAAGGGTTAGAGAGAGAGAAGAGTGGGGGGAAAGGGTTAGAGAGAGAGAAGAGTGGAGGGAAAGGGTTAGAGAGAGAGAAGAGTGGAGGGAAAGGGTTAGAGAGAGAGAGAAGAGTGGAGGGAAAGGGTTAGAGAGAGAGAAGAGTGGAGGGAAAGGGTTGGGGTTAGAGAAAGAGAGAAGAGTGGAGGGAAAGGGTTAGAGAGAGAGAAGAGTGGAGGGAAGGGGTTAGTGTTAGAGAAGAGTGGAGGGAAGGGGTTAGGGTTAGAGAGAGAGAGAAGAGTGGAGGGAAAGGGTTGGGGTTAGAGAGAGAGAGAAGAGTGGAGAGAAAGGGTTGGGGTTAGAGAGAGAGAGAAGAGTAGAGGGAAAGGGTTGGGTTAGAGAGAGAGAAGAGTGGAGGGAAAGGGTTAGGTGAGAGAGAGAGAAGAGTGGAGGGAAGGGGTTGGGACTAGAGAGAGAGAAGAGTGGAGGGAAAGGGTTGGGGTTAGAGAGAGAAGAGTGAAGGGAAAGGGTAAGAGAGAGAGAAGAGTGGAGGGAAAGGGATAGTGAGAGAGAGAAGAGTGTAGGGAAAAGGTTAGAGAGAGAGAGAAGAGTGGAGGGAAGGGTTAGAGAGAGAGAAGAGTGGAGGGAAAGGGTTAGAGAGAGAGAGAAGAGTGGAGGGAAAGGGTTAGAGAGAGAGAAGAGTGGAGGGAAGGGGTTAGGGAGAGAGAGAAGAGTGGAGGGAAAGGGTTAGAGAGAGAGAGAAGAGTGGGGGGAAAGGGTTAGAGAGAGAGAGAAGAGTGGAGGGAAAGGGTTAGAGAGAGAGAGAATAGTGGAGGGAAAGGGTTAGAGAGAGAGAAAAGAGTGGAGGGAAAGGGTTAGAGAAAGAGAGAAGAGTGGAGGGAA
This sequence comes from Oncorhynchus clarkii lewisi, assembly GCF_045791955.1. Taxonomy (NCBI): domain Eukaryota; kingdom Metazoa; phylum Chordata; class Actinopteri; order Salmoniformes; family Salmonidae; genus Oncorhynchus; species Oncorhynchus clarkii. The sequence goes on along the minus strand of NC_092159.1, from coordinate 35,126,640 downwards.
AGGGTTAGAGAGAGAGAGAGAAGAGTGGAGGGAAAGGGTTAGAGAGAGAGAGAGAAGAGTGGAGGGAAAGGGTTAGAGAGAGAGAGAAGAGTGGAGGGAAAGGGTTAGAGAGAGAGAGAGAAGAGTGGAGGGAAAGGGTTAGAGAGAGAGAGAAGAGTGGAGGGAAAGGGTTAGAGAGAGAGTGAAGAGTGGAGGGAAAGTGTTAGAGAGAGAGTGAAGAGTGGAGGGAAAGGGTTTGAGAGAGAGAGAAGAGTGGAGGGAAAGGGTTGGGGTTAGAGAGAGAGAAGAGTGGAGGGAAAGGGTTGGAGAGAGAGAAGAGTGGAGGGAAAGGGTTAGAGAGAGAGAGAAGAGTGGAGGGAAAGGGTTAGAGAGAGAGAGAAGAGTGGAGGGAAAGGGTTAGGGTTAGAGAGAGAGAGAAGAGTGGAGGGAAAGGGTTGGGGTTAGAGAGAGAGAGAAGAGTGGAGGGAAAGGGTTGGGGTTAGAGAGAGAGAAGCGTGGAGGGAAAGGGTTGGAGAGAGAGAAGAGTGGAGGGAAAGGGTTAGAGAGAGAGAGAAGAGTGGAGGGAAAGGGTTAGAGAGAGAGAGAAGAGTGGAGGGAAAGGGTTAGAGAGAGAGAGAAGAGTGGAGGGAAAGGGTTAGGGTTAGAGAGAGAGAAGAGTGGAGGGAAAGGGTTTGGACTAGAGAGAGAGAAGAGTGGAGGGAAAGGGTTGGGGTTAGAGAGAGAAGAGTGGAGGGAAAGGGTTAGGGTTAGAGAGAGAGAAGAGTGAAGGGAAAGGGTTAGAGATTGAGAAGAGTGGAGGGAAAGGGTTAGAGAGAGAGAAGAGTGGAGGGAAAGGGTTAGAGAGAGAGAAGAGTGGAGGGAAAGGGTTAGAGAGAGAGAAGAGTGGAGGGAAAGGGTTAGAGAGAGAGAAGAGTGGAGGGAAAGGGTTAGAGAGAGAGAGAAGAGTGGAGGGAAAGGGTTAGAGAGAGAGAAGAGTGGAGGGAAAGGGTAAGAGAGAGAGAGAAGAGTGGAGGGCAAGGGTTGGGGTTAGAGAGAGAGAAGAGTGGAGGGAAAGGGTTGGGGTTAGAGAGAGAGAAGAGTGGAGGGAAAGGGTTGGGGTTGGGGTTAGAGAGAGAGAGAAGAGTGAAGGGAAAGGGTTAGAGAGAGAGAGAAGAGTGGAGGGAAAGGGTTAGAGATTGAGAAGAGTGGCAGGAAAGGGTTGGGGTTAGAGAGAGAGAGAAGAGTGGAGGGAAAGGGATAGAGAGAGAGAGAGAAGAGTGGAAGGAAAGGGTTGGGGTTAGAGAGAGAGAGAAGCGTGTAGGGAAAGGGTTAGGGTTAGAGAGAAGAGTGGAGGGAAAGGGTTAGAGAGAGAGAGAGAAGAGTGGAAGGAAAGGGTTAGAGAGAGAGAGGAGTGGAGGGAAATGGTTGGGTTTAGAGAGAGCGAGCAGAGAGGAGGGAAAGGGTTAGGGTTAGAGAGAGAGAAGAGTGAAGGGAAAGGGTTAGAGATTGAGAAGAGTGGAGGGAAAGGGTTAGAGAGAGAGAAGAGTGGAGGGAAAGGGTTAGAGAGAGAGAAGAGTGGAGGGAAAGGGTTAGAGAGAGAGAAGAGTGGAGGGAAAGGGTTAGAGAGAGAGAAGAGTGGAGGGAAAGGGTTGGGGTTAGAGCGAGAGAGAAGAGTGGAGAGAAAGGGTTGGGTTAGAGAGAGAGAAGAGTGGAGGGAAAGGGTTGGGTTAGAGAGAGAGAGAAGAGTGGAGGGAAAGGGTTGGGTTAGAGAGAGAGAAGAGTGGAGGGAAAGGGTTGGGTTAGAGAGAGAGAGAAGAGTGGAGGGAAAGGATTGGGTTAGAGAGAGAGAAGAGTGGAGGGAAAGGGTTGGGACTAGAGAGAGAAGAGTGAAGGGAAAGGGTTAGAAAGAGAGAAGAGTGGAGGGAAAGGGTTAGAGAGAGAGAAGAGTGGGGGGAAAGGGTTAGAGAGAGAGAAGAGTGGAGGGAAAGGGTTAGAGAGAGAGAAGAGTGGAGGGAAAGGGTTAGAGAGAGAGAGAAGAGTGGAGGGAAAGGGTTAGAGAGAGAGAAGAGTGGAGGGAAAGGGTTGGGGTTAGAGAGAGAGAGAAGAGTGGAGGGAAAGGGTTAGAGAGAGAGAAGAGTGGAGGGAAGGGGTTAGTGTTAGAGAAGAGTGGAGGGAAGGGGTTAGGGTTAGAGAGAGAGAGAAGAGTGGAGGGAAAGGGTTGGGGTTAGAGAGAGAGAGAAGAGTGGAGAGAAAGGGTTGGGGTTAGAGAGAGAGAGAAGAGTAGAGGGAAAGGGTTGGGTTAGAGAGAGAGAAGAGTGGAGGGAAAGGGTTAGGTGAGAGAGAGAGAAGAGTGGAGGGAAGGGGTTGGGACTAGAGAGAGAGAAGAGTGGAGGGAAAGGGTTGGGGTTAGAGAGAGAAGAGTGAAGGGAAAGGGTAAGAGAGAGAGAAGAGTGGAGGGAAAGGGATAGTGAGAGAGAGAAGAGTGTAGGGAAAAGGTTAGAGAGAGAGAGAAGAGTGGAGGGAAGGGTTAGAGAGAGAGAAGAGTGGAGGGAAAGGGTTAGAGAGAGAGAGAAGAGTGGAGGGAAAGGGTTAGAGAGAGAGAAGAGTGGAGGGAAGGGGTTAGGAAGAGAGAGAAGAGTGGAGGGAAAGGGTTAGAGAGAGAGAGAAGAGTGGGGGGAAAGGGTTAGAGAGAGAGAGAAGAGTGGAGGGAAAGGGTTAGAGAGAGAGAGAATAGTGGAGGGAAAGGGTTAGAGAGAGAGAAAAGAGTGGAGGGAAAGGGTTAGAGAAAGAGAGAAGAGTGGAGGGAAAGGGTTAGAGAGAGAGAGAGAAGAGTGGAGGGAAAGGGTTAGAGAGAGAGAGAGAAGAGTGGAGGGAAAGGGTTAGAGAGAGAGAGAAGAGTGGAGGGAAAGGGTTAGAGAGAGAGAGAGAAGAGTGGAGGGAAAGGGTTAGAGAGAGAGAGAAGAGTGGAGGGAAAGGGTTAGAGAGAGAGTGAAGAGTGGAGGGAAAGTGTTAGAGAGAGAGTGAAGAGTGGAGGGAAAGGGTTTGAGAGAGAGAGAAGAGTGGAGGGAAAGGGTTGGGGTTAGAGAGAGAGAAGAGTGGAGGGAAAGGGTTGGAGAGAGAGAAGAGTGGAAGGAAAGGGTTAGAGAGAGAGAGAAGAGTGGAGGGAAAGGGTTAGAGAGAGAGAGAAGAGTGGAGGGAAAGGGTTAGGGTTAGAGAGAGAGAGAAGAGTGGAGGGAAAGGGTTGGGGTTAGAGAGAGAGAGAAGAGTGGAGGGAAAGGGTTGGGGTTAGAGAGAGAGAAGCGTGGAGGGAAAGGGTTGGAGAGAGAGAAGAGTGGAGGGAAAGGGTTAGAGAGAGAGAGAAGAGTGGAGGGAAAGGGTTAGAGAGAGAGAGAAGAGTGGAGGGAAAGGGTTAGAGAGAGAGAGAAGAGTGGAGGGAAAGGGTTAGGGTTAGAGAGAGAGAAGAGTGGAGGGAAAGGGTTTGGACTAGAGAGAGAGAAGAGTGGAGGGAAAGGGTTGGGGTTAGAGAGAGAAGAGTGGAGGGAAAGGGTTAGGGTTAGAGAGAGAGAAGAGTGAAGGGAAAGGGTTAGAGATTGAGAAGAGTGGAGGGAAAGGGTTAGAGAGAGAGAAGAGTGGAGGGAAAGGGTTAGAGAGAGAGAAGAGTGGAGGGAAAGGGTTAGAGAGAGAGAAGAGTGGAGGGAAAGGGTTAGAGAGAGAGAGAAGAGTGGAGGGAAAGGGTTAGAGAGAGAGAAGAGTGGAGGGAAAGGGTAAGAGAGAGAGAGAAGAGTGGAGGGCAAGGGTTGGGGTTAGAGAGAGAGAAGAGTGGAGGGAAAGGGTTGGGGTTAGAGAGAGAGAAGAGTGGAGGGAAAGGGTTGGGGTTAGAGAGAGAGAGAAGAGTGGAGGGAAAGGGTTGGGGTTGGGGTTAGAGAGAGAGAGAAGAGTGAAGGGAAAGGGTTAGAGAGAGAGAGAAGAGTGGAGGGAAAGGGTTAGAGATTGAGAAGAGTGGCAGGAAAGGGTTGGGGTTAGAGAGAGAGAGAAGAGTGGAGGGAAAGGGATAGAGAGAGAGAGAGAAGAGTGGAAGGAAAGGGTTGGGGTTAGAGAGAGAGAGAAGCGTGTAGGGAAAGGGTTAGGGTTAGAGAGAAGAGTGGAGGGAAAGGGTTAGAGAGAGAGAGAGAAGAGTGGAAGGAAAGGGTTTAGAGAGAGCGAGCAGAGAGGAGGGAAAGGGTTAGGGTTAGAGAGAGAGAAGAGTGAAGGGAAAGGGTTAGAGATTGAGAAGAGTGGAGGGAAAGGGTTAGAGAGAGAGAAGAGTGGAGGGAAAGGGTTAGAGAGAGAGAAGAGTGGAGGGAAAGGGTTAGAGAGAGAGAAGAGTGGAGGGAAAGGGTTAGAGAGAGAGAAGAGTGGAGGGAAAGGGTTAGAGAGAGAGAAGAGTGGAGGGAAAGGGTTGGGGTTAGAGAGAGAAGAGTGGAGGGAAAGGGTTAGGGTTAGAGAGAGAGAAGAGTGGAGGGAAAGGGTTGGGATAGAGAGAGAGAAGAGTGGAGGGAAAGGGTTGGGACTAGAGAGAGAGAAGAGTGGAGGGAAAGGGTTGGGGTTAGAGAGAGAGAAGAGTGAAGGGAAAGGGTTAGAGATTGAGAAGAGTGGAGGGAAAGGGTTTGAGAGAGAGAAGAGTGGAGGGAAAGGGTTAGAGAGAGAGAAGAGTGGAGGGAAAGGGTTAGAGAGAGAGAAGAGTGGAGGGAAAGGGTTGGGGTTAGAGAGAGAGAAGAGTGGAGGGAAAGGGTTAGAGAGAGAGAAGAGTGGAGGGAAAGGGTTAGAGAGAGAGAAGAGTGGAGGGAAAGGGTTGGGGTTAGAGAGAGAGAAGAGTGGAGGGAAAGGGTTGGGGTTAGAGAGAGAGAAGAGTGGAGGGAAAGGGTTGGTGTTAGAGAGAGAGAAGAGTGGAGGGAAAGGGTTGGGGTTAGAGAGAGAGAGAAGAGTGAAGGGAAAGGGTTAGAGAGAGAGAGAAGAGTGGAGGGAAAGGGTTAGAGATTGAGAAGAGTGGAGGGAAAGGGTTGGGGTTAGAGAGAGAGAGAAGAGTGGAGGGAAAGGGTTGGGGGTTAGAGAGAGAAGAGTGGAGGAAAAGGGTTAGATAGAGAGAAGAGTGGAGGGAAAGGGTTAGAGAGAGAGAGAGAGAGAGAGAGAGAAGAGTGGAGGGAAAGGGTTGGGGTTAGAGAGAGAGGGAAAAGTGGAGGGAAAGGGTTGGGGTTAGAGAGAGAGAGAAGAGTGGAGGGAAAGGGTTGGGGTTGGAGAGAGAGAGAGGAGAGTGGAGGGAAAGGGTTGGGGTTAGAGAGAGAGGAGAGTGGAGGGAAAGGGTTGGGGTTAGAGAGAGAAGAGTGGAGGGAAAGGGTTAGAGAGAGAGAAGAGTGGAGGGAAAGGGTTAGGGTTAGAGAGAGAGAGAGAAGAGGGGAGGGAAAGGGTTAGGGTTAGAGAGAGAGAAGAGTGGAGGGAAAGGGTTAGGGTTAGAGAGAGAGAAGAGTGGAGGGAAAGGGTTAGAGAGAGAGAGAGAAGAGGGGAGGGAAAGGGTTAGTAATTTAGGTATAGAAAGAGAGATGGGGGGGCTAAGTGAAGAGAGAGAATGGAGAGAGTAAATTGAAGAGAGAAAGACATTTTACTCAACTTTTCCTTTTTTTATTCGCACGGGAGGGGTAAACGGTCATTATTGATTTGCTAACGTTACTTGATCATGAAGCATGACGTTAGCTAGCAAGAGTCGGCTGTGTATTGTCAGCTAACCGAACGTGTACGGACAAGAAAATAAACCCTTTGTCTGCACATCCTTGTGATTTTTTTGTTGCAGTGTTCAAGAGTGCTAAGACGTTTCAGAAGAAAAGTCACTCAGGTTGTTTAAGCGTTTTTCAATTGGAGCTGCGGACCACGACCGGCGCGTTGCCAGCCACAACGAACGGTAAGGCAAGGATGTAGTATGAATTGAAAAGTAGATCTCTTTCGTCACTCCGCTCCTCAGACTCCCCTCCTCTCGTAAGGCGGAGAACAGGGCCTCAAGTCTAACAGCAGTGTGTCGTCGTCAGTGTGAGAGAGCTCTTTTTGAGCTGAGCAACATCAAAAGCTGGGCACGAGTCCCAGTGAGGCTGGGGAGGAAGCATAGATGATAACACCAGCGTTTGCCAGTGTGTGTGTGTGTGTGTGTGTGTGTGTGTGTGTGTGTGTGTGTGTGTGTGTGTAGCGATAAACATAGGGGGGGGGGGGGGGTCGCTGGCCGTAGCTGTAGAAGCCTTGCAGCTCTAGTCAGTTGAGTTGTTCCTGCTGATGCAAGGTCGGCCAGTGAAAGACCGATACATGTGAATGAATATGTCTGGTTGCCTGTGGGTACACTACACTGTAGGTTGAATGGGTTTGGAAAAATGCATTGACGCGGCCTGTATGAATTTGTCCCTGTGAGTGCAGGGTGACAGTGTTTTTTTGGTGTGTTCCTGTATCCACGTGTCCGTTCGAGTCTGGATTCGTCTGTGTGAGTCCGCGATTGGGATCGTGATTGGGATCGTGTGTGTGTGTGTGTTCCTGGGAGAGTGGAAATTAGAACAAAGTTGAAATTAGAACAGGCTGGAAATCCGGCTAGAACAGGCTGGACTACACAGCCAAGGGATAGAGGGACTCCCTTTTTTTCTCCCACTCTCGTTCCTTTTCCAACGGTCTTTTTCATGCTTTCCTCTCCTTCCCCCCTCTTCCTCGTCTCCGCTCTCCCCCCCTGGCATTCCCAGGCAACTAAACATATTTTGGCATGGCGAAACGACATCCAGAGAGGTTATTTGAGGATAAACACACACAAGTACACATGCTTGCGCACACACACACTACATAGGAGTTCACTCATGCACTCCTTCCACAAACAGAAAGACAAAAACGTGTTTGATATGCATGAGAACACACACCTGTTCACATAGTGTACACACACACCCATTCCCAATGCCACACCTGACTCTGAAAGCGGACTGATTATTTGGCATAGATTAGAGCATGTTGTTGGCAGACAGCCAAGCACCATGGAAGAGGCTTACCTTGCACCGTGGCAAAGCCCTAACCCCGGAGAAACAGCCGTGTCAGGCTGCTATTAACCTCCCAAAGCAGTGGTCTGCCATGGCAGTGACATAGGCATCTATAATAAGAAAGAGAGAGAAGATATTAGCTTTAGTACGCATAGCTCTCCACGAGAGTCAGTCTCTCACAGTCTTTCTCTGTCTCTGTCTCTCACAGTCTGTCTCTTTCTCTCTCTCTCTCTCTCTCTCTCTCTCACAGTCTCACTCTCTCACAGTCTCACTCTCTCACAGTCTCTCTCTCTCTCACACCGTCTCTCTCTCTCTCACAGTCTCTCTCTCTCTCACACAGTCTCTCTCTCTCTCACACAGTCTCTCTCTCACACACAGTCTCTCTCTCTCACACAGTCTCTCTCTCTCTCTCACACAGTCTCTCTCTCTCTCACACAGTCTCTCTCTCTCTCACACAGTCTCTCTCTCTCTCACACAGTCTCTCTCTCTCTCACAGTCTCTCTCTCTCTCTCACACAGTCTCTCTCATATAAATGCAACAATTTCAAAGATTTTACTGAGTTAACAGTTCATATATGGAAATCAGTCAATTGAAATAAATTCATTATGCCCTAATCTATGAATTTGATATGACTGGGAATCCAGACATGCATCTGTTGGTCACAGACACCGTTAAAAAAAGGTAGGGGTGACCACCATTTGCCTCATGCAGCGCAACACGTCTCTTTCGCATAGAGTTGATCAGGCTGTTGATTGTGGCCTATGGACTGTTGTTTCACCCCTCAATGGCTGTGCGAAGTTTCTGGATATTGGCGTGAACTGGAACACGCTGTCGTACACATCGATCCAGAGTAGAGGTCGACCGATTAATCGGAATGGCCGATTTCAAGTTTTCATAACAATCGGAAATCGGTATTTTTTGGCGACGATTTTGCCAAATGATTTATTTTTATACCTTTATTTAACTAGGCAAGTCAGTTAAGAACACATTCTCATTTTCAATGACGGCCTAGGAACGGTGGGTTAACTCCCTTGTTCAGAGGCAGAACGACAGATTTTCACCTTGTCAGCTCGGGGGATCCAAACTTGCAACCTTACAGTAAACTTGTCCAACGCTCTAACCACCTGCCTCTCATTGCACTCCACGAGGAGCCTGCCTGTTACGCAAATGCAGTGGAAGCCAAGGTAAGTTGCTAGCTAGCATTAAACTTATCTTATAAAAAACAATCAATCATAATCACTAGTTATGGTTGATGATATTACTAGTTTATCTAGCGTGTCTTGCGTTGCATATAATCAATGCAATGCTGGGGGATGATTTAACAAAAGCGCATTTGCGAAAAAAGCACAATCGTTGGACGATTGTACCTAACCATAAACACCAATGCCTTTCTTAAAATCAATACACAGAAGTATATATAAACCTGCATTTTTAGCTAAAAGAAGTCCAGGTTAGCAGGCAATATTAACCAGGTGAAATTGTGTCACGTTTGAAACGCTAATAGCTATACTGTTACACTGGCAATACTATAGTGCCTATAAGAACATCAAATAGTCAAAGGTATATGAAATACAAATGGTATAGAGAGAAATAGTCTTATAAATACTATATTAACTACAACCTAAAACCTCTTACCTTGGAATATTGAAGTCTCATGTTAAAAGCAACCACCAACTTTCATATGTTCTCATGTTCTGAGCAAGGAACTCAAATGTTAGCTTTTTTACATGACAAAGTAAAAGTGCAATTTTTTGCCAACACTTTGTTTTTGCATTATATAAACCAAATTGAACATGTTTCATTATTTATTGGAGGCTAAATTGATTTTTATTGATGTATTATATTAAGTTAAAATAAGTGTTCATTCAGTATTGTTGTAATTGTCATTATTACAAATAAATAAAAATAAATGTAAAAATAAATTAAATAAATTAAAAATACATTTAAAATAAATTTAAAATTAAATATCGGCTGATTAATTGGTATCGGCTTTTTTGGTCCTCCAATAAGCGGTATCGGTGTTGAAATATCATATTCGGTCGACCTCTAGTAAGGACAAATATGTAGTAAATACAAAGAACACCGACACACATATCATAACCCCCCACACACATAATCATATCCTATAGAAGTACTTGAATGCATTCATTTGCGTTGTTGAACGTGCCGGCAAGTGAAAAGCCTCTTACATGACCAGCACAGAATACACACAACATGTAGTCTTCATACGCACATACATGGCATCATGAGCAGGCCTAGGGGCTGTGACTCAATGAGCGGGGACATGTACAGACAGAGAATGGGTCTCGTGGGTCGGTCTCATCCGCTACATACTCGCCCTCCCTTCCACCTCTCCAGCTCCATTATACAGATGCGAAAAGAGAGAAAGTAATTTCTCTGTCAGTTCACTGACAACCCACCACCGCCCTACCTCCATAGCAACCCTGCTCCCACTCTCCCTTCATCCATCCATTTCCCCCCTGTCCAAACCACCACCACCCTACCTCCATAGCAACCCTGCTCCCCCTCTCCCTTCATCCATCCATTTCCCCCCTGTCCAACCCACCACCGCCCTACCTCCATAGCAACCCTGCTCCCCCTCTCCCTTCATCCATCCATTTCCCCCCTGTCCAACCCACCACCGCCCTACCTCCATAGCAACCCTGCTCCCCCTCTCCCTTCATCCATCCATTTCTCCCTTGTCCAATCCACCAACAAAAAAAACGTTTAAAAAAAATTGCATCACCACTCCTCCCCCCTCCATCCATCCGCCTTTCCAATCCCCCAAACAAGCCCGCGGCGGTCAGGGCAATTACTGCGAGTCACTCTGTCAATGACAGCAATGACAGCCGCCGACGGCCCGTCCACGACTAATGATGCCGCTGGTCGAGGTCAATGTCCAGCCCGCCGGACCACAGCTAACAAACAGTACCGCCGGCCCACACGCTTACATTTACATTTGTAAGCATTTAGCAGATGCTCTTATCCAGAGCGACTTACAGGAGCAATTAGGGTTAAGTGCCTTGCTCAAGGGCACATCAAAAGAAGTTTCACCTAGTTGGCTCAGGGATTCAAACCAGCGACCTTTCTGTTACCGGCACAACACCCTTAACCATTAGGCTACCTGTCGCCCAAGAGCTATGTGGCTAAAAAGTCACATTTTTTATTTATTCATGTATATTTCACCTTTATTTAACCGGGTAGGCCAGATGAGAGCAAGTTCTCAAATACCCAAATACCATTGCAGACATCGGAGTACTCCTCTTTCTATTTCGGAGATGGTCATGTCGTGGAGTGTCCTGGGACAACAAACGGAGGGATAGCCTCTAGGTCTGGTTTCAGCACCCCTCTTTTCTTTTCATTTCTCCTCAGCCAGACAATTGGCAAGAAAGTGAGTTAGCCTCTTGAAAGGAACAGTGTTGGCCAGACCAGCCATTTAGCCCCGTTAGCCTCCACCACAACATACAACGGTCAAGCCTGCAGACATAGTGATGCCAAATGTTTTGTCGTAGACCAGGTAAGCATGGGTAAGCAAATAAACACGTTTGCAACCGCGCCAAATACATTTACTGAGAGTTTAGCCTTTCCGTAGCCTCGCTAATATCTTGAAAAGCTACATATTTACAAAGCATAACAATTAGTCCACTCAACAGACATTTGGAAATTTGGAAAATCATTCACAAGAGCGATAAACTGCCTTTCTATAGCCACACTCACCTCCAAGTTTCAGAAACACTACTTGTCTATCGCTGCTAAAGGCTAAATTTAGCATAACAGCTAATTTCGCTCAACAACAGACATGAAAGACATGACCTGTGTCGTGAACTTATTTTTGGTCGGAGGAAATTCGGTCAAATTGGGCTTGATTAAAAGTGTCTGATTGGCGTCTTAAGTGTTTCTCGCTTTGGCTGCTTTGAAACGATGGAGGCTTTGAAGTCAGCCACACAGTGGAGCGCATGATGACACATCAAAGGAAGAGGAGGAGAGAGGCGAGTGACACGAGACAAGGCCCCTCGATTGTAGTCTGTTCAAAGTGAAAAAGCAGTCTGTTGTCTGCGAATGTAGTTAACGGAGCATCCTTTTCTCGAGTCCGCAAGGGCCAGTGGACATCGGAAAGGTCGTCCGCCTTTGGGAGAAGAGATTCTTTATACACGGATCCTGTCACAGATACACTGCACGGCCAAAAGTATGTGGACACCTGCTCGTCGAACGTCTCATTTCAAAATCATGGGCATTAATATGGAGTCGGTCCCCCCATTGCTGCTATAACAGCCTCCACTCTTCATGGAAGGATTTCCACTAAAATGTTGGAACATTGCTGCTGGGACTTGCCACAAGAGCATTAGTGAGGTCGGGGACTGACATTGCGCGATTGGGCCAGACTCACAGTCAGCATTCCAATTCGTCCCAAAGGTGTTTGATGGAGTTGAGGACAGGGCTCCGTGCAGGCCAGTCAAGCTCATCGACACTAATCTCGTCAAACATTTTCTCGTTTAGAATGTCATTGTAGCGTTAAGATTCCCCTTTACTCAAACTAAGATGCCTAGCCCGAACCATGAAAAACAGCCCCAAAACATTATTCCTCCTCCACCAAACTTTAGACTTGGCACTGTGCAGTCGGGCAGGTAGCGTTCTCCTGGCATCTGCCAAACACAGACTTGCCCGTCGGACTGCCAGATGATGAAGAGTGATTCATCACTCCAGAGAACACGTTTCCACTGCTCCAGAGTCCAAAGAAATAGCTGACTCCACTCATTTGAAGGGGTGTCCACATACTTTTGTATATATAGTGTATAAATGGAGCATCCTGGGTGACAAATACATTTGAGCATCTCAAATGAACATCTTAGAATAGAAATGTCACACTATAAACTATTTGTCACCAGTCTTGAAAGCTAGAGGCCAAGTTGGCAAGGCTACCTTTGGTTGCCAACCATAAAACCTGAACAACGCAACACATTTATATGAACTTCGCAAACACCTGCACACGCAGACACAAAGAGACCATAGTTCAGGGTTATCAGCCCACTACACAGACCCTCAACCTCAGCGGTGTGATACCGCTAGACTGATTTGCTGAATGGGCAAACTAACACCCCCTTCCCCCTCTATCCTGCCATACATCTTTCTACTCTTTTCGCTCAGTTTTTTCCTCGCTATCTGTCAGAATTCTCCGTCTTCCCCCGATAGGCCCACTCCTCTTCCCATCCCTCTGTTTTATACTTCTCCTCCTTTCATAGTCCCCCTTTTCCAAGCCCTCTCCAATATCTCTATTTATATTTTCTCTCTCTCCCCCCCTCACTACTTCATGTGGTAAATGATGATCTCGTTGAGTCAGATAATGAGTGTGCTGTACCTCCGTTCCGCTGGCCATCGATTCATTGACTTCTAACTCCCCTCTTGGCTATCTCCCTAAGCAGATTGATGACGGAGAAGAAAAATTGAAGACAAGTCACCCCTCACCACACAGTCCCCACCGAGACGCCTCAGAATCCCAAATGATGTTAACCCCCTCAGGGCAAGAGAAACATTCGATTAGCTGGTTAGGAAAACAATTAACTAATTCAAGCTATCAGCAGGTTAAGTCTCCACGTGGTCGCCAAAGGGTGAAGGCTAGTACAGCTCATGCCTCCGAGGCTGTGAAACATAGCCCTTAAATGTACAGTTGAAGTCGGAATATATTATCTATTTTGTGAAGTGCACCAGTCCCTCCTGCAGCAAAGCACCCCCACAACATGATGCTGCCACCCCCGTGCTTCATGGTTGGGATGGTGTTCTTCGGCTTGCAAGCCTCCCCCTTTTTTCCTCCAAACATAACGATGGTCATTATGCCAAACAGTTCTATTTTGTTTCATCAGACCAGAGGACATTTCTCCAAAAAGTACGATCTTTGTCTCCATGTGCAGTTGCAAACCGTAGTCTGGATATTTTAATGGCGGTTTTGGAGCAGTGGCTTCTTCCTTGCTGAGCGGCCTTTCAGGTTATGTCGATATAGGACTTGTTTTACTGTGGATATAGATACTTCTGTACCCGTTTCCTCCAGCATCTTCACAAGGTCCTTTGCCGTTGTTCTGGGATTGATTTGCACTTTTCGTACCAAAGTACGCTCATCTCTAGGAGACAGAACGCGTCTCCTTCCTGAGCGGTATGACGGCTGCGTGGTCCCATGGTGTTTATACTTGCATACTATTGTTTGGATAGATGAACGTGGTGGTACCTTCAGGCGTTTGGAAATTGCTCCCAAGGATGAACCAGACTTGTGGAGGTCTACACTTTTTTTGGTCTGGATGATTTCTTTTGATTTTCCCATGATGTCAAGCAAAGAGGCACTGAGTTTGAAGGCAGGCCTTGAAATACATCCACAGGTACACCTACAATTGACTCAAATTATGTCAATTACACCTACAATTTACTCAAATTATGTCAATTAGCTTATCAGAAGCTTCTAAAGCCATGACATAATTTTCTGGAATTTTCCAAGCTGTTTAAAGGCACAGTCAACTTAGCGTATGTAAACTTTTGACCCACTGGAATTGTGATATTCATGAATTATAAGTGAAATAATCTGTCTGTAAACAATTGTTGGAAAAATGACTTGTGTCATGCACAAAGTAGATATCCTAACCGACTTGCCAAAGCTTTAGTTTGTTAACAAGAAATTTGTGGAGTGGTTGAAAAACGAGTTAATGACTCCAACCTAAGTGGACGTAACACTTACAGTTGAAGTCGGAAGTTTACATAACTTCCGACTTCAACTGTACATCAATGAAAACAATGAGAAATTGTAAAAGGCAACCATGGAACATGGCGCCCCTTCTGAACACTGTGTGTGGACACGCTGTTCTCTTTTAGAAAATCCCTCCTCTATAATGTCATAAAGTCATGACCCCAAAACTGGCCAGCCAGTTAGCGCTGAAACCCACTGTGTTGCCTGCTGACTGTGCACCACGCAACAGACCAGACGAGAGGTCACCCAGACCCATGGTGGTGCCACTCTGAGCAGGCCTCTCATTGGCTATCTTCAGGGATATTCCCAGCAGTCCTGTGGGCTACCCATGGAGTCTCTCTCTCTACTCAGCGGAAGATCAGATCACGAAGGAGAGGCTTGTGTCAGCAGATCACCTAAGGCCCGTCAGATTCACCATCAGGCCACCATCCCTCCCTCATATGACCCTCACTGAGGCGAGGAAGGGCAACATGGGGAAATGTTGTAGGCTATGTTCCACTAACGGGCCAAGAGGACGAAGACAACATAAACACCATTCTCTGACAGAGACATCAACATAGCAGTCGTCGCTTTCAAAGCCTTTTAAAATATGTTTCCCCATAAGAACGCGACTTGATGTTTCAAGGTAATGGCGTTTCGAAGAATCAATGTGAATTTCTCCCTAACAACATGCTTACTCATCCTCTCTAATGTAAAGATACCTGGATAAACACGCACACACACACACACACACACACAACCATTATGCAAGCCCCTTATATCAGTTCACCAACTCTCCATGCAGCTTTGAGGCAATGCAGGCATTTTTTTTATGGAGAGGAAGGAGAGGGTTATACAGTACGTGACTGACCTGGTTGGCATTTGAAGCCTGAACGGTGCGGTAACATTGGGCTGGGAATATGATGTGGGATGGGGAGCGGCTGGTATTATGGGCTCATAACGGTGATGCATGAGAAAAAAGCAGAGGGTAACATTTAAAGCTCTAAATGCCAACCTCGGTTATGAGGGATGTCGGGAGTGCATCACTCACTCTGAGGCATCGTCTGCTGAGAGAGAGAGCGAGAGAGGAGGGAGAGGGGGCGGTTAATGATATCATCCAAGTATAAAGACAAAATTCAATGAAGGGAGACAGTGAAAAGAAAGAAAGACACACACACACACACACACACACATACATACATACACACACACCACAAAGAAATACACTTGGAAACTTTTTGATGCCTGTACTAGGAGGGAGGGCTTGAACCCCATTGTGGAGGCAGTGTGTTATTGTGGGGGGTGTAGGAGGGTAGTGGGGGGGTTGTTCCTGTGGTCAGTTGACCCTGCCTGGCCTAGGGAAGACTAATGGTTGCAGCAGGAGGGCCATCCAGCCGGTTGGGCCGCTCACTGACATTCATGCGTAAGGCCCTAATGAGCATTGACCCCCAGGGGTCGGGGGTAACCAGGCCCACCGGGGGGGGGGGGGGGCTGACAGTGGGCCGTTCCACCTAGCCTACTCCCTCTGTAACCCCAGCCTATCCAAACAGCTCTCCCAGACCTCACCCCCCCCCCCCCCCCCCCTCCCGTGACAGAAGATGGAAGAGGAGCTCTCCCCAGGAACATTCCTGTCTTATCGGTCTGGACTCCATGGGGGTCCCACAGTAGAATGGAGGAGGATGGGTGAAGGAGAGGATTATGGAGGGTTCCAGAGTATAGTCCCAAATGAAAGGGGGGAAGCGGGGGTGAAGACAAATGTATATTGTTTTTATATATATATATTGTTAAGTGAGAAATCTCCCAAATTAATTTGAGTGGTCGGGTGATAATTTTGCTATCTGAGTCCAAACAACAGTGCATTGGCAGGGCAATTCAAGCAAAGACTATATGCAGTGATAATGTATTGGGCTTATAGCCTACTGCACAAACTCACTGCTAAAGCACTGTTTTTAATTGAGCGGCTTCCATGTTGACACAGAGAGTGATCTTGACGCAGAAAGTGTTCTTGGCGCAGAAAATGTTGGTGACCACCGGTCTAACGTCTATCGTTGTATGTGACTGTGTCTGTGAGTGAGTGTTTGTGCGTGCGTGCACACATTGTCAACATGAGACAAGCACGGACAAAAGGCTGTCACGCTCTGCATGGCATCTAGGGAAAAGGGTGGAGCAGGCGGCTGTACTCAGTATAACTAGTACATCACCATAGAGACAGACAAACAGACAGCAAGAAACAGATGGACGGACAGACACAGCGGGAAGAGTGCACCCGCCAGTGACAGTGATAGCTCCCGACACCAGACCTAAACAGATCAGGGCAACCCGCGAGAACGGGTGGCAAGGGAGGGATGGAGAGACGCCTTGGGGGAGGGAACAGAGGAAGGAGTGAGTGAAGGGGAGGGAGGGGTTGGAAGGGTGGTGCACGAGGGATGGAGTTGATAACGAAACGGGACGGATTTTGGGGATGAGGAGGAGAGGGGTACGTATCGATAGAAAGATGATGAGCGATGTAGAATGGGTAAGGCAGGTCCCTAGAGGGAGAGCCAGGCACTCAGGACACGTCGTCCTTGGGAACAGCACGATTGATGGGAATAGAGTGATAAAAACCACACACACACACACACACACAAATACACACCTGCTCCCTCCTTCTCAACATTTTCTCAATCCCTCTTTCTCCCCATGTCTTTAATCCTCTCCATCCCACACAGCTCTCCTCATAGTCAAAGTGTCAAGACGCGTTCCGTCTCCTAGAGATGAACGTACTTTGGTGTGAAAAGTGATAATCAATCCCAGAACAACAGCAAAGGACCTTGTAAAGATGCTGGAGGAAACGGGTACAAAATTATCCATATCCACAGTAAAAGGAGTCCTACATCGACATAACCTTAAAGGCCGCTCAGCAAGGAAGAAGCCACTGCTCCAAAACCGCCATAAAAAAGCCAGACCACGGTTTGCAACTGCACATGGGGACAAAGATTGTAATTTTTGGAGAAATGTCCTCTGGTCTGATGAAACAAAAATAGAACTGTTTGGCCACAATGACCATCGTTATGTGTGGAGGAAAAAGGGGGAGGCTTGCAAGCTGAAGAACACCATCCCAACCGTGAAGCACGGGGGTGGCAGCATCATGTTGTGGGGGTGCTTTGCTGCAGGAGGGACTGGTGCACTTCACAAAATAGATGGCATCATGAGGTAGGAAAATGATGTGGCTATATTGAAGCAAAATCTCAAGACATCAGTCAGGAAGTTAAAGCTTGGTCGCAAATGGGTCTTCCAAATGGACATGACCTTGTTGTGGCAAAATGGCTTAAGGACAACAAAGCCAAGGTATTGGAGTGGCCATCACAAAGCCCTGACCTAAACCTATTGAACATTTGTGGGCAGAACTGAAAAAAGCGTGTCTGAGCAAGGAGGCCTACAAACCTGACTCAGTTACACCAGCTCTGTCAGGAGGAATGGGCCAATTCTCCCAACCTATTGTGGGAAGCTTGTGGAAGGCCACCCGAAACGTTTGACCCAAGTTAAACAATTTGAAGGCAATGCTACCAAATACTAATGGAGTGTATGTAAACTACTGACCCACTGGGAATGTGATGAAAGAAATAAAAGCTGAAATAAATCACTCTACTATTATTCTGACATTTCACATTCTTAAAATAAAAGTGGTGATCCTTACTGACCTAAGACAGGGAATTTTTACAAGGAAAGACGGAGTTTAAATGTATTTGGCTAAGGTGTATGTAAACTTCCAACTTCAACTGCATGCGTGCGCATGTGTGTACGATGCCCAATGTTCTTGCCTTTTAGCTGGCATGTGTGTGTTTTTGCAAATGAGTATAAGTTGGTGCGTACATCTGCACCAGAATGAGAGTGTGTGTGTGTGTGTGTGTGTGTCCACACGTGCTCGCGCATGTGTGCGTTCCACTCCGTCTCCCCTCCTACAGCCTGTTGACTGACACAGGAGACTAGGCCTTCCTCCAAGGCTGCTTTCATATCACTGCTGAGTAAGTCCAGACACCGTGCCATCCACCGTCCTGTCCTCCAGAGTGTTTCCACCATCGCCTCCTCCTCCAGCCTCCACTATGTGCTTGCCCCGAGCATCCTAGGAGCTCCTCCTACACTGGGGGTGCGGGAACACTGTGGCGTTTTTTGGGAACATGTGGGTGCAACATGGCGCGTTGACATCTGGTTGCCCGTACGTATTTGAGTAGTGTCAGTGTCACAGAATCTCCTCTGCTGTCGATTTAACACTTAGATCAATCCTAGATGTCAAAGAGTGAGAAAATGTCAGGAGAAATCTGGAAAGAATCCCACTTGATGGCCAGAAATGAAGTACAACATCTGACTGAAGTAAGCATTGGGTATAACAATCATTTTCCTTCTTCATATGTAAGTACACATGCCATTCAAAAAAGGCATCTGCAGCACGCCTGAGGAAATGAATACTGCAAGTAGCCTGTCCATGAATAAGTGGCCATACAGTTGAAAGGCCTATGAATGACAGAACCCATGCTCGGCCAGTATAAAGCAAGGCCTATCCAGGCATTATAACACCTTGCTAAATCAGTCTAATCCTTCAAATAAAATTAAAAAAACTCGGCTTTCCATTGTTCAGAGTTGTTTTTACCAAGTGGCAGGCCAGAGCCAAATCCCGCTGGGTCATGGGTTACAACTGGAGAGGTGTGACTCGAAACATGCCTCTTGTTTCTGTGGTGGTGGGTCACAAGACACATGCGGCTTGAAGTGTGTGTGTGTGTGTGTGCCTCTGTGTGTGCCTCTGTGTGAGTGCGTGCCAGTTCCAAATGTGTGTGTGTGTCAGCTTCAAATGTATGCTTGTGTGTGTGTGTCTGTGCACAAGCCTGTGCTTGTGTGTTTCCATACACACTCCATCACCTACAGCACATCAATGTGGGTGGTGCTTTACTAAGGAATGGAATGGGGGGGGGGGGGAATCCCATCCCCACTACCTTCCATTGTCCCTATCGCTCCTTTCCTTCCCCCCCTCTGCTCCGCTCTGCTGAGCTGGGTGGTAGTCGAGGAACATGTGTTTGTATTTATCTGGCACTGACTGGAGCCTTTGTCTGGGCCGTTCATTAATCAACAGACCCAGGCTGAGAAAGAGAACAGACAAAAGCAGGGGAGACAGTCAGAAAGAGGGAGGTGTGTGTGTGTGTGGGGGGGGGGAGGGAGGGAGGGGTGTGTGTGTGTGTGTGTGTGTGTGTGCGCGCGTGCGTGCGTGCGTGCGTGCGTGCTCACTTTAAAGAAGTTGACTGGAGAACAGCCAGGAGAAAAACATGGACAGATATCTTCCACGAGTCAATCAACTAAAATGTTTACAGCGGTTGACATTTCAAAGTGTCAAGTTGCGAGGCAAAGCATTTGGAGTGGAGTCGAGCGTGGTCTGCGTTGCTCGTCTGTCTGCTACTCTCCGCTCGGCGTCTCCGCCTGTTGTGTGTGAAGGTGATCGAACACAGTGCCACTCGTCAAATACACAGTACCCCTCACCTCAGCACCTACTTGACTCAAACGCAATGGCACCGATTGTCAGCAGATACTTGATACACCAGCTAGCCCTTATGGCTAATATACTACCATGCTGCTATATACACATTCAATGTGTGCTACCTCTCTACAAATGATACAAGGTCTCCTCTCCAAAACATTCTTCAACTCAAACATGAAAATACAACCAAATGCATTTATTCTTCCTTCTACATGCATATCTGGGAAAATATGAAATATTTGTGTACCGAAAGTCAAAGTGGGTAGGCAGTAAGTAGCTCACAGGTAGCCTAGTGGTTAGAGTGTTGGGCCAGTAACCGAAAGGTTGCTAGATTGAATCCCTGAGCTGACGAGGTAAAAAAAAATATCTGCCCCTGAACAAGGCAGTTAACCCACCGTTCCTAGGCCGTCATTGAAAATAAGAATTTGTTCTTTAGCTGACTTGCCTAGTTAAATGAAGGATCGATTGAAAATGTATACATGTCAGGCAGGCGTAGTCAATAACCTACAACACCCGTAAACAACATGTAGTAACAGTTATAGGGGTTGTTGAAATCATTTCTTAGACAGCTCAAGCCAGTTTAGTTCCGTCTTCAGTAACTTGAGCATTGGTTCAGTTCGGCTGCCATCTTGCTTATGGTCATTATTATGTGGGAACCCAGAGAGAGACAGACGAGAGCAGCAAACTGAAGGCATGACTAATCCCCTCATTTTAGCTCCAACTGTATTGTCTAAAATCCTAAAAGTGGGGCAGCGATTGAATCAACCGCAATGAAAAATGTAAGCCCCCTCTGGCACCCAGGAATATAAATACTGAGGACTTCACCGAGAAGAACCCCCTTCCCCTCCCTCCCTCCCTCCCTCCCTCCCTCCCTCTCTCCTCTCCTCTCCTCTCCTCTCCTCTCCTCTCCTCTCCTCTCCTCCCGAGATTGTTATGTACTACTGGCAGGGAGGAGACGGCGATCTCACACAACCAATGTAGACATCTCATGTAACCCTGCTATCAGGTCTAATGTGTTAAAGGTGAGGGGAGATGATGATGCTGGCCTATGGTAAAGGGTAGATGGGATCGGTATTCTGTGCATGCATGCGTGCGTGTCCAGGGTTTTGTGGATTCAGGGCAGATCCTTCCTAGCGGAAGCAGGAACTAACTCTCCGTCTCTCTCCACAGGGTGCCAGAATCACGCATGATGAAACCTAACAGCAAGTGCTCGCTCACACTGACACAACCCACAAGGTTACCCCCCCCCCCCCCCCCAAACAAACACCCAAAAAAACAACTTGCTACCGTGGCCTTTCAGACCGTATCCACGGTTCCATTAGAGAGTAGCTGATGGATGAGATAGTGTAATAGCAGTAAATGTAGGGCATTATGGGAATAATTACAAAAAGTCACATTAACTGAATGGAATGGAACAAATGGAGCTTCTGGCTCATTTGACTGTCTGAGCACATTGCTGCAACTAATAGGAGAGCAGAAAGAGATTATCCACAACCGACGTTAGACGTTAGTCACAGGAAGGGAGAGATAGTCTTCAGAGTTTTGGTCTGTTAAAGCGGGGGGGGAGGGGGGGGGGGGGGTTCTGATAAATTGACACAAAATGTTCTGCAAAATTCCACAACTTTAGCTTGGGAATATTGGAAATTGTGTCTGTAGATTCTTTAGGTAAGAGTTGCTTTATGCCAAGGGCAAAACTGTAGAAGTTCATCACCGTTACACCAATTTCCATGGCTGATTGGAGCACGGCGCTGGCCACACAACGTTTATGGTTGTATTTTGGCAATTGCCACATACTGAAAATGTTGTGAGTTATGAGCGAACTGGCATTGGATAAAAAAAAGTCTGCTAAATGATCATATTATAGAAAAATGGGTCATTCGAGTTACAAATGGGTCATTCGGGTTACAAATGGGTCATTCGAGTTACAAATGGGTCATTCGGGTTACAAACTACAGACCCAGTCCAGTTCTTTTCCACACAGCACTCAATTAGGAGCTTGGCTGCGCCGCAAACCACAACCAGACCAGTTATCCAACCAACTCATCCCGACCAGAACACATCAGAACAAGCACCACAGGGCTTCTTACCAGAGCCAACCAAAAGGGGGAGAGAAGAGGAGAAGAGGCCAGGCTCGGCAAGCCTAGGCGTGGTTGGCCTGGAATCACTTCAAGCCCATACAGAGTCATCAAGTTTCAGGTTCCTGGCAGTGGAGTACCTGCTCTCTCCATCATTAAGTGACAGATGAGTAGGGGATGCCAGGTTTGGGCCCAGGAGAAGCCAGGCCTATTAAAAAGGAAAAAAAGGCCAATGCATTTAGCAGTGGTAATAAAGTGGAGTTGCGGTGAGCGGTGGTTCCACGTTCGCTTCCAAACCTGCAGCCTGATCAAAAGGCAGCGCCCACAGCCCGTTGGAAAATATTTGATCAGTTATTTTATTAAGCAAGAGCTCGTCTTTCACTAAATACTCGGTATACCTTTCGAGATGCTAGTGCTACGTACCGATGCCACCCAATAGATGTGCTATATCCATTGCCAAGGACACAAGAGTGTTATCGCTCCATACAACTGCTCTGCTAGATGTCATTGCACGACACTGGTTTCAATACTATAAAAAAGGACTAGATACTACCTCCCCCATACATCTGCTTAATATTACCACTCTGTTGAAACTCTGAATTGCTAGTCCATGTAAAACATTTCCTGGATCTTCTCCATACTACTGCTCCTTCACACCGATTGGTTTGAAATCATTCTAAACCCAGGCACCATTGCGTGCACCATTCCTAAAGGGCAACCCAACAAGAGAGGATTGGGTTTCCACTCATTTCTACAGTGACAATTACCTCCCCTTTGTTCAACACCACTGGCAATGAGTGTTTTCCAATTATACAACTGGCAAACGGAGCATGACTGCCAGTGCGTTTTGGCAAATGACACAAAAAAAATGCAGCTGAAGACGAGACATCTTTCTCAGACCAGCTGAATCAAATCAATCCGGAACCTTCAGTACTAGCCAGGCCTAGCCTAGGACAGGGCAGCCATCCACCCAGCTGTCCCAACTGTCCAGCTCCAAGGACCAGCCTGATGGAGTTGCCGTCACAACATGGCTTTCATCAACACGATGTTAAACAAATGCTTCATTCTAGCTCAACTGGGACTGCTTGACCATGGAGGCTGGTGCTAGAAGCGATCTCGCAAGACATTTGGAGTCAGAGGGGCTTGGTTTGTGAGCCAATGAGTTGGTCTTGGGAAATGGGGGTGGGGTATAAATACAGTATTTATAGTGCCTTTGGAAAGTATTCAGGTGCCCTGGACTTTTTTCCACATTGTGTTACGTTGCAGCCTTAATCTAAAATGTTCTTAAATCTATTGAAAATCCTCAGCAATCTACACACAGCACCCAATAATGACAAGCCTAAACAGTTTTTTTTTTGATTGACCTTATTTACATAAGTATTCAGACCCTTTGCTATGAGACTCGGGAATTAAGGCTGTATATTAGGATACCCATTAGCTGATGCCACAACATCAGCTAATCTTCCTGGAACACTGGCCCTTTAAGACCAATGGCATAGCAAAGCAGTTACCGGGAGACCCAGTTACCGTATACTTGGCGACAGGCCGGGCTGTGTTGCTGTGCCGAGACTGGCGGGAAGACTTGAAGGAGGGAGGAAAGGAGGGTTGGGACGGGTGGGAGTTTGTTTTAATTTCCCTACGCCAAAATCCGGCCGCGCGGGGAGAGGGACGGACTCAGAAGAAAGAGGAACTGCAGACTTCTTACTTCTGCAAACACGACCGTTGAAATAACCACACCCGCTCTCCCCCCCATTGTTATTTGGAATATGTCGTCAGTTCGACGAGGACTGAGGAGGGTGTAGGACTGGGAAGATCCAGGATCCAGGCCCACCCACTCTAACCCCAAGTCACCCCAGAAACTAGACAAAAAAAAAAGGAAGTGTGAGAGGATGGCAGTAGTGTGTGTGTGTGTGTGTGTGTGTGTGTGTGTGTGTCAGTGATTTTCAGCGCTGGGCGGGAGCCTCACTAACTGATCGTTATCTAACCTATCTGCAGCACGACTGGCAGACAGGACTGATACAAGCCAGGTCTGACGGGCAGATGTTGCTACAGCAGCTGCATTGCATCATGCCTGAAAACCACGGCAGAGAATGTCGAGCGCACACTGCAAGCTGTGCTCGCGGTCACAAGATAACCCCACTGCTTTCAAGGAGTAGTGGGGGGACGTTGATGTGCTAGGCACAAAGTCGCAGGCACGCGCACACGCAACTATGCACATTCAGACGGAAGGACGAACACAGATGCACAATCCAAAACAAATACAACTGACCAATCACACACACCACCAAATTGTGGTGAAGTGTTCTCCAGAAGGATGTGTCACTAATTCAACAGTGTGTGTAATCTCTGGGGCAAGGGGGGCAAAGCAGATCACTGTTTATTGTCCTCTGTCCTCTCCAGGCTGTAACAGACCACACACACCATGCAGCCCCTTCCTCCTCCTCTTCGTCTTCTAGTGGTCGCACTGATTCAAATCATCTCTCCACCAAGGTAACTAGCCAAGCTGGGCACCAACTTGGATTTTCCACACTTCGGTGAAAGTGGAGCGAGGGGTGTGTGCGCGGCCTGCACCAAGATCTCATAGTTTCACTTCACACTTTGACCTATTATGGATGAATGTATTTTTGAGAGAATAATTCTGCGTGGCTACACAGTTAATTCCACCTGGGTACATGGGCTCAAACAGACACAACTCAACGGTTTAAGTTTAGGTATTAATTCCCGAGTGGTTAAGGTTATGGGGAAGGCTTAAAACGAAGTAATAAAATAATGTGCTGTTTCCATCAGGTATTCCCCTGGCTTGCTAGAGCATTGTGAACTGCTGCTGGTCAGTGGTCTGAGCAGCACGCTTCGCCTCCGAGCATCATGAGTTCGTGCCAGTGCTGGACAAGTTTTTTTTTTTGAGAGAGACAACTGAGAACGTTTTCAAGACCTTTTCAAACGTCCGAAATCGAAGTCTACTTCTAGTGATCTGCCTGGTGTGTGTGTGTGTGTGTGTGTGCATGTGTGTCTGAGGAGTTTCCCGGCTTTTCTGCTCTCTGAGCCCCTCTCCCACAACGGATTACGACAAAGGCTGACTGACCAGAAAGTCTAGTATTTACCCAACCAGTGTGTGTGTGTGTGTGTGTAATGACTGTCCCTGACTTCAAAATGTAATTAGATGTCAAATTAGGAAATCGTTGCTAAAGCAGGCTAACGACCCAGCATACCTGCTACTGAATCAACTGTCACACACGGACAGTATCTTCTATTGATCAAGTTATCCAAATGCGTCGCAAATGTAACCAAGGACACAAGTACACAAAGCACACAAAAAGGCACACAATTGCAATTCAAAAAACGCACACCCACTCATCTCCAATACACCGAAATAAAACCACACAAGCAGACATAACAACAACAAAAAGAGCCACTGAAACAGCAGTCGTTGCCGTGTCCATCAGTACTTGGATGTTCCTCTCGACGTGTTCTCCACGGTCCTAATCCAACCCTTCCGAGGCCAATAGCAGATCAGGTGCAGAGTAGGTGCCCCAAAAAAACATTGTGATTCAAGAATGTGCTTCACAAAACTTGAATAAATGTTTGTTATAGAGCTCGGAGTATCTGCTAAGTACTGTAGCTTGACATAACACAACAGCTGCATACGAACGGGTGTGCTGAAAAGGTAAACTCGACACAATACTCGAAACGGTCACACTGGACAATAGGATCGCACTGCCACCGTTAGACCTACTGTGGGTCGACACAAAATGGCAGAGCTAAGTAAGAGAGGGGGAGAAGAGGTGGAAGAGGGTGGCCAAAACGGTAGACAGAGGAAAGGGGGTTAACTTTAGTACTTTAACTATTTGCACATATGACATTTGTAATGTCTTTATTCTTTTGGAACTTGTGTGAGTATAATGTTAAGGGTTCATTTGTATTGTTTATTATCTAGTTCGCCAGCTGCCAATAAATATGTGTGTGAGTGAGTCAGTGTGTGTGCGTGTGAGAGAGAGAGAGTCTCAGTAACACAACACACATCAAAGAATGCTGTGAATGATTTGTGAACCCCCACAACACACACATTTGTGTGTTTATAAAATGGCATCCTCCACTGTCGAGAACCTCCTCTGCTCCACCTTTCCTGACAGGCGCTGAACAGAGAGCCAAAACAAAGTAGTAGCCAAAATATTTGTTCATGCATGTGTGTGTGTGTGTGTGTGTGTGTGTGTGTACCCAGTTGCCCTCAGTTGCCCCCTATGACGTCCATAACTCTAAACGTGTGCCTGGTAATTAGGCCTTCCTCAGCTCAGAGAGGAAATTGTCACAGCCGGGTCACCTTCACTCTGACCTCCAGGAAGTTTTTTTTTTGTTCCCTGAGAACCAGTTGTTGTGGAATCACTTTGCTGTGTAACCCTTTCTGGGGTGGCAGTGGCTGTGTGTGTGTGTCTCTGTCTACTTAAGTCATCAATCGAGGCTGTACTCCAGCCGAGGAGAGAGGAGCGAAGAC
Organism: Oncorhynchus clarkii lewisi; assembly: GCF_045791955.1. Taxonomy (NCBI): domain Eukaryota; kingdom Metazoa; phylum Chordata; class Actinopteri; order Salmoniformes; family Salmonidae; genus Oncorhynchus; species Oncorhynchus clarkii. The sequence continues at coordinate 35,100,857 of NC_092159.1, read as the reverse complement.
TCAGGAGAGGTAACACGTTCTAATAAACTTCTAATAAAGAGTCTTGTACTGTAATGGCTAATTAATGAAAGATATTACAGAAAGTGGCACTAGATGAGCTAAAAGTCATCTTAGCTGTATGCTAGGGCTGGGATGGTCCTGCTGAGGGAGGGGGAAGCCTCTCCTTTCCTGAGTGTCTGACTGGGGAAGTCCCTGTTTAAACAAAGAGGGGAGAGGATCGCCCGGCCCAGCGGAGTTCCTAAGATATTGTCCCTAAGAACAGAACACTCCCAGAGGCCTCTTCAGCTCATGGGACTTCCTGTCACCACTGCCGGCAGCTCCGCCTCCGAGGATATCCTGCGTCTCCGGTCCTTTAAGGACCTCTGCTGCTACATTCTCCTTCCTCTTGGCTGGGGATAGGTGAAGAAAATAACCCCGGGCCGACCCTCACACTCATCGTGTATGCAAGCCAACGTCTTCCACAAGTACAGCACAGTGGACTGTATGTATTAAGTGCCATTCGAGGTAGATGGGTTATAGATGGGTTATAGATGGGTTTCGCTTGGCTGGACTCCTGTGAGAAGGAGATCCCAGTGGATCCTCTCACTCATCTCCACCCCGAGCTAAAGATAGAGCACCGAGCATGTTGACAATGACTGGAAGTGCAGTCAGTGGGCTGGGCTCATGTGACCCAAGCCGACCCTCGCTCTCATTGAGTCGCTCACCCACCTACAGCATTGGGCAGAACGTTGCCCAGGATTGGATGTACAGAGAGAGTGCCATTAGACATAGAAATGCAAGGAGAGAGGGAGGAGATGAGGACACATGAGGAGAAGAGAAACTTATCACACACACCCCCCTCCCAATCTCCCTTCAGTGATGTTCTTTGGTATGTGGGAGTCACATGAGTCCATAGAGATGTGACAGGACATGAGGAAATGGATTTGATGAAAGAGCAGCGAGACGAGGTGAGTCAACTGAGTCAACTGAGGACTTAGAGAGGGAAGGAGCCCACATTGGCTATGTGGCCGAGCCCACGTTGGCTATGTGGCTGTATTCGTCTCTGCCTGGCCGTACGGGTAATGAGGCGGAGTACTGCGGGCGATGTAGTCAGGCGCGAATACAGGCCCTGGCCTGCGTCTGGAAATCAGGCATCCCCTGTGGGATACGAGTCACGAGTCGAGTGTACATGAGCACACACACACGAGGTAGACACACTCAGACATGCATATACACACACAGTCTGTAATGCAGAGGGAGACACAATCAAGCATGCATACTAAACACACATTCCATACACTCAGACATGCATACAACCATACACTCAGACTTGCATTAATAACACATCAGACAGGAGAGTGGCACAGCAAGAAATATGCACACCAACTTGAACAGGCAACCTCAAGCCCTCTAGCTCTGTGACCCACACATTACACACACACACTCAACTTCAGGAGTCCTTAGTTACTCCTTCATATCAGTGGAAGCTGCAGCGCTCAAAACGGTACACGCTACCCTTGACGGCGCCAGTCAGCGTGGCACGCACACCGTGTTGACGGGTGCACGTGAGGCCAGGCTCCTCCAGTTGGAATGACAACAGGGACTGAGCACAGAAACGGCAGCAGAAGACTGCAGGCTGAAGCCAAGGCAAACAGGACACTACAAGAGTCAGCAAAGATTCCTCAAAAGCATCTGACACACAGATAAACATGTACACCCATAAAACGGTGATAAAATACTTCTGTTTGTGGTTGCACTATAACATTGCTCCATGGACACTATGCAATGACTATGTTGGCGCCAAAAGCTCCAAAACAAATACATTTTTTTTAGTTAGAATGCAAAATTCACTGTTATTATTAAGAAATATTTGGTGCCATCGTGGTGGATAGTTTGTCAAACTCCCTCCATCTATGGCTCTTCTCCCCGTCCTCCCCATTGTCATGATAATATCCCTAATGACTCTGTTCCCCCAGGGCTGGTGAGGCTTGGGAGGAGATGGGAGAGGAAGGGGGAGAACTATTGTACCCTTCATCTTTAGTTGTTGAGGGGAATCATAAATCGTCCTTCCGCCCCCCTCAGCCACCTGTTGGAGAACTCGCCCACTAAGGGCATTCCTCTCTCTACTCCGTTGCTAGGTGATGATGATGATGATGATGACGACACCGACAACAACGACAATGACTTTGCAAATCTATTCCCATGCAGGCTTGGGAAGTCCAACTTTAACCCGAAGCTCATGAGGTACTAGGATCAACATTTCCTTTCTTAGTTCTAGGCTGGGCTAGAAGAGTTTAAAGGGACACAAAGGTGGTCCCAGGAACAGCTCTAAATAGGGAGTTTAAAACCATATGAAGAGGGATTTGAATACTTGGAATTGTGATTCCTTTATTAAAAGGCGAGATCCGCAGTAGCGGGAAAGAGCGTCATGGCCACCCCACCAACGTTGTTAGCCAAGCAGAGGAGCGTCATGCAGCACGGGGGGGGGGGGGGGGGGGGGGGAAATGAAAAAATGACAAGACATATTGTGCTCTAACGCACGTATATCGGAGAAGAAAACAGTGCGTTGTTTTTCCTTAACTTTTTTGGCTGTAACATCGCAAATGGACGTAGCCGTTTCCCCATTAAGGATTGCCGCTTTGAGTCTCAAAATGTCTGACAAAACAGCATCTTGTCCATTATCTGTTCTGGAGTTTGAAGTACTTATCAGACCATTCCAATGCCCTATCCTATAACCAACCCATTTCCTCTCTATCCCCTCCCACGCTTAGACAGCAGATTACTCTCTGGGTCTCATAGTTTCCCATAAAACCTACTTCCTGTGAATTGACCCAAAACACAGTGCTAGTGACGCAACAGGGCAGAGGTCACGTGGATAAAAAATAAAAAAAAGATTTATAAAAATACATTACACAGTACAGTTTAAAAAAATTGGGGGTCACTTAGAAATGTCCTTGTTTTTGAAAGTACATGGTTTCCTGGTGTTTGATGCCATTCCATTTGCGCCGTTCTGGACGTCATTATGAGCCTCCCGTCAGCAGCTTCCTAATGGTTAAAACAGTCTGGACAACCCCTCTCTCTCCAGTTAATGTCACCTCTCCCAGCTCTTACTGATACCTACCCATAAGCCCCGTCACCTTCCATTCACTTTAACCCACTGAGCACCGACTGACACCGGATGTCCGAAGATGTTGAAAAGTAGTTGGAATTTGGCCTTGATGTTAACGACCACAGACGGACCGGACTGGAGCAAATATGAACCTATCATAGACGTGTGTCTAGCAGGTGTGCAGCTTCAACTTCATCACAGGAAGCTGCGATTTCAAGCGGTAACAATCAGTAGCACGCACGCAACGAAAGCTGCCAGCACATACAAACAGTAGTACTGTATGCCAGGCGCTAATGAGTGAGGGATGAGCCCTGGGATGGCTGTGTGGAAAAAACTGTGTCCCGCAGGCAACGCTCACTTTAAGTACTCAGGTCTGGATCACATCAAGTCGTTTAAAACACCTGCCAATCACAACAATAAAGCAGCGCTTTACGAGTGTGGTTAAGACTCTCCTCTCGCTGCGACCTGTCTGAAGGTGGGTGCTTAAAGGTGAAGGGAGGTAGATCACGACGGGTGACTCGGCAAAAAGGACGAATATTACAGACCGGTTGATTTGACGGCAGAAATTGCATCTCATTAAGAGGATAGGAACACAGGGTTAGAGTGAAGGGTTGAGGCGAGTCACAAAAAAAAATGAACTTCTTATTATCATCCAGGATTTGAAATGGAACAGTGTTGATGGAATTAAGAAATCTCTTCAGTGTATCATTTTACAGTCTGCCATCGATTTTTCCGACATTGTGTCTAGCCTAGCCATGGCTTCCGAGCTAAACGAACGAGACGTGAGAGAGACCGAACCTGCTGCAGTGAGACTAAAATGGATAACCGTTCCAATAATGACAAGACCTTCAAAAAGAACGAGCCTAGGAAAGGAATGACACCTATAAAGCATTTCATCTCTTTCAAAACGACAAAGTTTAAAAAATAAAAAAAAATAATAAGTGTTGTGCGGTCCTCCCTGCAAGAGGAAGGGGAAAACTCCGTCCCCGCTGCATTAGAAGTTAGAAACGCTGTACGCCATAATTCCCGAAAGGTAAATCACGTTGGAAGGTTTGAGGCCACCGGTGTCGCTATAGGGTGGAAATGTACACGCAGTAACCAGGCTTTCACGACCAGGTTGAGCAAGTGGAGGAGCCTTTGAACGCAACACCGTGTCCCTGTTCAGAGACACAGGGCGGAGATGAGAAGGACGAGGCGCACTGAGAAGCCACCCTGAAGATTTGTCCCTTTAAAAAAGTGGCATCGGTATGTTTCCTGGCTGCAGTTGACCCTCAGAAACACACACAGAGATGTGTATGCGGCGTGCGCACACCTACCCACGCACACACACACACACAATGTAAACCTTTGTACTTAGCCTAAAAATGATGATGGCTACCCTACTCATATTGTATGTACTCGTCGTACTGTACATACACACCTTTGAGGACATTGTTAAACAAAGAAGTAAGCAAACCGGTGTGCTTAAACACACACGTACTGTAGTCTGTACCCTCAAACACCCACGTCAACACAAACTCATTCAAAACAGTAAAGATCTCCAGTAAAGTACAGATTCAAATCAAAGTTTATTTGTCATGTGCGCGGACTACAACAGGTGTAGACCTTACAGTGAAATGCTTACTTACAGGCTCTAACCAACAGTGCAAAAAAGGTATTAGGTGAACAACAGGTAAGTAAAGAAATAAAACAACAGTAAAAAGACAGTGACAAACAGTTGCGAGGCTGTATATGGTAGCGAGGCTACATGCAGACACCGGTTAGTCAGGCTGATTCACACACTACACCCTGGAACTACACAACTCAATACTTCAGATCTTAAATCAGAAATCATTTGAGAGAAGACAAACAAACGCTTGCCCCCACCCCCCACCCCCCCCACAGCAGGCCTTATGTAAATATGAGAGCGAGCGAGAGAGAGAGAAAAATAAATGCCTCTACTCAGACATCAAGCTTTCACATTTTTTTTTTCTTCAGTCTCTCAATGTCTTTCTTCGTGTGTGTTACCTTCAGTCTCTTCCTTCTCCCATCCCTCTCATAGACTTGTTAATCTCCCACTCCTTTCCTCTCCCCGTGCCGCTTTAATCTGGGACGGCCCTGTGTCTTTATCCAGCATTGGGATCGCATAGATTAACGATGCCATCAAAGTTGAACTCGGCACATACGGCTGTAGACCATGGACCTAACGTGATAAACTGGTCCCAACAGAAGAAGTGGCGATGAGTAAAACGTGTGTGTGTGTACATGTGATTGTACGGGTTAGGGGAGGGTTTGGCTAGCAGGGATGTCCTTGTCCCATCGCGCACTAGAGACTCCTGTGGCAGGCCAGGCGCATTGCACGCTGACACGGTCGCCAGGTGTACGGTGTTCCCTCTGACAAGTGGGCGTTGTGTCAAGAAGCAGTGCGGCTTGGCTGGGTTGTGTTTCGGAGGACGTATGGCTCTCGACCGTCGCCTCTCCCGGGTCCGTACCGGAGTTGCAGCGATGAGACAAGACTAACTAGCAATTAGATACCACGAAATTGGGGAGAAAAAAAAGGGGTAACATATTTTTAAAAAATCAAAATAAACACCATTAACGTGAGCATGTGACTCATGAAGAGGAAGATTTACACCACACACACACTTTCCGGTCTCCTTCAAGCCACATTGACTAAGTACAATGGCGTACAAACACACTAGCACCAAGGACACATGCATTAAAACCAAACATCTCCTGCACACACACACACACACACACACACACATCCATTATACGCCGCCAGCAGGCACAAAAGACACCACTAACAGCGCTGTTAAATAATGACGAGAACTCTCCCAGCGCCCCCGCTCCGTCACGGAGAGGAGGACGAAGAGAGCGAGAGGAGGAGATGGCTTGTTTAATTTACTGCAGCCCATCTGTCTCGCACTGCAGCTCCCAGGAGCCTGTCCTGCGCCGCTCCGCCTGCCCGTTAGTACGCATGTATGTGAGCAGGCTGAGACATTATTTCCATAGTAATGGACTGTGTAGAATGGACACGCTGTTCTATTTCACATGCAATTTACTTGGCCGTTTGAAAAAAAAACGCAAGCCAAGCCTGCACGGCTGTAATTGCAAATACCTCCGCCGGTATTGAACACTGTGGAGTACTCCAAAGTGTCGTGTGAGCTACAGTGCCTTCAGAAACTATTGACACCCCTTGACATTGTACACATTGTAGTAAAAGCCTCATTTCAAAATACTCCATAATTTTAAAAGTGGAATTATGTTTTTAGACATTATTACAAATTAATAAAAAATGAAGAGCTGAAATGTCTGGGGTCAATAAGTATTCAAGCCCTTTGTTATGGCATGCTTAAATACGTTCAGGAGTAAAAATGTGCTTAACAAGTCACAATATGTGCAATAATTGTTTTTAACATGATTTTTGAATGACTACCTCATCTCTGTACCCCACACATACAACTGTCTGTAAGGTCCCCCAGTCGAGCAGTGAATTTTAAACACAGATTCAACCACAAAGACCAGAGAGGTTTTCCAACGCCTCACAACGAAGGGCACCTTCTAGGTAGATGGGTCAAAGCAAAAAAAATGTTTTAAAAAAGCATATATTGAATATCCCTTTGAGCATGGTGAAGTTATTCATTACACTTTGGATGGTGTAGCAATACACCCAGTCACCACAAAGATACAGGCGTCCTTCCTAACTCAGTTGCCGGAGAGGATGGAAACCACTCAGGGATTTCACCATGAGGCCAATGGTGACTTTAAAACAGTTACAGAGTTGAATGGCTGTGACAGGAGAAAACAGAGGATGGAACAACAACATTGTTACTTCACAAAATGTTAGCCTAATTGACAGAGTGAAAAGAAGTAAGCCTGTACAGAATATAAATATTCTAAAACATACATCATGTTTGCAACAAGGCACTAAAGTAATACTGCAAAAAATATGGCAAAGCAATTCGCTTTTTGTCCTGAATACAAAGTGTTATGTTTGGAGCAAATCCAATACATTACTGAGTACCACTCTTCAAAATGTTCAAGCATAGTGGTGGCTGCATGATGTTATGGGTATGCTTTCCAAAAGACACTGGGAGAGGAATTTACCTTTCAGCAGGACAATGAACTAAAACACAATGCCAAATCTCCACTGGAGTTGCTTACCAAGAAGACAATGAATGTTCCTGAGTAGGCGAGTCACAGTTTTGACTTAAATCTACTTGAAAATCTATGGCAAGACCTGAAAATGGTCTAACAATGATCATCAACCAATTTGACAGAGGTTGAAGAATAATTGTCAGATGTTGCAAAATCCTGGTGTGGAAAGCTCTTAGACTTACCCAGAAAGACTCACAGCTGTAATTTCTGCCAAAGGTGCTTCTACAAAGTATTGACACAGGGGTGTGAATACTTATGTGAATTAGATATATATAGTTCCGAAACAAATCTAGGGTTGCTACCCAAGCCGGCTGGTGGTTCGTTCTATTGGTTTGGCTGCCATAGATGCAACCCAGTCGTTCGTTCTAAATGTTCCATTGCCATACTGGCTGGCAACGTTCTTATCCCTTGCTTGTTAGCTAGCCAACTAGGGCTAATTTACAGTCACGGCAAACAGTGCAGACAGAATAACAACAGTAGCTGCATTTGTTCAAGCTGTTTTCTCGTGACATTTATTTGGATACATCCATAACAATGAGCTAATGAGACACAATTTCGCCTGGCATAGAAAATGTGCTCTCTCGTCAGGACACTGTTGTTCAGAGGAGATAGCCAACAACACAGCTAACACAATCACTTCAAACTGAAGCTGGAAAGATTGCAAACTAGCTGCACTTCATTTCGTTTTACCTTCTTTCAATTGACATTTCTTTGTATAAAAATGATGCCAGCTGATTCACGATTTCGACTGGCTGAGAAACGCTGCCTGCCTCTCGCTCTTGTCCCGACACCAGACCCCTACAAGTTTATTACTATGGGACAGTTGGAGATCAAATTTGAAAATTGAAACAATGTTGCAAATGTCGGAGAGACAGACAACAAGGTTTATACAAATCTCCACCGTTGAAAACTAAATGTTAGTCTAAAAGAAATGTGAGATAATGTCTAGATGCTTTTTATAGTGGAGATCAAGTTTATAAATTGCCTGGCTGGGCTGATGAAACAGTGGATTGTGCATTCAGATGGAATAGAGTAATTAGGCATTTTAACGTCCTAGATTTAGCCAGTGGTAACTTGTGGAATAGATACTGGCTGGAATGCGGTTTCAACCAATCACCATTCAGGATTAGACCCAACCGTTGTATAATGTGCAAATAGACCTACAGTATAGAGTTGGGGTTCTTTTGTGAAGTCCATTCTACAAATGAGGTTTGTTAAATCCTAAACACAGAGATGTAAAGTTATTTGAAAAAGGAACAGGAAGATACCTACGTTACTGTGAGTTCAGCTCGTCACCTACAGTCACGCCAATGTTATGGCACAAAGTGTGCCCTATGATTTTTTGGCATCGACCACGGGCATTAGTTCCTAACACTCACATATATTTCCTGTTGTTCACTTCCTGTTTTTATTTGTAGCAAGTCATCACAATTTATATTAGATTTTTGCCACCGTTTTCATGCCTCTGTTTTTCCATATGGACTTGAAGACAATCAAGTAAGATGCCAACTACTCAAGTTTTTGCATGTGCCGGTACAAAAAAAATCTGAAGACAATTGATGATGAAGTTGATATTGGCTCATGAGTTGTTTGGCTCCCGAAACCGTTGTCAAGCGATGAAGTCTCAAGTGACAGGAAACGTCTCCACCTACATCTGGTCCCAAAACATGGACACAATGGGCTGACAAAAGAAGCTCAAAGGCAAAGATGCTGACTGACAAAGAAGCTAACTGACCAAGAAGCTTAAAAGACAAAAAGATGCCAACTGACAGAAGTAAATAGGCAAAAAGGTGAACGAGGTAAATGGACAGACAAGCTAACAGACAGAGAAACAAACACACGCAGAGAATATCAACAAAGGGATCAGATGAGGAAATAAAAAAGTAGAGACAAAGGGCTGGTAGAAATATAGGCAAGCAAACTAGAATAATGGCTAGATGGATAAACATAAGCAGGCAATAGACAGATAATCATTCAGTCAGACAACTAAGCAAAGGACGCATTCTATCATATTGAAAGGCAAATATTCAGACAATGGCAGACCGAAATGCGACTGGATGAGGGGCAGTGGATTTGTTAACCTCACGAAAATTTGGACCACGTAGAGCAGATGAGCGATCACTAGCTAGGTTTCCATCCAATTGGTGACAGATCTTGATGACAGATTGGTGATGACGTAGTGCACACAAAATGTGCTTCTTTGCTGAAAAATACAATTCTAAAAGTTCAATGTGTTTCCATTTCCATCGTTCCCATCCAAAACGGTTGCGCTGAGTAGCAAGTGTGGCTAATCTGGTTTTGGCCCATGTGCTCTAGCCAACAGCTCGCAGATAGGCTACAATGTCGGCTAGTCTACTCGATGAGATTATTATGGATAAGAGCGAGATTTTTAAATTTTTTTTATCAAAACGGCAGTCAAGCATCAATCATCCTGTCACCAGAATAAGACCCTCAATATGTGTTGGAAACGAAAGTCAAGATCACTGTGCACTTTCACCACCATGTGAAGTTAATCATAGTTGATTTCATCTGTAACCTAATAAACTACCTGGTTTCCCGAGTCATAGTGGGAGGACCACACACCATATCATCATCGCATGACTCCCAAGTTCACTTTGACAGGATGGTTGTTATATCAACATTTGAGCATAAAGACATTTTCCAACACCATTTCTCACATAATTAACTTTACCGGCACAAAAAGATCCCACCATGTCAAACAAACTAATTATCTGTCGGCGTTTATAACATTTTACCGAAACTACCCGTTTCCATCACACCTGTTGTGATTTTAATTTGTATGGTGGAACTTTACTCGCTGGATGGAAACAGGGTTAATGAGACGGACAGAGTGTTCCCACACAAACTGAACCCCAATGCCTTGGGCCAACTGACTAGACTCAAACGAGACCCTTTCGATCCAGTTTACATAATTGGGGAACACAAGGCTAGCTCCACAATAGAGCAGTCACAAATGGAAATGGCCAAGTGTCAAGTCTCCCCGGAGCCATAAGTAAAACATCTAAAAGGCTAGAATCTAGACGAAATGTCCAAACGACGGGGTAACAGCCTGCTATTTACCAGGTAGTCAATTAGAAATGAGTTGTTAAAACGGTAATAATGTAACAATTGAAAACGAATGGCACTTTGCTTTCTATGAGGTTAAATGACACATTCAGTACGAGTCAAAAGTTTGGACACACCTACTCATTCAAGGGTTTCTCTTCATTTCCACTATTTTCTACATTGTAGAATAATAGTGAAGACATCAAAACAATGAAATAACACACATGGAATCATATAGAAACCAAAAAACAGTGTTGAACAAATTTTATTTTAGATTCCCCAAAGTAGCCTTGATGACAGCTTTGAACACCCTTGGCATTCTCTCAACCAGCTTCACCTGGAATTATTTTTCAACAGTCATGAAGTAGTTCCCACATATGCTGAGCACTTGTTGGCTGCTTTTCCTTCACTCTGCGGTCCAACTCATCCCAAACCATTTCAATCGGGTTAAAGTTGGGTGATTGTGGAGGCCAGGTTATCTGATGCAGCACTCCATCACTCTCCTTCTTGGTCAAATAGCGCTTCCACAGCCTGGAGGTGGGTTGGGTCATTGTCCTGTTGAAAAACAAATGATAGTCCCACTAAGAGCAAACCAGATGGGATGGTGTATCGCTGCAGAATGCTGTGGTAGCCAGCATGGCTGAGTGTGCCTTGAATTCTAAATAAATCACAGTGTCACCAGCAAAGCACCCCCACACCATCACACCTCATGCTTCACAATGGGAACTACAAATGCGGAGGTCCGTTCACCTACTCTCGGTCTCACGAAGACACGGCGGTTGGAACCAAAAATCTCAAAAGGACAGATTTCCACAGGTCTAATGTCCATTGCTCGTGTTTCTTGGCCCAAGCAAGTCTCTTCTTCATAGCCTTCATTTAGTAGTTGTTTCTTTGCAGAAATTCAACCATGTCTCCTCTGAACAGCTGATGTTGAGATGTGTCTATTACTTGAACATATTTGGGCTGCAGCATTTATTTGGGCTACAATTTCTGAGGCTGGTACTAATGAATTTATTCTCTGCAGCAGAGGTAACTCTGGGTTTTCCTTTCCTGTGGCGGTCCTCATGAGAGCGAGTCTCATCATAGAGCTTGATGGTTTTTGCGACTGCACTTGAAGAAACCTTCAACATTTTTGAAATGTTCCAGATTGACTGACCTTCATGTCTTAAAGTAATGTTGGACTGTCGTTTCTCTTTGCTTATTTGAGCTGTTCTTGCCATAATATGGACTTGGTCTTTTACCAACTAGGGCTATCTTCTGTATAACGCCCCTACCTTGTCACAACACAACTGATTGGCTCAAATACATTTTTTAACTGTTAATTGAAATGCATTCCAGGTAGTCACCTGATGAAGCTGGTTGAGAGAATGCCAAGAGTGTGCAAAGCTGTCATGAAGGCAAAGGGTGGCTACTTTGAAGAATCTCAAATAGAAAATATGTTTTGATTTGTTTAAGACAGAGAAGCTACATATGGTAAGACGAGGGTGGGGGTGTGTGTCTATTTGTCAATAACAGCTGGTGCGCGATGTCTAATATTAAAGAAGTCTTGAGGTATTGCAAGCCTGAGGTAGAGTACCTTATGATAAGCTGTAGACCACACTATCTATATTATTTGTTGCCGTCTATTGACCACCACAGACTGATGGTGGCACTAAGACTGCACTCAGCCAACTCTAAGGCCATAGGGAACAAGAAAATGCTGATCCAGAAGAGGCGCTCCTAGTGGCCGGGGACTTTAATGCAGGCAAACTTAAATCGGTTTTACCACAATTTTAACAGCATATCACATGTGAATAAAAACTCTAGACCACCTTTACTCTAGAGACAGAGACAGAGATGCATACAAAGCTCTCCCCCGCCCTCCATTTGGCAAATCTGACCGTAATTCTATCCTCCTGATTCCTAGGTCAACAACCTCTACCACAACGTGATCAAAACAAAAGGAGATGACTGTGGACTACAGGAAAAGGAGGACCGAGCACGCCCCCATTCCCATCGATGGGGCTGTAGTGGAAAAGGTTGAGAGGTTCAAGTTCCTTGGCGTCCACATCACCAACAAACTTACATTGTCCAAGCACACTAAGACAGTTGTGAAGAGGGCACGACAAAACCTATTTCCCCTCAGTAGACTGAAAAGATTTGGGATGGGTCCTCAGATCCTCAAAAGGATCCACAGATGCACCATCGAGAGCCTCCTGATGGGTTGCATCACTGCCTGGTATGGCAACTGTTCGGCCTAAGCCCCTAAGGCGCTACAGAGGGTAGTGCGTATGGCCCAGTACATCACCGGGGCCAAGCTTCCTGCCATCCTCTATACCAGGCGGTGTCAGAGGAAGGCCAAGACTCCAGCCATCCTAGTCATAGACTGTTCTCTCTGCTTACCGCACGGCAAGCGGTACCCGGAGCGCCAAGTCTAGGTCCAAGAGGCTTCTAAACAGCTTCTACCTCTAAGCCATAAGACTCCTGAAAGTCTAATCAAATGGCTTCCCAGACTATTTGCAGACTACTCTCTATTATTAGCTATGCATAGTCACTTTAATAACTCTACATACATGTACATATTACCTCAATTACTTTGACAACGGTGCCCCGCCCATTAACTCTGTACCGGTACCCCCTGTATAGAGCTTCCACATTGACTCTGTACCGGTACCCCCTGTATAGAGCCTCCACATTGACTCTGTACCGGTACCCCCTGTATAGAGCCTCCACATTGACTCTGTACCGGTACCCCCTGTATAGAGCCTCCACATTAACTCATTACCGGTACCCCCTGTATAAAGCCTCCACATTGACTCTGTACCGGTACCCCCTGTATAGAGCCTCCACATTGACTCTGTACCGGTACCCCCTGTATAGAGCCTCCACATTAACTCATTACCGGTACCCCCTGTATAGAGCCTCCACATTGACTCTGTACCGGTACCCCCTGTATAGAGCCTCCACATTAACTCTGTACTGGTACCCCCTGTATAGAGCCTCCACATTAACTCTGTACCGGTACCCCCTGTATAGAGCCTCCACATTAACTCTGTACCGGTACCCCCTGTATAGAGCCTCCACATTAACTCTGTACCGGTACCCCCTGTATAGAGCCTCCACATTAACTCTGTACCGGTACCCCCTGTATAGAGCCTCCAAATTAACTCATTACCGGTACCCCCTGTATAGAGCCTCCACATTAACTCTGTACCGGTACCCCCTGTATAGAGCCTCCACATTAACTCTGTACCGGTACCCCCTGTATAGAGCCTCCACATTAACTCTGTACCGGTACCCCCTGTATAGAGCCTCCACATTAACTCTGTACCGGTACCCCCTGTATATAGCCTCCACATTAACTCTGTACCGGTACCCCCTGTATAGAGCCTCCACATTAACTCTGTACCGGTACCCCCTGTATAGAGCCTCCACATTAACTCTGTACCGGTACCCCCTGTATAGAGCCTCCACATTAACTCTGTACCGGTACCCCCTGTATAGAGCCTCCACATTAACTCTGTACCGGTACCCCCTGTATAGAGCCTCCACATTAACTCTGTACCGGTACCCCCTGTATAGAGCCTCCACATTGACTCTGTACCGGTACCCCCTGTATAGAGCCTCCACATTAACTCTGTACCGGTACCCCCTGTTGTTATTTACAGCTGCTCTTTAAATGATTTGTTATTCTTATCTTTTACTTTTTTTTTAGGTATTTTCTTAAAACTGCACTGTTGGTTAAAAGGGCATGTAAGTAAGCATTTCACAGTACGATCTAAACTGGTTGTATTCGACGCATGTGACAAGTGAAGTTGAATTACGTACAGCTTGGAGTCAACGTTACGTTTCTTTGCATACAGTAGATGTGCACACGTATTGGTAGCCTACAATATGCTATGGTTGATGTGCGTGCGCGCTAGTGTCTTCTTGTGAGTACACATGCCTCCCCACCATGCACACACAGTCATCACCTGGGTCTCATCTCATCAGTCAGCATCACACATACAGTAGGAGAAGAGCTTCTTGCTGATGCTCTCTGCTGCCAGGCAGGGACACATTTAGAACGGTGCAAGTACAAGCGTGCCTCATGTTTTATCTATCAATCAGGCCAGTATTCACAAATGGTCACAGAGTAGGAGTGCTGTTCAAGGATCAGTTTTCCCCTTTAGATCATAATGAATAAGATTACATTGACGGGGGGGGGGGGGGGACCTGGGGATACTCACAGAGTAGGAACAAATACAAAACTTAGTTGTTTCCTCTCCTTTGCTAATACATAGATTTCTTTACTCGTTGCAAGATACTGTGTGTACTACATCATTTTTTTATGATTGATACAATTTGCCATTTTGATTCGTTTCGTGGTCTCATTAGTCGAGCCAACGTGTTTTGAGAAGCCTTTTAAAACAGTGGTGTAAACTACTTAAGTAAAAATACTAAAACAGTACTACTTAAGTCGTTTTCTGGGGTATTTGTGACTTTCACTTTACTCCACCGCATTTCTTAAGAAAACAATTTACTTTCTAACTCCATACATTTTCCGTGACACCCAAAAGTACCTGTTACATTTTGAATGCTTAGCAGGTCAGGAAAATTGTCCAATTCACTCACTTATCAAGAGTAAATCCCTGGTCATCCCTACTGCATCTGATCTGACGGACTCACTAAACACAGGCTTACTTAAGTAGTATTTTACCTGCTGACTTTCACTTTTACTTGAGTCCTTTTCTATTAAAAAGGTATCTTTACTTTAACTCAAGTATAACAATTGGGTACTTCTCCCACCGCTGCTTTTAAAATTCGCCTCAAATGATTCACACTCAGTTTTCAAGAGGCTATGCGGCTTGAATTTGGATCACCGAGTTTATAATATTCAGTACAGCAATGCATGTGTGCTCTCTGTAACAAACAAAACAAAAGCTTGGCCTTGTTTATCATTCAGACGAGATGCATTATATGGAAACCAAGCAACTAAAACCTAATTAATAACTGATCAAAAGCTTCTGAACACACAGGCCTTAAAGCAACCGGGCAAAACAGGACAGAAATCTATGTATAAACTAGTCAACAAACACACGCACAGACACGCATGCACACGGGAACATCAATATGTGCACTTGTAGCCTACGTGTTAGTCTGAAAAAAATATCCATACCACCCACACCCACACACACACACACACACCCCCACACACCTACCCACACACGGCCCTGAGCTGCAGATGCCACACCAGCTCTGGAACACTCACAGGACAGTGTTCCTAACTGGCAGGGATTGCATCACAAGGCCATGCCTTAATTCAACTGGTCTTGTGCTCTCTGCCTACAAGGCTTTGAGACGGCAGTGGAGGTCTGAGCTAAAGGACGATCGAAAACAAGGACATTTCTAAGTGACCCCCAAACTTTTGAACGGGAGTGTCTCTTTCAGGCTGTTGTGTCAGGGTGGCCTGCTTTGATAGAGACACTCCCAACAGGTCAGACACACATAGACGACCCAATCGAGGTTGTTAAACTTGCAACCCAGGATACTGGGTTGTAAAACTTGACAAAAAAATATTAAAACCCACGATTCACTTTCGCGCTTTCCATCCTCCTCCCTTTAGTGCCTGTCTTATCCTGCCCCTGTCCAGTTAAGTGGTGGAGAGTTCAGGAGGTGTGATAGAGAAATGTGTCAACCTCCACAAACAGGTAAGAGACACACACAGAGACAGAGAGAGAGACAGAGAGACAGAGAGAGAGAGATGACCCAATGTATGTTATGTTCAACTTGACAAAAAGAAGAATAAAATAAAACAATTCAGAATCATTTGACATTGAATACTCATGATGTTTATGTTTCTAATTTAAGTCTTTCATGTTGGTGTGTCGGGGTGGCGTGCTCTGTCCTCTCCAATTCAGACCAAAGCAAGACTGTGTTTAAAGCTCACTATGGATCTACCAACATTTTGGCCTCTACAAAGTCTTAAGGATGTCGTTGCAGTGTGATTAGCGTGTGTCCTGTTTCTGCCGTCTCTGTCCTCCATATTGTCTTGTCATAATCACCGCAGCTGATGAGCACATACTCAACGTGTACTTGATAAATCAACACCATCAATCAATGTCATTTGTATACCAAACAGAATTGCTAGTCTAAATGTAATCTTGTATGTCTGTCTTCTCTCCACTACCCAGAAATACATGGATGCGTGCGTGCACAGCGCTCATTCAGAAGTACTCCTCGTTGAGAGACCACAGGGGGGGAAGAAATATGTAAGAATTATGACATTTTCCTACTCACATTAATTCACACACTTATAACCTTCTTTTTTTTTTACACCAGATTGAGCCTATCCAGACCATGTGCTGGCTTGGATATTTTCCTCTCACGTGGTTTATTCCATCACATTTGTAGCAGCATAAACGAGACAATCGCTAGTTACGTAATTGACTAAGTCTGCTCCTCTGACCTCGGTCCCAATAATCCATCATGACATTTGTCATGTACCCTTGACTGTATGCAGCTGCTATAGTTCTACTCATTCTAATCCCGTCTTCTCATTAAACACCCTCCAATTTAAAAAGGTAAATGCAAAGTTAGAAGTCATACTGTGTAAGGTGTACTCAGTTAACTTACTGTCGGAAATATGACTTGGGTAACCCTAAAAATCAGACACATTTTTGTGTAAAGCTCTCATCGCCTACCATAAGAAAAGATGGGAATCCCTTTGCGGATGAGAGCCCCGTCCAACTCTTCCTGGTTGGAGAGGAGCTACTCACTAAAGAGCCTGATGACATCTCCATGGGATTGGGAGTGGCAATGGGGGGTCCATTTCCTTTTTCATATTTAGTATGCAGCATCAGTGAAAAGCACTATGCCTTGCATTCAGAAATATGTTGTGGGAATTGATGAGGGGGTAAATGACCAACAAATGTTGAATGGCAAAGTTTTTGCTGCAGAGAGAAGGACAGGGGGAGACAAGAGCAAAGTAATGCGAGGTCAGTTGTAACAGCCACATTACTCTAAACTAGAAACCACGTACATCGCTGTTATTCAATGTGTCTCTACATGCCTATGAGTTTTAGTATTATTTCATTTAACCTTTATTTAACTAGGCAAGTCATTTAAGAACAAACAAATGCTTATTTACAATGACGGCCTAGGAACAGTGGGTTGACTGCCTTGTTCAGGGGCAGGACGGTAGATTTTTATCTTGTCAGCTCAGGGTATCGATCCCTAGAAAGTTATTTGAGGAACCTTTTTAAAAAGTTATTTAGGGAAAAGGTTCCTTGAGGCACCTTTAGGGATTCCACAGGTGTTGCAATGTGAGGAACCCCGAAAAGTACCTTCAGGAACCTTTTCTTTTTAGAGTGTTGAATGAACACAAAAAGTCAGCTCTTTTACACACTCAGTAGTTAACATACAAACGTAATGTTGTGTCATGCAGTGTAACTTCCCAGAATACATTGACTTACAGTGAGAGTATAGAAGAATTAGGCTAAATTCTATCATGTAAAAAAGGTCAAATGGCCCAAGTTCCATAGCAGCAGGAAGATGTTTGGAGGTGGGGGGGTGCTGCACATTTTTTGGTCGAAAGGGGAGTGCACTACTGCCAAGTCCCATAGTCTAGTCAACCTATCAAGTCAACCCATCTTGACATGCTTATTGAAAGGCAGATAAAAACCTACCCCGACACATAAGTAGGCTGTATCAGGCAGCCTAAAGCATAAATCATAGTCCACAGACGCAGAGACGCGATAGTCCAGCGTCCCATTGTTACATAGATACTCGTCTCCGAGACCTCCATCCACCGTGGACGCACAGCCCGAACGGGCACCTCTCCACTTCCTCTATTCATTTGAATGTGCTGACAGGTGGAGAAATTGCTTGAGCTGCGCTGAGAATTATGAATGCCAACGGTCCAATATTCTACAACACTGCTGTGCATATGCATACACGTTTAGGACTACAAAGAAACCCTTTATGCTGCATTCGTAACAAAGTGGGAAGTGGAAATGTACCACATACGACTGGGGAAATCCACTTGAAAAGCCTCCAACTGGTGATTACTAGTGAGAAACTCATCATCCAGAGCACTCACTCCTCTCACATGCTCTGACGTCACCTACTAAGAAAATGACGTTGATAACATTTTCTGCAGTTAAATGCAACAAAACATTATTCATAAAAAGATATCTGGTAATGTGGTATTTGAACACTATAATTAGTTTGCAAGCATGCTAGCTGTACTTTTAGTTTATGGTATATGCAGTTTGTTGGCCATTCGCCAATCTGCTCGTATCAATGAGTACAATGCATATGAATGCATCCAACTGGTATTCACCACTTCACAATGTAGTAAATTCCCATTTCCCACTTTGTTACGAAAGCAGCACAACTCACAGACCATGGAGTAGGTTGATGTCTAGTAGGTTGGACCAGTGTCACATCACGGCCAACACGGAAATATTTCAAATCTGATCAATATGTGAGAGCTTTGTGACTGGACGTCCGGGCTGTCCTTGTTTTATTTTTAACTGACATCATTTACCTGACTCCCGAGAAAAAGCAGACGTCACCCCATGACAGCCGTTGAAAGTGAATTTGTTTGAGAACTGTTTCGAGTGGCCATCAAATGTGCCATCTAAACATTCAAAAATGTCTTTCAAGCTTTTAAATCGTTCACTTTTGACACAAAATTGCACAAAACCTTGTAGACAGGTGTTGGCTGAACAAGCACACACTGTGCAACGATTCCATCTATGGACAAAGCTTGTTACATTGTAGCGGCAGCCTATATAAAACTGTCAAGGCTCGCAACAAATTACATTTTAACAGTTTACACAATGGCGGGATGTGGCTGGCTAAAGCTTCGGTTTGATATTTCTGCACAACAGAACAGGAAAACGGAGTCGTGACAGCACACAGATTGAAACACCACGTTAAACTCTCCCCTCGAACTAACAGACTACCAGGCGGATTTTAGTCGGTGTAGAGGCTTCTACCGAATCTTGTCTACCTGTCACACGTCCGATCAACCGCATTGTCAGTAGCCTAAATAAATAGCCAGTCAATCAATACCTGTTGACTCCTCCTACCGACGTGTTGGTTGGTGGAAGTCCCGAACCGAGCCGTTTATGTTTTGTCCTGTCCTTCTTTTCCGAAGTCCTTAGACGAGGAGTGGCCCGGTATAGGACGGTCTGCTTCGTCAGACGGTGCGAGTCTGACAAGAGCTCTGCGAGTTTTCTGCAAAGAAACTGGTGTTCACGGAGCCGCGCAAATGGATGCAAGGTTTAGAGAGCAGCAGCCATTGCGGTCACGTGCATTTTCGGGAAACCCAACACTGGCCAGCCTAGAGAAGTCCACTCCCACGTTTCATATCTACCATGTCAATTATGTCATCTACAGCAAGGTTTCGCAAAAATCGGTCCTGGAGGCCCCCCTGGGGTGCACATTTTTTGGTTTATGCCCTAGCCCTAGCACCGCGCAGCTATTCAAATAATCTAAGCTTGATGATGAGTTGGTTATTTGAATCAGCTGTACTGTACATCAAAACTCCATCCTGCTAAGAAGCCTACTATTACTCTTCTAACTAGCAACACGCATCAAATGTTTATTATATTCGTTTCATAATCAAACGAAGACATTATGTGTAATGCTGTTTTGAATATAAATGTGGCATCAATGTCACTATCTATATTAGATTGGTTTCGTTTTTTTTTCTCATCAAGAATGAATCCTATCTGTGTCGACTGTCAATGAACCACATTCTTAGTGTACAATCTAAGGGCGCTTTCACATGTCACTGTATGCTCCAGACCCTGGAGCGTTTGTACCCTAATCCACGCTATAAAGCACGTGTGAAACGCAAACAAACCCTGGCTGAAACGTATCGTGGATCTGCGTGAGTAGCTTGTCCAAGATCCTGCAGAACAGGAGTACCGGGTTTTGTGACGAACCAGCGTGATGCGCGTAAAACATTTTTTGCCCGTTGTGAACAAGCTCGCTGGCTAACTTCATTTTGTTGGTGATACTAGAAGTATATTGTGATGATGATTTGGTTACTTTGCGGTAGGGTAATCGGTTTCCATTTGTCTAAGCCTGATTTTGGCATGCCCTCACTAGCAGACCCAAGCATATAGGCCTACTTGTATGTATCACTGAGGACCCCGCCACCCCCCCCATTCCCCCTGATCAAACATGCCTGTAAAATCCATTTTTCTCAACAAGGATGGAAAACAGGCCTTTTTTATGGGGCCTGGCTGCCAACCAGGAGGGGCTCCTGGGAACTGTCCCGTGCTGGGTCGGTAACATGTCGCCTCACTGCTATCATCTTCACATCCCCCACTCTCTCTCCCAGTCCAACGCTTTGACTGACAAGTGAAGGGATACGACCCAGATTCAGCTAGGGCTTATACAGCCCATGCTCCCAGGAATCCCTGACGCCATTCATTTTAAGGGACTACGCTACAGTATTCCTGCTAGACGTCTCTCTCTCCTTGTTTCTTTCGCCCACAATGTAATCTTTCAAAGGGGCTTTCAAAGATGATTCCTCTGACACTCATCCTGGCTAGTGTCTTCCTCTCTCCTCTCCTGGCCTCGCCTGGTCTCCCTCTCCTCTGTTTATGGCAGACTGTAGTGGGCTACAATCCAATCTATTCCTGAGATGGAAGTGAGCGCAACGGGTCGGTCCAGTCCACACTTGTTACTGCCGGACAGGGTGTGCCATGGGCAGGCATCCCTGGCTGGGTGTCCTCTCTCATCTCTCCCTTCTCTCCTCTCCTCTCCCTTTGCCAAGATGTATGAGGAGAGCGACAGCTGCTAGGAGACTGCCAGGACCTTTTATCCACACAGCACTATGGCCTGTCTGGCCGGCGCAGGTTCCAGGGAGACTGTCTGCAGACCTGGGTACAAATACTATTTGATCTGTGGAAGACTTTGAACCTGGAGTGTAAGGTGGGCGTCATTTGCACATTGGAGACGTTTCTATTGGCTCAATCACGCCAGGCAAGCTCAAACAAGCCCAACTAGTATTTGGAATGATTTTCAAATAGTATTTCAGCCTAGGTCTAGTGGATCCAGAGTGTGTGTTTGTGTCTCCTGGGACAGGAAACTGAGCATCCCAGGGCAGAAAGATAGGAGGTTTATGGGCCACGGAGACGGAACTAGCAGATGGGTATCTTTGCCTGGTCTAAGCCTTCCTCTCCTTAATCTGTCTGGGACTGCAGGAGCACAGGCTTGAGCACAGATGTGGCCGTAAGCAAGTGCATGTGTATTTGTGCTTATTTGTGCTTATTTGTGTGTGTGTGTGTGTGTGTGTGTGTGTGTGTGTGTGTGTGTGTGTGTGTGTGTGTGTGTGTGTGAGCAAGAGGACAAGTACATTAGAGTGTCTAGTTTGAGAAACAGACGCCTCACAACTGGCAGCTTCGTTAAATAGTACCCGCAAAACACCAGTCTCAACGTCAATAGTGAAGAGGCGACCTTCAGTATCCTGGCCTTCTAGGCAGAGTTGCAAAGAAAAAAACATATTTTAGACTGGCCAATAAAAATTAAATATTAATATGGGCAAAGGAACACAGACACTTGACAGAGATATGGTTTTTCTTTGCAACTGCCTAGAAAGCCAGCATCCCCGGAGTCGCCTCTTCACTGTTGACGTTGTTTCTGGCCATTTTGAGCCTGTAATCGAACCCACAAATGCTGATGCTCCAGATACTCAACTAGTCTAACTAAAGAAGGCCAGTTTAATTTCTTCTTTAATCAGCACAACAGTTTTCAGCTGTGCTAACATAATTGCAAAAGGGTTTTCTAACAGTCAATTAGCCTTTTAAAATGATAAACTTGGATTAGCTAACACAACGTGCAATTGGAACACAGGAGTGATGGTTGCTGATAATGGGCCTTTGTACGCCTATGTAGATATTCCATAAAAATCATCTGTTTCCAGCTACAAAAGTCATTTACAACATGAACAATGTCTACACTGTATTTCTGATCAATTTGATGTCATTTTAACAGACAACAAAATTGCTTTTCTTTCAAAAACAAGGACATTTCTAAGTGACCCCACACTTTTTAATATATTAGTATATACAGATATCCAGGTGTTATAGCAGGTGCAGCTAAATGCTCATTTCTAGCTCCAACAGTGCAGTGGAATGTCTCGGAAATACACAAATAATCTAAAAGTCTAAACAAGAAATTTAAACAAGAAATCAAGACATTACAGAACGGGTCCAATTAAACAAACCAGAGTAGATATGTTAGAGTGAGCATGTGTCAGGATCCAGAATATAAATACATGGTGTGTATATACAGCAGAGGTGGGACCAAGTCATTGTTTTACAAGTCACAAGTAAGTCTCAAGTCTTAGCACTCAAGTCCTAAGTCAAGTCCTAAGTCAAGATAGGCAAGTCCGAGTCAAGTCTCAAGTCAACACCGTCAAGTATCAAGTCTCAAGTCCTATACTTTTGAGTTCCGAGTTCTAAACAAATCATAATGTGCTCTTCACCAAATGTTATACCATTTCATATTTTTAACAAGAGTAATAGTTAGAATATTACATTTACGCAAATCATGAATGCTTTTAAAAATATCTATATATTTATTACTTTCCAAATAAACGTTAGATTTCCATGGAAATACATCGGTAGCCATGTGAAAGAGCCACGATTAGCCATTCTTTGTGCAGCTTAAAATGTCGAGCAAAGTTGGAAATTGTTGTGACTCTGTAATTTTCTTCCCGCATGTTTTGCAAGTTGCAATCTGTTTTTTGTTGATACAGCATCGTCTTTATATCCGAAAAGAATAATTTGGGGTATCATCTTTCCAAGGGCTCTATCTGAATTCACCCGCCGTCTTTCCTCTAGACTGCCACGCACAACTTTTTCTCAGCTGGCACAATTTGATTGGCTGCTGTACGATTCAAACTGTAATCTGTTAAATGAAGAGTGGATGCGTTGCACAATTTTTTTAATAGCATCATTTTAATATTTGGGCTTGGGGAGGGTATCAAGTCAAGTCACACACACACACACACACACACACACACACACACACACACACACACAAATAAGCACAAATACACATGCACTCGAGTCATAAAGACTCAAGTCCAGGTCAAGTCACGAGTCATTGGTGTTAAAGTCAAAGTCGAGTTGCAAGTCATCATATTTGTAATTATTTTTCCGCATGACTCAAGTCCAAGTCATGTGACTCGAGTCCATACCACAGACAGTATATCATTTGGAAATATAATGATATGTACAGTTGTAGGTATATTAGGATTGTGTATGTACAATGCCCACAGAAAGTCTACAACCCCCCTTGGAGTTCTTCACATTTTATTGTGTTACAAAGTGGTATTAAAATGGATTTAATTGTCATTATTTTCTCAACGATCTACACAAAATACTCTGTAATTGAAAAAAATGTTATTAATGAAAAATCAAACACTAATATACCTTGATTAGATAAGTGTCACGCTCGCTATCCTCAAACTCCCTGTCATAAATCGACCAAGGCGCAGCGTGCATGTAGTTCCACATCCTTTAATGAAAGTGAAACCGAAACAACAAAAAAACAAACAGGTAAACATCAAAGACCGTGACGCAACCGAGGTGCACACAAACACAAGCGGAAAAATAATTACCCACAAAACACAGGTGGGAAAAGGCTACCTAAAGTGGGGCAAAAAAGTATTTAGTCAGCCACCAATTGTGCAAGTTCTCCCACTTAAAAAGATGAGAGAGGCCTGTAATTTTCATCATAGGTACAATTCAACTATGACAAAATGAGGGGGGGGGGGGGGAAATCCAGAAAATCACATTGTAGGATTTTTTAATGAATTTATTTGCAAATTATGGTGGAAAATAAGTATTTGGTCAATAACAAACAAGCAAGATTTCTGGTTCTCATAGACCTGTGGCTCCTCTGTCCTCCACTCGTTACCTGTATTAATGGCACCTGTTTGAACTTGTTATCAGTATAAAAGACACCTGTCCACAACCTCAAACAGTCACACTCCAAACTCCACTATAGCCAAGACCAAAGAGCTGTCAAAGGACACCAGAAACAAAATTGTAGACCTGCACCAGGTTGGGAAGACTGAATCTGCAATAGGTAAGCAGCTTGGTTTGAAGAAATCAACTGTGGGAGCAAATATTAGGAAATGGAAGACATACAAGACCACTGATAATCTCCCTCGATCTGGGGCTCCACGCAAGATCTCACCCTGTGGGGTCAAAATGATCACAAGAACGGTGAGCAAAAATCCCAGAACCACTCGGGGGGACCTAGTGAATGACCTGCAGAGAGCTGGGACAAAAGTAACAAAGCCTACCATCAGTAACACACTACGCCGCCAGGGACTCAAATCCTGCAGTGCCAGACGTGTCCCCCTGCTTAAGCCAGTATATGTCCAGGCCCGTCTGAAGTTTGCTAGAGAGCATTTGGATGATCCAGAAGAAGATTGGGAGAATGTCATATGGTCAGATGAAACCAAAATATAACTCGTCGTGTTTGGAGGACAAAGATTGCTGAGTTGCATCCAAAGAACACCATACCTACTGTGAAGCATGGGGGTGGAAACATCATGCTTTGGGGCTGTTTTTCTGCAAAGGGACCAGGACGACTGATCCGTGTAAAGGAAAGAATGAATGGGGCCATGTATCGTGAGATTTTGAGTGAAAACCTCCTTCCATCAGCAAGGGAATTGAAATGAAACGTGGCTGGGTCTTTCAGCATGACAATGATCCCAAACACACCGCCCGGGCAACAAAGGAGTGGCTTCGTAAGAAGTATTTCAAGGTCCTGGAGTGGCCTAGCCAGTCTCCAGATCTCAACCCCATCAATAATCTTTGGAGGGAGTTGAAAGTCCGTGTTGCCCAGCAACAGCCCCAAAACATCACTGCTCTAGAGGAGATCTGCATGGAGGAATGGGCCAAAATACCAGCAGTCTGTGAAAACCTTGTGAAGACTTACAGAAAACGATTGACCTCTGTCATTGCCAACAAAGGGTATATAACAAAGTATTGAGATAAACTTTTGTTATTGACCAAATACTTATTTTCCACCATAATTTGCAAATAAATTCATTAAAAATCCTACAATGTGATTTTCTGGATTTTATTTTCTAATTTTGTCTGTCATAGTTGAAGTGTACCTATGATGAAAATTACAGGCCTCTCTCATCTTTTTAAGTGGGAGAACTTGCACAATTGGTGGCTGACTAAATACTTTTTTGCCCCACTGTAAGTATGGTTCTCAATCAGAGACAACGACAGACAGCTGTCCCTGATTGAGAACCATACCCGGCCAAAAACAAAGAAATACAAACATAGAAAAAATAACATAGAATGCCCACCCTAGTCACACCCTGGCCTAACCAAAATAGTGAATAAAAGCCTCTCTATGGCCAGGGCGTGACAATACGTATTCACCCACTGAGTCAATACCTGTTAGAATCACCTTTGGCAGCGATTACATCTGAGTCTTCTTGGGTACGTCTCATAAGAGCTTTGCACACCTGTATTATGCAATATAAGCTCTATCAAGGTGTTGGGGATCATGGCTACATGACAGAAATGTTCAAGTATTACCATAGATTTGTAAGCAGATTTAAGTCAAAACTGTAACTTGGCCACTCAGGAACTTTCACTGTCTTCTTGGTAAGCAACTCCAGTGTAGATTTGGCTTTGTATTTTACTCCTGCTAAAAGGTTAATTCCTCTCCCAGTGTCAGGTGTAAAGCAGGCTGAAGCAGGTTTTCTTCTATGATTTTGCCTGTGCTTAGCTACATCCCATTTTGCAGTCCCACTCTGCAGTCTTTGCCGATGTCAAGTAGGCCTATACCATGATGCAGCCACCACGATCCTTGAAAATAAGGAGGCAATTACTCAGTGATGTGTTGGATTTTCCCCAAACATAAGCCTTTGTGTTTAGGCCAAAAAATATATTAATTTGCTGTGTTTTTTTGCAAAATTACTTTAGTGCCTTGTTGCATACATATGCATGTTTTTGGAATATTTTTTATTGTGTATATAACATTTTGTATTATTCTTTTCACTCTGTCGTTTAGGTCATTATTGTGGAATTACTACAATGTTGTTGATCCATCCTCAGTTCTCGCATAACAGCCATTGAGCTGTTTTAAAATCATCAACGGCATCATTGTCACGGCTTCCACCGAAGTCGTTTCCCCTCCTTGTTCGGGAGGTGTTCGGCGGTCGGCGTCACTGGTCTTCTAGCCATCGTCGATCCACTTTTCATTTTCCATTTGTTTTGTCTTGTTTTCTTACACACCTGGTTTCCAGTTCCATCCTTAATTGTTATGTATTTAACCCTCTGTTCCCCCCATGTCCTTGTGTGGAATTGTTTGTTTGTACCCATGTAGGTTATTTTTGTATTGCCGTGGGGTTTGTAATTAAACTGCTCCGGCTATTACCTATCTCTGCTCTCCTGCATCTGACTTCACTGCCAACAGTTCCGCAACCCTTACAATCATGGTGACATCCCTAACCAGTTTCCTTCCAGTCCTGCATCTCAGTTCAAAAGGACGACTGCATCTTTGAATGTATTAAAAATAAAAAACCTGAAATATTACATTTACATAAGTATTCAGACACTTTACTCAATACTTTGTTGAAGCACCTTTGGCAGCGATTACAGCCGCGAGTCTTCTTGGGTATGACACTACAAGCTTGGCACACCTGTATTTGGGGAGTTTCTCCCATTCTTCTCTGCAGATCCTCTCAAGCTCTGTCAGGTTGGATGGGGAGCATCACTGCACAGCTATTTTCAGGTCTCTCCAAAGATGTTCGATCAGGTTCAAGTCCGGGCTCTGGCTGGGCCACTCAAGGATATTCAGAGACTTGTCCCGAAGCCACTCCTACATTGTCTTGGATGTGTGCTCTGTTCCCCCCATGTCCTTGTGTGGAATTGTTTGTTTGTACCCATGTAGGTTATTTTTGTATTGCCGTGGGGTTTGTAATTAAACTGCTCCGGCTATTACCTATCTCTGCTCTCCTGCATCTGACTTCACTGCCAACAGTTCCGCAACCCTTACAATCATGGTGACATCCCTAACCAGTTTCCTTCCAGTCCTGCATCTCAGTTCAAAAGGACGACTGCATCTTTGAATGTATTAAAAAGAAAAACCTGAAATATTACATTTACATAAGTATTCAGACACTTTACTCAATACTTTGTTGAAGCACCTTTGGCAGCGATTACAGCCGCGAGTCTTCTTGAGTATGACACTACAAGCTTGGCACACCTGTATTTGGGGAGTTTCTCCCATTCTTCTCTGCAGATCCTCTCAAGCTCTGTCAGGTTGGATGGGGAGCATCACTGCACAGCTATTTTCAGGTCTCTCCAAAGATGTTCGATCAGGTTCAAGTCCGGGCTCTGGCTGGGCCACTCAAGGATATTCAGAGACTTGTCCCGAAGCCACTCCTACATTGTCTTGGATGTGTGCTTATGCTTGTTGTCCTGTTGGAAGGTGAGTCTGAGGTCCTGAGCACTTTGGAGCAGATTGTCATCAAGGAACTCTCTGTACTTTGCTCCGTTCATCTTTCCCTTGATCCTGACGAGTCTCCCAGTCCCTGCAGCTAAAAACATCCCCACGGCATGATGCTGCCACCCGCATGCTTCTCTATAGGGATGTTGCCAAGTTTCCTCCAGACTTGATGCTTGGCATTCAGGCCAAAGAGTTTAATCTTGGTTTCATCAGACCAGACAATCTTGTTTCTCATGGTTTGAGATTCCTTTAGGTGCCTTTTGGCAAACTCCAAGATGGCTGTCATGTGCCATTTACTGAAGAGTTGCTTCCGTCTGCTGCAGACATTTTTTGGTACCCTTCCCCAGATCTGTGACTCGACACAATCCTGTCTCGAAGCTCTACAGACAATTCCTTCGACCTCATGGCTTGGTTTTTAATCTGACATGCACTGTCAACTGAGTGACCTTATATAGACAGTTGTGTGCCTTTCCAAATCATGTCCAATCAGTTGAATTTACCACAAATAAACTCCAATCAAGTTGTTGAAACATCTCAAGGATGATCAATGGAAACAGGATGCACCTGAGTTCAATTTCGAGCTTTTTATAAAAATCTGTTTTTGCTTTGTCATAATGTGTGGTGTTGTGTGTAGATTGATGATATTTTAATTTATTTACTCAATTTTAGAATAAGGCTGTAACAAAGGGGTTCCCAAGTGGCGCAGTGGTTTAAGGCACTTCACTCTACAGACCCGGGATCGATCCCAGGCTGTGTCGCTGCCAGCCATGACCGGTAGACCCATGTGGCGTTGCACAATAGGCCCAGTCCGGGTTAGGGGAGGATTTGGCTGGCTGGGATGTCCTTGTCCCATTGCTCTCTTGAGACTCCTTGTGGCGGACATGCCAGCTGACTTCGGTCGGCAGCTGTACGGCGTTTCCTCTGACACATTGGTGCGGCTGGCTCCCAGGTTAAGCAAGCAGTGTATCAAGAAGCAGTGCGGCTTGACGAGGACAGATGACTCTCGACCTTCGCCTCTCCCGAGTCCATACGGGAGTTGCAGTGATGGGACAAGACTGCAACTACCAATTGGATATCACAGAAAAGGCATATATATATATATATATATTATTTTTTTACGTTGCATATATATATTTATATATATGTATTTATCCATTTTAGAATAAGGCTGCAACGTAAAACATTTTTTTTGAAAAACGTAAGGGGTCTGAATACTTTCCAAATGCACTGTATGCATAGGGGTAAGGTGACTAGGCATCAGATATAAGATAAACAGAGTAGCAGCAGTAGCTTGTATGCGAGTGGGTGTGCATGTGTGAGTCAGCATAAGTGGGTGTGCATGTGTGAGTCAGCATAAGTGGGTGTGCATGTGTGAGTCAGCATAAGTGGGTGTGCATGTGTGAGTCAGTATAAATGTGTGTGCATATTATGTTTGGGTGAGGATACAAAGTTAACTCATATAGTCCGTGTAGCTATTTTGTTAGCTATTTATCAGTCTTATTGCTTGGGGATAGAATCTGTTCAAGATAAGAATAACAAATAATTAAAGAGCAGTTGTAAATAACAATAGCGGGGCTCTATACAGGGGGTACCGGTACAGAGTTAATGTGCGTGGGCACCGGTGTCGAGGTAATTCTGGTAATATGCACATGTAGGTAGAGTTATTAAAGTGACTATGCATAGATAATAACAGAGAGTAGCAGCAGTGTAGAAGGGGGGTGCATTGAAAATAATCTGGGTAGCCATTTGATTAGCTGTTCAGGAGTCTTATGGCTTGAGGGTAAAAGCTGTTGAGAAGCCTCTTGGACCTAGACTTGGCTGTCCGGTACCACTTGCCGTGCGGTAGCAATGAGAACAGTCTATGACTACGATGGCTGGAATCTTTGACAATTTTTAGAGCCTGACTTCGCCTGGTATATAGGTCCTGGATGGCAGGAAGCTTGGCCCCAGTGATGTACTGGGCCGTACGCACTACCCTCTGTAGTACCTTGCGGTCGGAGGCTGAGCGGTTGCCATACCAGGCAGTGATGCAACCCTTCAGGATGCTCTTGATGGTGCAGCTGTAAAACCTTTTGAGGATCTGAGGACCCATGCCAAATCTTGTCAGTCTCCTGAGGGGGAATAGGTTTTGTCGTGCCCTATTCACAAATGTCTTGGTATGCTTGGACCATTCTAGTTTGATGGTGATGTGGACGTCAAGGAACTTGAAACTCTCAACCTGCTCCACGACAGCCCTGTCGATGAGAATGGGGGCGTGCTCAGTCCTCCTTTTCCTGTAGTCCACAATCATCTCCTTTGTCTTGATCACATTGACGGAGAGGTTGTTGTCCTTGCACCACACGGTCAGGTCGTCTCAATGTTGTTGGTGATCAGGCCTACCACTGCTGTGTCATCAGCAAACTTAATGATGGTTTTGGAGTCTTGCATGGCCATGCAGTCATTAGTGAAAAGGGAGTACAGGAGGGGACTGAGCACGCACCCCTGAGGGGCCCCCGTGTTGAGGATCAACGTGGCGGATGTGTTGTTACCTACCCTTACCGCCTGGGGGCGGCCCGTCAGGAAGTCCAGGATCCAGTTGCAGAGGGAGGAGTTTAGTCCCAGGGTCCTTAGCTTAGTGATGAGCTTTGAGGGCACTATTATGTTGAATGCTGAGCTGTAGTCAATGAATAGCATTCTCACATAGGTGTTCCTTTTGTCCAGGTGTGAAAGGGCAATGTGGAGTGCAATAGAGATTGCATTATCTGTGGATCTGTTGGTGCGGTATGTAAATTGGAGTGGGTCTAGGGTTTCTGGGATTATAGTGTTGATGTGAACCAACCATGACCAACCTTGCAAAACAGATGTGAGTGCTGGTCATTTAGGCATTTAGGCATTTTCGTCTTGCCCATTCACCCTCTGAACGGTACACATACCACAATCCACGTCTTACTTGTCTCAAGGCTTAAAAATCCGTCTTCAACACGACTCATTCATCTACACTGATCAAAGTGGATTTAACACGTGACGTCAATAAGGGATCATAGCTTTCACCTGGATTCACCCGGTCAGTCTGTCATAGAAAGAGACATTTTGTACACTCAGTGTATGTGCATGAACTGTCTGTATTGTGTGAGTTTTTTAATGAGAAATGTGTGTGTTTGTGTGAGTGTGAGTGTGTGCGACTGAGCCTCTATTCATGTGTGTTTGTGAAAGGTCACACCACTTGGCCTTAGGAAATAACAGGCTGGTCGAGATCCTATCTGCTTTTGGGGGATTAAAACAGGCATAGTTTAGACTCCCCTTCTGAAGTGGGAATCCACATAAAAGAAAACAGGCTTGCAAATATACCCCTCTCTCACTGCTTCCCTCTCTCTCACACACACACACACACACCCCCGCACACACACACACCAATTACCCCTTTTTGCCACTACAACGCTCTTAACATTAACACTCTACTGCGGACTCTAGCCCTGGCAGTAACATTCACACACACACACACACACACACACACACACACACACACACACACACACACACACACACACACACACACACACACACACACACACACACACACACACACACACACACACACACACACACACACACACACACACACACACACACACACACACAAAGCCAGAGGCCATTATGCCATTTCATTTTCTTTAACACACGTTGAGAAAGATACATCATTTTTCCAGCATTTCTGGACAGCGCAGCGCAGTGCAAGCCACTTGGTGGGGTTGAGCCCATCTGAAAGCATGTGGTAAGCCATGTGGAATGTTTCAAATCACTCCCAGATGTGGAAGCTAGCACTGACACAGTTAACCCCTGAGCTCCAATGTCAATGGCACCCTGTGCCCTATTTAGTGCATTATTTTGACCAGGGCCCATACTACTTTTGATCAGAGCCCTATGTGCCCTGATCAAAAGTAGTGCACTTAACAGGTTGCTATTTGGGATGCAACCCAGAGAAGGTGCTTCAGTTAGGGGAAGAGGGGAAGTTAGTGGGAGATTTGGAGGGAAGCATGTGGGTCTTTTCCCTCTGTTTATTGTTTTTATCGTTATTTCTCTGTCTCCCTCACTATCCCCTGTCAGCTGAACGAGAAAAGGTGAGGTATGTCTGGTGTGTGTGTGTGTGTGTGTGTGTGTGTGTGTGTGTGTGTGTGTGTGGTGTTCCATGTGCACTTCAGAGAGAGGGAGGGCCATGGAGGAATTGTGTCTCTTTCTACCTGAATGGGCATCATACATCAGAGTGAACCAGACCTGAAGAAATAGAGAGATAGAAAGAGGGAGGGAGGGAGGGAGGGAGGGAGGGAGGGAGGGAGGGAGGGAGGGAGGGAGGGAGGGAGGGAGGGAGGGAGAGAGAGAGAGAGGAGAGAGCGAGAGAGAGAGAGGGAGAGAGAGAGAGAGAGAGAGAGAGAGAGAGAGAGAGAGAGAGAGAGAGAGAAACGGGGAATGTTTTTAGATACAGACTGTACCTTTCCACAACCTGAACAGGAACATGTATTCCCTATTCAGCCTCACTGACCTTGTGGATTATTTATGTTTGCTTGGCAATAGCATGTAGGTTCACATGGTCCCTCGTCGGTTGCCATTGGTTGTCACATGTTGCAATTACGGTAATTATGCAAATACTGCAACAGTATGAGAGAAATGACTGAAACTAAATTAACTGACTAGTTGTAGCCCTCAATCTCTTCAGTAGTAGGTAAGGAATTGAGCACCTGCAAATAGCTGGTAAAGCGAGGAAATTATAATAATAATAATAAAATATATAGCTGCGATTAACGGGGGTTCACAGGATGACAGAAAAGACACAAGATCAGTTGGATAACAAAGCAAAACAAAGATAGTTCCTACATGATATAACCACTTTCCTTCACGTCTAATCAGTAAAAACATCACCATTTATCTCTCAATACTAAGCAAGAGAAGTTTCGTCTAGTGCTGTATGTTGGTTATCTTTGAATGCAGCAGGCAATCATCTTTAAGGTCATGACTTAATGTAATGGTATAGCAATTCTGGGGTCAATTTGACTTATGGTTTATGTTAAGATTTGTGAAATAATTTCAGCGTTCTTGTATTGGTAAATTGCGGTCATCTTTGAATTCTGGGACTGTACTTTGTTAACGTCATTAGAGATGAATTTGTTATGTCTACATACCAAATATGGTTTGAATATGATTTGTGGTTTTTAGAATGGTTCTCTTAACTGTTTTGTTCTTGACTCCTTGTGAATCCTTTTGAGCGTGTCCATTGTGTTATGGTGGGAATTTGGTAAGGATTAGGATTTGTATTGATTGTAATATGCACATTGAAATACACTACAGGTAAGTACGTACACCACAGGAGGTTGGTGGCAGCTTAATTGGGGAGGACGGGCTCGTGGTAACGGCTGGAGCGGAATGGGTGAAATGGTATCAAACACATGGTTTCCATGGTTTCCAGGTGTTTGATGCCATTCCATTTGCTCCGGTTCGGCCATTATTATGAGCCGTTCTCCCCTCAGCAGCCACCACGGACCTACACCATTAGTTAATAAGGCAACTGGGATTCTCCAGAGTTTCTCAAGCCAATTTGTGCAGACTCAACAAGGTTGTGAGGACAGACGCCGGGAGACGAGAAGCAAGCACGGGGAGTGAATATTTCATCAATAACAGACATGAAACAAAACCCGGACGGCGTCTGGACAAGGGAAACATAACGGCGTTAACGCGGACACGGGGGTGAAACTGAGGAATAGACAGATATAGAGGAGGC
This sequence comes from Oncorhynchus clarkii lewisi, assembly GCF_045791955.1. Taxonomy (NCBI): domain Eukaryota; kingdom Metazoa; phylum Chordata; class Actinopteri; order Salmoniformes; family Salmonidae; genus Oncorhynchus; species Oncorhynchus clarkii. Next base: position 35,067,339 of record NC_092159.1, on the reverse strand, counting down.
AGTGATGGAGCCCAGGGGAGTCCAATGAAGCGTGGATGCGTGTAATGATGGTGACAGGTGTGCGTATTGATGGGCAGCCCGGCACCCTCGAGCGCCGGAGAGGGGGAGCGGGAGCAGGTGTGACAAAGGTGAAAATAAGACACATTATGGTTCAATTCTTATAGGATGTCAATTTATTATGCCACTGGTGCCAATGACGTCTATAGTGCCACCAACTGGCCTGGTGCAGCCATCTAAGGTTGCAGTGACTTTATGTTTACACAGCTAATGACACAGACACAAGGTTTTACATACCAAATGTCATGTCCATTGGTCCAGTTCTTATAGTGGTGTAGCGTGGCGACTTTAAATGCATCAACTCATCATTCTCAAAGGAATTGGAGGCTAATTCATTGAATGTGCATGCCACATCTAGAGTCAATTGAATGTATGGTTCATGAGAAGGAGATTTTTGAAAGCATTTTCAAGTATTAGCATGTGTCGACGTACATCGATAGGTACCGTGGGGCAAATGTTTGAATGCAGCAACAATTTTGTGATCTCGTTTGAAGTTAATGCGGTTACATGCGATAACATGAAACTACACGTGAAAACCTGATCTCATGTTTCAATAAATGTGACAACATGTGGATGCCAAATTTCAACACGGGATACCATGAAATTGCCACGTGAACGTGCAAATTCGATTTTTTTTTACACGTGAAGGTTTCTCAGATGTGAAAATGCTATTTCACACGTGAGGTGAAAGCATGTTATTCTCCACACGTGCGAAAAGGTGGCGTTAACACGAGGAATCTATATTGAATGCATGTGAACAACTGACGTCACGTGTGTGTCTTATACACACAAAGTTTCAAGTCTCTAGGTCAAACGCTGCGACAGATATGGGTATGAGGGTTTGAGTGTCTGCTTAAATAACAGCGCCCCCTATAGGCCAATTGGGGCCATTGTTTTTGACCAAGTCACTCAATGGCCTCCAGTTTCTGTGTGCCGAATCAGAAAAAAGTGACTAATATATGCTTGAGTTAGTTGACCATGTCAAGGATTTTTTTTATTTTATATAAGAAATCAGAGAAAAACAATAGCTTTGTAGTGAACCCCTAATGATATTTAATTTGTAGAGCGCATTTCCCATGCTCAATGCGCATATACATCGCATGGTTGCTCTGAAATGTCACCTAATACCGCCTGCAATTGGAAGGTTTCCCTCTGTAGCAGATATTGGCAGGGATTTGAAGTGGGATAAATGCAGCTTATAAATCCCTGAGAGTTAACCTAACTTTACTGCCGTAAGCATTGTAGCTTCTTTTGTTGTGGTGGTTTTATTAGCATGATTTAGTGGCATGATAACACACATATTGTTATTTTATGGGCGTAATAACAAACACAATGCTGTTTTATTACAGTCATAAGGGACGCCAAAGGGAATGAGGAAGGAGAGGAGAGAGGGAGAGTGGGAAAGAGGGAGCAGAATGCGAGTGAGTCGACTGCACAGAGGGCGGACACAATGAGCTGATTGATTTCCCCTTGAGCTATGAACTCAAGTGCCCTCTCTCTCTCTCTCTCTTACTCACTCACTCTCTGCTCCTATCGCACTCTCTCGCTCTTTTGTGCTCACTCATTCACTCACTCACTCATTTCATCTCAATCTCTCTCTTTCCCTTTCTCTGTGTCCCCCTCCTTCTCCCTCTCTATCCGTCCTTCCTCTTCCTCTCCCTCCTTCCTCTTCCTCTCTCTCTCTGTACTAGTTGGAAGCTGCAGCGCTGGTCTGCCTGCCAGAACAAAGCCCTGGATCGAGGCCCATTACCCTGCCTAATAACAATGGACAGAAACAAGTAAGCAGGAGGAGAAGAGGAAGAGGGAATGACAGAATAAGACAGGGAGAGAAAGAGATATGGAGGGAGGGAGGGAGGGATATGGAGAGAGGGAGGAAGAGAGACGGAGCGATAGAGAGAGAGTGAGAGAGAAAAGAAAGGGAAAGGGGGAATCCTGGTCAGTTGTACAACTGAATGCCTTCAACTGAAATGTGCAATTCTGCAATTAACCCAACCCCTCTGAATCAGAGAGGGGCAGGGAATGAGAGCTGCTAGGGTAGAAGGGTTGAGGGAGTTTTTGGGAGCTCAGGCAGTAAGATAGGGAAGGAGTGTGAGAGAGGGATGTAGAGAGGGGAGCAAAGGAGAATGAGGGGAGTGAAAGTGAGAGGGAGCAGGAGAAAGATAAACACTATTTGGTGTAAGGGGCATAGAAACAGAGATATATAAAAACAAAGAGCGAAAGGGAGAGAGTTGGAACTTCTGTGAGTGTAATGTTTCCTTGTTCATTTTTATCGCTTATTTCACTTTTGTATATTATCTACGTCACTTGATTTGGCAATGTTAACATATGTTTCCCATGCCAATGAAGCCCCTTTAGTTAGAGAGGGAGAGAGGAGGAAGAGATTTAACGCACCCAACTGTACAGTACGGAACTGCAGTGTAGTGGTGTAATGTAACGCCTCCTGAGATCCCAGACAACGGACCTCTATCCAGACAGACTGGACTCACGTGGTGGATTGGAGCTGGGGCTGTGGCTGAGGCTGGGGCTGGGACTAGGGTGAGCCACGCCCATAGCATTTACGCTCTGAATGTGTTTCTAAGATGAATAAAGGACTTCTATTTCAGGATTTTGGAATGCAAACCACAATGAATGATTATGAAATGCTGAAAAAGCAGTAAACTCTTGCTTTAGAAATTTGATTATTCACAGTTGGCACGTCACCCGATCACGAGAAGACAGCACATCACACAATAGCCATCTAACAGGAAGGACGTGAGATGTCCCCGACATCTTGTGTTGTCCTCTGTAGCTCAGGTGGCACAGCATGATGCTTGCAATGTTTAGAATTGTGGGTTTGATTCCAGGGACCATCTATTTGTAAAAAGCTGTTTTGTAGAAAGGTGTCTGCCAAATGGCATAAATGATTATGTATTTCTAACTAAATACTATCCTACACAGCAAGAATACTTCCGTCAAAGTATAGCAGAACCCCTCTCCTCTGGCACCATCCCCAGCAAGTGAAACCAACTCCATTCGAGACACAAAATCCTTTTGTCATCTTGAGTCTATCTGCTCCCCCTCCGTCCTCCATTCTGTCCCACATTGCATAGTTGCTCTGATGAGAACCTAATCTGGTGAAACTGGAGCCCTTAGAATGGAGTATATCGCCGTGTCACAGAGAGAAGCACCACGTCATCCATTAGAGGAAGCCGAGAGGAGGGTGATGACAGAGATAATGAGGGTGCTGAAATACGGAGAGGTGGATGGATGGAGGGATGGAGCGAGGGGCTGGATAGAAGAAGGAGGAAAGTAGAGGGGAGAGGGGGGAGTGATGAATAATTGAGGACACCTGGCACCGCTCTTCCTCGTGTCTCTCTTTCATTTATTTTGTCTTTCGTTTATCTCTCTCGCTTGCTCTGCTTGCTGTCTGCTGACCCACATTGTGGAAAGAACCAATAACAATGACTAACCTGATCACTCAGACTCCATGGAAACATACTGGAGGCTTTGCTGCCATTGAATAGGACTGACTGGCATCTAACAGTCCTGTGTGTGTGTGTGTGTGTGTGTGTGTGTGTGTGTGTGTGTGTGTGTGTGTGTATTAGGTCATGTGACTGGAGTGGTGTGTGTGTGTGTCCACACGGAGCTGGAAAACAAACAAGTATGCGGAGTCAGACACACAGACAGATGAGCACCACCAAAGTCTTCTCAAAGGGAAACACAACAGTTGCACAGGGTGTGTAAACGAGGGTAAATGAGCAACAAGCCAGTGCGCTGTGCTGCATGTCCAGCCAGGTGAAATAAGTCAGTATTTGACGTCCATCCATGTCTAAGGACGGGAGATGATGTGGGATGATGTGGAAAGCGGCCACCAGGGTCAATTGTCAGAGCTCTTACCTTCAAGTAGGTTTCGGTTTTGCTGGGCTGTTGTGGATGGGGATTGTGGATGGGCGTAAAACATCTGCCTCTGATTCCAAGGTTGCCAGTTTGAATCCAGCGATAGAAATTTGTTTTGAGATTTTTCTTTTAAGCCTGTCCCAATCCTTAACCCTTACCCTAACCATTTGGAGTTAACACCTAACCTTAAGATTTCCGAGTTAATGCCTAAACTTAACCCTAATCTTACAAATTCTTAGTTAATGACTCAACTTAACCTTAACCACTTTGAGAAACATGGAGAAACACGTCCCGTTCTGACATGAGACTGTGGGAGCTACTTGGCATGTTAGTACACTCTGGTTGTGTCCAAAATGGCAACCTATCCCCTACATAGTGCCTAACTTCTGACCAGGGTGCTATTATAAAGTGGTAAGGTGCTATTTGGAACGTAGCCTCAGAGATCCCTTTCACAAGCCCTATAAAAGCCAACAGCTCAGTAAACCACAATTAAAACCCTGGGCACTAATTAGGTGGAAACCACAGCTTGTAAAACGAAGAGGAGTGAAAGTTTGATGCAGTGTGTGTCGGGGAGAGGGGGTGGCTTATGTTTGTGTGTGTGTGTTGGGAGTTTATAGGCAAATTAATCATACCTTTAGCCTATAATACACCCAGTTTTGTGTGGGACCACCTACAGTATGTACAGTATTTTCAATGATGCTCCAAATACACCTGTCAGCCTCACCGTGGGCACAAATTACCCTCTTATTGACTACACAACCCAAACAACCACACATAATAAAATGGTGCAGGAAGAAATGGCAGCAGTTTTACGGGCACCTAACCAATTGTGCTATTATGTGTTTTTTTCCCCGCGTTATTTGTAACTTATTTTGTACATAATGTTTCTGCCACCGTATTTTACGGGGGAAAAAAGCTTCTGGATATCAGGACAGCGATCACTCATCTCGGACTGGACAAAGATTTTTTATTCAACAAGCAGGACGCACGGAATATTCTGCTAACACCCGATAAGGCCAACATCTCCGTTATTGGCAAGAGAAAGAGATGTAGGTACAGAGGACACAGAGCGGGGTGCCTCATAAGGATCCGCAGACAGCGAGTGGGAAAGCTGCCGTTACCGTCAATATCACTCGCCAACGTACGATCATTAGACAATAAATAAGACGAGGTACGATCACGGATATCCTACCAACGGAACATCAAAAACTGTAACACCTTATGTTTCACGGGATCGTGGCTGAATGATGACATGGATTTTCAGCTAGCAGGATATACGCTGCACCGGCTAGATAGAACAGCACACTCTAGTAAGACGAGGGGGGGCGGTCTGTGCATATTTGTAAATAACAGCTGGTGCACGAAATCTAAGTCTCTAGATTTTGCTCGCCTGAAGTCTTATGATAAACTGTAGACCACACTACTTGCCTACAGAGTTTTCATCTATACTTTTCGCGGTTGTTTATTTACCACCACAGACGGATGCTGGTACTAAGACCGGACTCAGTCAGCTGTACCAGGAAATAAGTAAACAGGAAACCGCTCACCCAGAGGCGGCGCTCCTAGTGGTCGGAGACTTTAATGCAGGGAAACTTAAATCAGTTTTACCTAATCTCTATCAGCATGTTAAATGTGCAACCAAAAAAATCTAGATCACCTGTACTCCACACACAGAGACGAGTACAAAGCTCTCCCTCATCCTCCATTTGGTAAATCTGACCACAATTTTATCCTCCTGATTCCTGATTACAAGCAAAAACTAAAGCAGGAAGCACCAGTGAAAAAAGTGGTCAGATGAAGCAGATGCTAAACTACAGGACTGTTTTGCTATTAAAGACTGGGATGTTCTGGGATTCTTCCGATGACATTGAGGAGTACACCACATCAGTCACTGGCTTTATCAATAAGTGCATCGAGGACGTCGTCCCCACAGTGACTGTACGTACATACCCCAAACAGAAGCCATGGATTACAGGCAACATTCGCACTGAGCTAAAGGGTAGTGCTGCCGCTTTCAAGGTGCGGGACTCTAACCAGAAGCATAAAAGATATCCTGCTATGCCCTCCGATGAACCATCAAACAGGTAAAGCACCAATACAGGGCTAAAATTGAATCGTACTACACCGGTTCCAACGCTCGTCTTATGTGGCAGGGCTTGCAAACTATTACAGACTACAAAGGGAAGCAAAGCCACAAGCTGCCCAGTGACACAAGCCTACCAGATGAGCTAAATAACTTATATGCTCACTTCTAGGCAAGCAACACTGAGGCATGCATGGGAGCACCAGCTGTTCCAGATGACTGGATGATCACGCTATCCGTAGCCGACGTGAGTAAGACCTTTAAACAGGTCAACATTCACAAGGCCGTGGGATCAGACGGATTACCAGGACGTGTGCTCCGGTCATGTGCTGACCAACTGGAAGGTGTCTTCACTGACATTTTCAACAGGTCCCTGATTGAGTCTGTAATACCAAGATTTTTCAAGCAGACCACCATAGTCCCGGTGCCCAAGAATACTAAAGCAACCTGCCTAAATGACTACAGACCCGTAGCCCTCACGTCCGTAGCCATGAAGTGCTTTGAAAGGCTGGTAATGGCTCACAACACCATTATCCCAGAAACCCTAGACCCACTCCAATTTGCATACTCCCCACACAGATCCACAGATGATGTAATCTCTATTTCACTCCACACTGCCCTTTCCCACTTGGACAAAAGGAACACCTACGTGAGAATGCTATTCATTGACTACAGCTCAGCATTCACACCATGGTACCCTCAATGCTCATCACTAAGCTAAGGATCCTGGGACTAAACACCTCCCTCTGCAACTGGATCCTGGACTTCCTGATGTGCCGCCCTCAGGTGGTGAGGGTAGGTAGCAACACATCTGCCACGCTGATCCTCAACACTGGATCCCCTCAGGGTGCGTGTTCAGTCCCATACCTGTACTCCCTGTTCACCCACGACTGCATGGCCAGGCACGACTCCAACACAATCATTAAGTTTGCTGTGTGGTGCTAGGACAACAACTTATCCCTCAACATAACCAGGGCTAAGGAGATGATTGTGAACTACAGGAAAAGGAGGACTGAGCACGCCCCCATTCTCATCAACGGGGTTGTAGTCATTTTCACAGTCATAAACTTTGGCTATTTGGTTTGCTTTACTACTGTATTCAATATCAAAACCATTTGTAGGATAGCAATGTGCCGGCATAGCTGCCTTCATTGAAAGTATATAAAGTATTCAATAATTATGTCAATCCCTATAAAACCCGATAAACTGTACTAAACCTAAATCTGATTAGATGTCATAGCAACTGGAAGTATGCATTATAGTTCTACAACACATAAACAAAACACATCTAGGGACCTCTACGATTACATTAGCAATTTGCCTTAGATAACCCCATCCTGTTCTAACAGTGTGTGTGTGTGTGTGTGTGTGTGTGTGTGTGTGTGTGTGTGTGTGTGTGTGTGTGTGTGTGTGTGTGTGTGTGTCTGTGTGTGTGTCTGTGTCTGTGGTCACGGTGCGGCTGCATGGTTCGGTGTTTGACCACATTAGTGTCGCTCCGAGGCCCTGTAGTATGCTCGGATGGAATTAGGGATTAGGGTTTAAGGTCAAGGGTCACAGAACTAAATCCCCTGCCCATCTGGCCCACATCCACACACCAGTCAGTTGTCCTGGGAGAGGTGAGGAATGGTATGGAGGGAGGGAGGGAGGGAGGGAGGGAGGGAGGGAGGGAGGGAGGGAGGGAGGGGGAAATACGGGAGAGGGAGAGAGGAGAGGGAGGGAGGAATTGTATGGAGGAAGGAAGGAGGACAGCGCAGGAGAGGGAGAGAGACGGGGAAGAAGGAGAGATGGGAGAGAGTGAAGCTTGTTGTGATTGCAATGGTATGGAGGGAGGGAGTAAGGGAAAGAGGAAAGGGAAGAGAGGTTCAGGGTCATCGGAACAACATGGACAGTGGGGGAGAGGGAGGAGGGAAGAGAAAGGAGGGTGAAAAGGGAGAAAGAGATGAAATGTATTGGAACATAGTCTCAGCCCATGGTTAAGAAACAAGTAGCATATTCAGGTATGTTATTACTCCGGTTTGGGAAGGACAGAGTGGAGGATATTCTCCTCTCCTTTCTTCTGGTCTCTTTTCTTCTCTTGCAGCAAAGACCTACCCAAAATGGAGTGAAGCCTGCAAGGCACCCACTTGCAGTGGATTGAGAGAGCATCTTTGGCAGCGTTGGGTTGGTGGGGCAACCATGCGTGAATGAGAGAAGACGAACACAGGATTTTGCTGCTCCAGATGTAGCTGTGCTCTCTGCTGCTCGGAGATTAAGGTTCGAGCGACCTCTATGCCCTAGCACACACACAGACACATCACACACACACACAAATACAGATAAATGTCCCAAAAAAGAATAGACCAACATAAAGTGTTTTAATAGGGGGTTGGGCACCCACGAGCCACCAGAACAGCTTCAATGCGCCTCGGCATAGATTCTACAAGTGTCTGGAACTCTATTGGAGGGATACGACACCATTCCTCCCCGAGAAATCCTGTCATATGCTGTTTTGTAGATGGTGGTGGAAAACGCTGTCTCAGGCCAGGCGCCACTCCAGAATTTCCCAGAAGTGTTCAAATGGGTTGAGATCTGTTGACTGAGATACACGCACGCACACGCACATGCACGCACGCACACACACACACACACACTTTAAATGCTGCTTTGAGACCCCTCTTTCAAAGTCACTGAGATCTCTTCTTCTAGCCATGTTAGCAACAATAAAAAGCATCTGGCCATTTTTATACATGGCCCTAAGCATGATGGGATGTTACATTCTTAATTAACTCAGGAACCACACCTGTGTGGAAACACCTGCATTGAATATACTTTGTATCCCTCATTTACTTAAGTGGTTCCTTTATTTTGGCAGTTACCTGTATATATAGTACACACTCACAATCACACACATTTACACAAGCATACGTACACACACTGTCTGTCTGTCTGTCTGTCTGTCTGTCTGTCTGTCTGTCTGTCTGTCTGTCGGTCTCTCTCTTTCGTCCCCCCGTCTCTGTCACGCGCCCCACCCCTCCACCCTTTCAAAATAAAAATGAATCCGCTGTTTAACCTGAAGCCTCGACATTATTAACAAGGAGGTGTTATCGACATGAGGTAATGACATCAATGATGGACTCTTCAATTAACCTCATACATTACCATTAACAGGAGACAATGCCATTAAAATGACACTCTTCCATTAAGGAGCGCCAGGACAAATGATATACGGCGGCAGAGATACCATTAAGGGAATTACCATTACCTTGAGGCTCTAGCTTTCATCTCCACGTCTCTATCGGTGCTGAGACTCTATCATTCTCATTGAGCATTACCATTAGTTCAGAACACCAAAGCCATTTACATGGAACTGGATCATTGTTTGGAGTGTCGCCATGCCTACCCCCACACAGGTGTCAAGGATAAGGACAAAGAGGTCAGCAGCATACCATCCTGAATCCCACTGCTGGCTTGCCTCTGAAGCTAAGCAGCGTTGGTCCTGATTGATCCCTGGATGGGAGTTCCAGATGCTGCTGGAAGTGGTGTTGGAGGGCCAATGAAATTCTGGCACTTATCGTAAGAGTAGGGGTGTTAACCCCGGGGCTCCTGGATAAATTCTCAATCTAGCACTCATACCATCATGGCCACCTAATCATCCCTAGCTTCCAATTGCCTCATTCATCCCCACTCCTCTCCCTTGTAACTATTCCCCAGGTCATTGCTGTAAATGAGAATGTGTTCTCAGTCAATTTACCTGGTCAAATAAGGGTTAAATAAAATACACAAATAATATTTTTTGATTCCAAAATGCCACTAGGTGAGACCTCTTTCCATGGACAAATTCCAGGAATGTGTGTCTCCGAATGTCTCTGTCCATCCCCCTACCCATTTTCCTATCCCTTCTGAGAACATTGTGCTACTGTAACATTGTGCTACTGTGTCCATTTTGGGATGCGGGGCTCGTTGGAGTGATCAGAAGCACCCTTTTTGGAAGACAAAGAGTTCTACCGAGAACCTTTAACATATTAAGAACCATCTTTTGAAGAAAGGGTTCTTGTATGATTCTTTGGACGGGTCGAAGGATTATTTGGAAGGTGAGAAGGGTTCTACATAGAACCATATATAATATTTCCCAGCATGCTCAATTCCAGGGAGATCTGCAGAATTGTTTGTTTTACTGTAACATCTGTTTTTACATGTACCGTACATTGATTGGTTCATAAATGTTATGCTAGACAAAGATAAATAACATACCGTTTTTAAACTAACCCAATCAGTTGGATATATAGCACCTGTTACTGAGATTGGTGTTCCAGTTTAGATGATTGAGTTAGTCTCAATATTCCATACCATGGCTGTCATTCGAAATGCAGGTTGCGGGTGATTTAACAATCCCACTTGTTGGATATCCTAACTCTGGTTGGATTCCAATAGGAATCACCAGAGGTGGGACCAAGTCACTGTTATTCAAGTCACAAGCAAGTCTCAAGTCACAAGGTCCGAGTCCCAAGTCGTGTCCCAAGTAGACCGGGTCGAGTCTCGAGTCCAAGTCATGCATTCTAAGAGCAAGTCAAGTAAAAAATAAATCTGCACATGCAATGACTTACAAATCAAGACCATGGAACTATATAAGGTTCTGTTTGACATTTTTGTCAAAAATGAGTTTGTCACATACAAAAATGACATTTTAAGTGAATGAAAATAAAAAACCAGAATGTTCTATCTGCCTAAACCCATTTGAAATTGGCGCTATAATGTTACATCTGCAATCCAATCACAAGCCTGAACAAATACAGTTGGACTAATCAGAACACGCCTTTACCATGTCCCTCTAAGTATGGCCTATGCTAGGCTCGTCTAGCCAGCAATAATGGCCCACAAGCAAAAATCAGAAATCTTAAAGTGAATTGTCACATCATTGTTCAATGATGACAGTAATTCATCTGATAATCATAAAACATTGCTTCGTGTATTTTATGATGTGTTCTGACTCTATTTTGGCAAAATAGTGTTCTTCAAAAATGTATGTAATCAAGTTCCTTCTTGAAAACCGAACATGTCTAATTCAGAAGCGACAGATAAAACCTTGTGGCCGAATCTAGTTTGACATTTCAGTGTCATAAGGTTCTATCTGCTATTGCACCCCCCTAAAAAAAACAAAATGTCTCAGGATTTTGGTACTCTGTACTTTTAGGAACCTTTAAGGTGAGGACCTTAATGGGTTATGACATGATTATTCACTACAAAACAGTTCTGAGATCTGGGATGTGAAAATATGCTTTTTTATTATTTTTTTGCAATAGAAGATATTCAGTGACCTTGTGACTGACTGTCAGGTAACCTTATAGTCCCAAGGTCACTAAATATCTTCTATTTATTGAGACTACCAGACAGCTCTTTTCATTATTTTGTCTACAACACATTTGACTACGTAATAATAGATTTTAACAACAAATTCCAATTGCAATCTCCATAACTCAATTACTATTATATTGTTACATTTCAAGCAATTTTGACATACCAAAAGACCAGTAGTACTATGCTAGTAATCGATGCTTGATGCTGACGAGCACGCAAAGTTAACAGTTAACATTCTTGATCACCAAACACATTTTTGGAGCTGCATATTTATTTACGTCAAATCCTCTCTCCCTACAATTTGACGGTTGCACTGCACCCGATCCTCTAGCTGTACAGCAAATCGGCAATCTGTTCGCCAGCTCAGTTGTTCTCAAACTTTTCGACCCACGACGACACCCCCCCCCCCCCCCCCCAAAAAGCAAGTGGTTGAAAGCTTGTGACACCGTGCGCACAATGCATCTTCAAATAAATTGCGTTTTACACCTGCTTTTTGACCTGAAAGTCATCCATGTTGGCAATCTATATCACATTTTCACTTTCCTGGAGTCCAGAGCAAACAGTATCTGTATCTGGATCTGGATCTGTATGCAGGATCTGTATGCAGGATCCTGCCTGTATGCAGCGGGGGCTGCGGGATAGGATGGAAATCATGATCTGCCACTAGCCTTTTTCTTCCTCACAAATATCGTAATTAATTTTTGCCAGAATGTATTACATCTTCATCCCATAAGCAATGAATGTAGTGTGATGTTACATATTTAACACACATAGTCAGTACCACCACTGAGGTAAATAATTATAACCCACCCAAACTAGGCCTATCTGAAATATGAAAATGACCCATGAAGTCACCAGGTAACCTATTGGTCTGGCAAAGATCGGCCCATAGCATTACTAAACTGAAATTTATATGGATAATTTTAAGTTAGAAATTCAAATGTTTTTGCCAAGCAAAACCATAGAAAATGAAACAAGTGCTTTCTGGTCACTAAGAAGCTCAACTCTTTGGTTCTGAAGCATAGATTACAAGAATTTGGTGCAATGTCGTAGGCCTATGTTAGTGAGCAGATCGAATAAGCAAAGGTATAAATATAAAATACAAATGGTAGGCCATATCTAGCCTGATAAAATATGTATGCGTTTTGTGTTTATTTTCCCAATTCAGTTTCACACTCGAGACCCCCCAAAACCTTCTCACCACGCTACTGTACCTCAACCGACCTGTGTTGATGGACGGTTTGCTGGTCCAATCAGAGGGCCGAGTGTATGTTTCGCTAGCCAATCTGTCTTTTTTTCAAGTGCGATACGGTCTCCGGCTGCATGAAGAGTAGCCTAATCCACGGAGACTCTGTGCCACAAAATGTGTGACAAAATATTACAAAACCTGGCCAGATAATTTCAAGCCATCAGTCTCAAGTCTAAATTGAGTCTCGAGTCGTGAGTCTCCAAGTCTGAAGTCATGTCTCAAGTTGAGTCTCAAATCATCAAATTTGTGACTGGAGTCAGACTATTCCAAGTCATGTGACTCGAATCCACACCTCTGGGAATTACACATCACTTTGCAAGCCAATATAATGTGATTTGCAGGTCTGATGTGGCCTGTAAACCAGGAGATTCCTAACACCACTGTGTTTTTATTTGTTATGTTTTTAAAAATGTAACCTTTAACTAGGCAAGTCAGTTAAGAACACATTTTTATTTACAATGACAGCCTGTGTTAGGGTATAACTAGACCCTCAAAGAAAGGCCTTACAATATATGTAATGTATTGTCATGAATGATACAATGTTAAAGGCTAATAAGGCTGGTGGAACCATTCAGAGGGTTCTAGAAAGAACCCTTCAAAGATAAAAGGGTTCTCGGTAGAACCCTTCAGACGGTTTTAGGGAGAACCTTTAGATTATAAAATGGTTCTTGGTAGAACCCTTCATAGAGGGTTCTAGGTAGAACCATATATACTTTTTTTTTTTAAGAACCCTATGTGGTGGGTTCTCGATAGAAACCTCTGCAAAGTGTTCTACCCAGCACCAAAACAAACAAACAGAATTACTCTGTATGGTTATACTTAGCTCCTTTTTCAAAGAGTGTAGAGCTGCATGTCTCCATCCCCCTGGGGTGATACCAAACCACCACAAAAGATGGCAACTGTTGAAATAATGTATATATATATATATATATATATATATATATATATATATATATATATATAATGTCAAGGCCTACAAGGCATTGAATTCAGTGCAAATCAGCAGAAAGCAGATCTAAAGCCAGAATACAGTACAAGGTACAAATGATGGTATTGCTTCCATGTTCCTTAATACTAAAATAACAATTCGTTGTTGTTATTAATAACTAATGGGGGGCTGGAAACGTACAAAGGAGTCACAGGATAATACACTTCAGACATCAGAGTGCAACAACAACTAGGAATTCCAAGTGTAAAACTGTCTTCAAAACTTCACAAATGAACAAAGAGTTGCAGACAACCTCTCCTGAGAAGAGATGGCAATATGCATGTGTTTACAAAGTCAGATGCCCTTGTCCATATCACCAACAAGCTAACATGGTCCTAGCACACCAAGACAGTCGTGAAGAGGACAAAACCAATTCACCCTCAGGAGACTGAAAAGATTTGGCATGGGTCCTCAGATCCTCAAAAGGTTCTACAGATGCACCATCGAGAGCATCTTGACGGGTTGCATCACTGCCTGGTATGGCAACTGCTGGGACTCCAACCGCAAGGCACTACAGAGGGTAGTGCGTACTACTCAGTACATCACTGGGGTCAAGCTTCCTGCTATCCAGGACCTCTATACCAGGCGGTGTCAGAGGAAGGCCCTAAAAATGGTCAAAGACTCCAGCCACCCTAGTCATAGACTGTTCTCTCTGCTACCACACGGCAAGCGGTACCGGAGTGCTAAGTCTACGTCAAAGATGCTTCTAAACAGCTTCTACCCCCAAGACATAAGACTCTTGAACATCTAATCAAATGGCTACACAGACTATTTGCATTTTTTAGGTATTTTTCTTAAAACTGCATTGTTGGTTAAGGGCTTGTAAGTATGTGACAAATACAATTATATTGTATTTGTTTCAAAAAATTGTTCACCAGTTAGCCCTCCTCTTCAGGCTTCCCGCAAACATAAAAATGGTTTCAACGAAATATACCGTGAGAGAGAAACTATTTCCGGTTGTAATACACTAGACCTGGCCAAAACAACTGGGTTAAATGAAAACAATGACACAGAAAAGGTAATAAGCATTAGGCCTCTGAAACTGTAATGATGTAATCGAAATGAGAAGGAATTCATTCTCAAACACATCTGTTTGATAGTTTCTTGTGCAACTAGTGTCTTCAAGGGCCAAACAAAACGGAATAATCTTTTGACAATTTTGAACAATGTCTTCCATGGCAGTTCTGACGGCTGTAATTCATATGGATTTGAAATCAAACGTGTGACTACATAAACTCCCCCTAAAAAATGTACCGCTAAACTAGTATACCTTTCACAACCACATGCACATTTCTATAAACTAACACACATCCCTAGTCCACTTCTCTCTGCCTTGTATGCAATGTGTGCTGAACCAAAAACCAAAAGGCTTCCTCTTCCTCCCGCTTCATGGCGTTTAGTTGCTACCATTACCCATCTATAACCTATAACCTTTACCCCCTCCTCTTACACCCCCTCAACGCCCCCGCCTCCCTGTCTCCCTTTCCCAGAAGCCACCAGCCACCACATAGAAGTGAAACACTAGATGGTTCCTTCAGGGCAACGGCAACAGACGTAACACAACATATTCAATGTGTGTGTGATGTGACTGATGGTGGTTTGGGCAGACAGTGGTATTCAGAGTGTACAGGTGTGTGTGTACGTGTGTGTGCGCGCGTGTGTGTGCAGACTTCAGATCATGTCATACAGACGGCTGGTTTTTCTTTTCGACAAAAACAACTGGAAAGAGGAGTGGTAGAACTTCTGTCTGCTAGAAACTCTTAGACAGAGGAATCACACTGGCCTACACCCTGAAAAAGGCATATTATCTGACTTAGTAAAGATGTAAAATTGGATGTCTCACATATGATAGAGGTACGACAGGGCTATGGCGGTAGTGTACTAACAATGTTACAAGTTTAGTGTTAGAATAAATGGGAAAATGGTGTCACAGCTACGGCACATTCAGAAAGCATTTTATACCCCTTGACTTATTCAAATTTAGTTGTGCTACAGCCTGAATTCAAAATGGATTAAATAAAAAAAAAATTACACACATTAACCCGTAATAACAAAGTGAAAATGTGTTATTAGACATTTTTTGCAATTGTATTGAAAATGAAATACAGAAATATCTTAAGTATTCACACCCCTTTTGCTAAGACACTCCAAATTGAGCTCAGGTCCATTCAATTTCCTTTGCTCATCCTCGATCCCCTGCGGCCAATTCAAATTGTTTGGATATGATTTAGAAAGAAACACACCTGTCTATATAAGGTCCCACAGTTGACAGTGCATTTCAATCAATCATTCAATCACATGCATATATAGACCTCATTTCACAACAGCAGTTGTCACCAAGTGCTTATACAGAAACCAAGTCTAAAAACCCAGAGAGCAAGCAATGCAGATCTAGAGGCACAGTGGCTAGGAAAAAGTCCCTAGAATGGCTGGAACCTAGGAAGAAATCTATAGAGGAACCAGGCTCTAAGGGGTGGCCAGCCCTCTTCTGGCTGTGCTGAGTGTAGATTATAAGAGTAAATGTCCAAAGGCCTCCCGAGTGGCGCAGCGGGTGTTATTACAGACCCGGGTTCATTCCCGGGCTGGGCCACAACCGGCCGTATCCAGGAGTCCCTTCGGACAGCGTCTTCCGGATTAGGGGAGGGTTTAGCCGGGTTTAGTTTAACTTGGCTTATTGCGCTCTAGCGACTCCTTGTGGTGGGCCAGGTGCCTGCAGGCTGGCCGCAGTCGCCAGTTGAACAGTGCTTCCTCTGACACGTTGGTGCGGCTGACTTCCGGGTTAAGCTGGCGGGTGTTAAGGAGTAGGTCATGCTTTGGAGGACGCCTGACTTCACCTCCCCCGAGCCCATTGGGGAGTTGCAGAGATGCAACAAGATTGAAATTGCGGAGAAAAGGGGGGGATACAAACACAAAAAACCTATACAGTACCATTCAAAAGTTTGGACGCACCTACTCATTCAAGGTTTTTTTTTTTTTTTTTTTTGTAGTAGTATTTTCTACATTGTAGAATAACAGTGAAGACATCAAAACTATGACATAACACATATGGAATAATGTAGTAAACAAAAAGTGTTAAATCAAAATATATTTTATATTTGAGACTGTTCAAAGTTGCCACCCTTTGCTTTGATAACAGATTTTAGCAATCTTGGCATTCTCTCAACCAGCTTTATGAGGTAGTCACCTGGAATGCATTTCAATTAACAGGTATGCCTTGTTAAAAGTTAATTTGTGAAATGTAATTCCTTCTTCGTTTGAGCCAATCAGTTGTGTTCTGACAAGGTAGGGGTGGTATACAGAAGTCCATATTATGGCACGAACAGCTAATATAAGCAAAGAGAAATGACAGTCCATCATTACTTTAAGACATGAAGGTCAGTCAATACAGAAAATGTCAAGAACTTTAAAAGTTTCTTCAAGTGCAGTTGCAAAAACCATGAAGCTGTAAGGACAAACACTGTAAACGGATGCAGGTACAGTGAGTGAACATTTAATGAAACACGGATATGAGACAGAACATGGACAGTGTCTGGACAGGGGAAACATAAATGACAACAATGCTGACACGGGGAACCAACAGAGGAACAGACAGATATAGATGGGGCAATCCACAAAGTCCAGGTGAGTCCAGTGAGCAATGATGCTCGTAATGAGGGTGACAGGTTTGCGTAATGAAGGGCAGCCTGGCGCCATCGAGCGCCAGAGAGGGAGAGCGGGAGCAGGCGTGACACAAGCGCTATGATGAAACTGGCTTTCATGAGGACTGCCACAGGAAAGGAAGACCCGGAGTTCCCTCTGCTGCAGAGGATAAGTTCATCAGAGTTAACTGCACCTCAGAAATGAACTCAAAATAAATGCTTCAGGGAGTTCAAATAAAAGATACATCTCAACATCAACTGTTCAGAGGAGACTGCGTAAGTCAGGCCTTCATGGTCAAATTGCTGCAAAGAAACCACTACTAAAGGACACCAATAAGTAGAAGAGACTTCCAAGAAACCCGAGCCGTGGACATTAAACCAGTGGAAATCTGTCCTTGGTCTGATGAGTCCAAATTTGAAATTATTGGTTTCAACCGCCATGTATTTGTGAGACGAAGAGTAGGTGAACGGATTATCTCTGCATGTGTGATTCCCACCGTGAAGCATGGAGGAGGAGGTGTGATGGTGCTTTGCTGGTGACACTGCCAGTGATTTATTTAGAAGTCAAGCCATACTTAACCAGCATGGCTATCACAGCTTTCTGCAGCGATACACCATCCAATCTGGTTTGCTCTTAGTGGGACTATCATTTGTTTTCAACAGGACATGACCCAACACACCTCCAGGCTGTGAAAGGGCTATTTGACCAAGAAGGAGAGTGATGGAGTGCTGCATCAGATGATCTGGCCTCCACAATCACCCGACCTCAACCCAATTGAAATGGTTTGGGATGAGTTTGACCGCAGAGTGAAAGAAAAGCAGCCAGAAAGTGCTCAGCATATGTGGGAACTCCTTCAAGAAGCTGGAACGCCAAAAGTGTGCAAAGGGTGGCTATTTTGAAGATTCTAAAATATAAAATATATTTGGATTTGTTTAGTTCATAGTTTTGATGCCTTCACTGTTATTCTACAATGTGGAAAATAGTAAAAAATAAAGAAAAACCCTTGAATGAGTAGGTGTGTCCAAACATTTGATCAGTACTGTATATACTGTAACGGTTTTCTTGAGGTGAAGGAGAGGCGGACCAAAATGCAGCGTGGTTTCTATTCATGTTTTTTTAATGAAGAAAACTATACATGAATAAACTAACAAAAACAATAAACGTGAGAAAACCTAAACAGCCTATCTGGTGACAAACAAACACAGAGACAGGAACAATCACCCACGAAACACTCAAAGAATATGGTTGCCTAAATATGGTTCCCAATCATAGACAACGATAAACACCTGCCTCTGATTGAGAACCACTCCAGACAGCCATAGACTATGCTAGATACCCCCACTAAGCCACAAACCCAATACCTAACAAAACCCCAAGACAAAACACACCACATAAAAAAAACCATGTCACACCCTGGCCTGACCAAATAAAAAAAGAAAACACAAAATACTAAGACCCCTGTATATGTAAGAACAAAAAGTACATGGTCATTAAGCCCAGAATGTTCAAACATTCACAGAATACCAGCAGGGTCAAATAATAATATCAGTGGTTGTAGAAGGTGCAAGACGTCAGCACTTCGGGAGTTAATGTCAGTTGGCTTTTCATAGCAGAGCATTCAGAGGTTGAGACAGCAGGTGTGTGGTGGGGGGATCTGGTGAACAGGTCAGGGTTCCATGGCTGCAGGCAGAACCACAGAAACTGGGTCAGCAGCCCTGAGACAAGGCCAAGTATAGCCCACAAAGATCTCCCCACCACAGAAACATGAGGACAGGAAGGATGGAAGAGAGCGAGCAAGCCAGTGACTCCCCGTAATAGTGTCAGCGGCAGAGAATCCCAGTGGAGATAGGGGAACAGGCTAGTCCGAGACTGCAAGGGTGTTTTGTCACTCCAGTGCCAGACTACACTCAATCATAGGACCTACTGAAGAAATTAGTCTTCAGTAAAGACTTAAAGTTGAGACCGAGTCTGCGTCTCTCACATGGGTAGGCAGACCATTCCATAAAAATGTAGCTCTATAGGAGAAAGCCCTGCCTTCAGCTGTTTTCTTAGAAATTCTAGGAACAATAAGGAGGCCTGGGTCTTGTGACCTTACGAACGTGTATGCATGTACAGCAGAACCAAATCGGCAAGATGGGTAGAAGCATGTCTATGTAATGCTTTGTAGGTTAGCAGTAAAACCTTGAAATCAACCCTAGCCTTAACAGGAAGCCAGTGTATGGAGGCTAGCACGTAATATGATCCAATTTTGGGGTTCTAGTCAAGATTCTAGCAGCCGTATTTAGCACTAGCTGGAGTTTGTTTAGTGGTTTATCCAAGTAGCCGGAAAGTAGAGCATTGCAGTAGTTTAGTCTTGAAGCGATAAAAGCATGGATTAGCTTTTCTGCTTCAAATTTTGCCCAAAAGTATCTGATTTTTGCAATGTTACGAAGATTAAATAAAGGTTGCCTATTTTTAGGTGTAATATCGCGGGTAATGTAGTCGCCAATGTCAAAAACTATAACCATGAAGTCCAAGACACTTTCCGTAGATTTCCGTGATAGAATTGTGATGAGGCATACAGTATATCTGGGGAAGGGTATAAAACTATTTCTAGAGCCTTGAACGTTTTCAAAAGCACAATGGTCTCCATCATTGAAACTTTTTTTAAAATATGGAATTGCCCAGACTCTGCCTAGAGCTGGCTGTCCGACCAAACTGAGCAACCGGGCAAGAAGGACCTTGGTCAGGGAGGTGACTAAGAACCCAATTACCACTCTGACAGAACTACGGAGTTCCTTGGCTGAGATGGGAGAACCAGCCAGAGGGACAGCGGTCTCTACAGAACTTCACCAATCTGGGCTTCATGGGAGAGTAGCCAGACGGAAGCCACTCCTGAGAAAAAAAAGCACACGGCAGCCTGCTTAGAATTTGCAAAAAGGCATTTGAAAGACTTTTATTTTATGTGGTCTGATGAGACCGAAATGTAACTCTTTGTCCTGAATGCAAAGTGTAATGACTGGAGAAAACATGCGTCTGACACCATCCCTACCGTGAAGCATGGTGGTGTCAGCATCATGATATGAGGATACTTTTCAGCGGCAGAGACTGGAAGACTGGTAAGGCTAGAATGGAGCCAAATACAGGCAAATCCTTGATAAGAACCTGCTTCAGAGTGCAAACGACCTTAGACTGGGGAGAAGATGTACATTCCAACAGGACAATGACCCTAAGAATACAGCCAAAGCAACACTGGAATGGCTTCAGATTGGCCCAGCCAAAGCCCAGACTTGAATCCTGTTTAAAATATATTGAAAGACTTGAAGATTGCTGTCCACCACCGCTCCCCATCTAACTTAACAGAGCTTGAGAAAGTCTGCAAGGAAGAATGGGAGAAAATCCCCAAATCCAGATGTGCAAAGCTGATACAGACATATCCAAGACGATTCAAAGCTTTAAATCTCCGCCAAAGGTGCTTCTACAAAGTATTGACTCAGGGGTGCGAATACTTATGTAAATGAGATATTTCTGTATTTCAATTTAAATAAATTAGCTAAATAAATGTAAACAAGTTTTCACTTCGTCATTATGGGGTATTGTGTGTCAATGGGTAAGAAAAACATATATCTAAGCTATTTTGAATTCAGGCACTAACACGACAAAATCTATTTAATCCATTTGAAATTCAGGCTGTAACACAACCAAATGTGGAATAAGTCAACAGGTCTGAATGCTTTCTGAAGGCACTATACCTATATTTCAGCAAATAATACCAATACAGGTTGACTTCCAAATTCTGAATTTAGTTTGTGTTGATTACTGGCAATTCACAATCAAGTATCTGTCCTGACATATTTTGAAAAAGTACTGATAAGCAGTTTCCTGCAAGATACAACATGTAAACTGTAATGAAACATGTTGCAATAAAATACACATGATGTATTATGAGATATATTTTCCTCCATCATATGTTGTAATTGTCACGTTCTGACCTTAGTTCCTTGTTTATGTTTTTGTGTTAGGTTGGTCAGGGTGTGAGTTGGGGTGGATAGTCTAGGTTATTTTTTCTATGTTGTTATATTTCTATGTGTTTGGCCTAGTATGGTTCTCAATCAGAGGCAGGTGTCGTTCGTTGTCTCTGATTGAGAATCATACTTAGGTAGCCTGTTTGCCAAATTTTAGTTGTGGGTGTTCAATTTCTATTTAGTGTCTGTTCACCTGGCAGAACTGGTTCGGTTTCTCTTCGTTGTTATTTTGTGTAGTATTCCGTTTTTCTATTAAAATATGACGAACACTTACCACCCTGCATTTTGGTCCTCCTCTCCTTCCACCAACGAGAATCATTACAGAAACACCCACCAACCAAGGACCAAGCTGTGTGGTGTCTAGCAGCAGCGTTCTCTGGACTCATGAACATGGGAGGAGATTTTAGACGGTAAGGGACCCTGTGCACAGGCTGGGGAATATCGCCGTCCCAAGGAAGAACAGGAGGCAGCGAGAGCTGAGCGGCGGCGATATGAGGAGGTAGCACGGCAGCGCGACAGGCACGAGAGGCAGCCCCAAAAATGTTTGTGGGGAGGGCACACAGGGAGTGTGGCGGAGTCAGGTTGGAGACCTGAGCCCACTCCTCGTGCTTACCACAGGAAGCACAGTACTGGTCAGGCACCGTGTTATGCGGTGAAGTGCACGGTGTCGCCAGTATGCGCTCATAGCCCGTTGCGCTATAGGCCAGCCCCCTGCAAGTGCCATGCGAGTGTGGGCATCCAGCCAGGGTGTGTTGTGCCGGCTCAGCGTGTCTGGTCTCCGGTACGCCGTTTCGGCCCTGGGTATCCTGCACCGGCTCTGCGTGCTGTGTCTCCGGGGCGCTGGGAGGGTGCAGTGCGTCCTATGCCTGTAATCCGCCCGTGCCGAGCGAATGTGGGCATTGAGCTTAAGGGAGAGGTGTAGGGGGTAGTCTAGGTTATTTGTGGTATGCACTAGATCACCAGTGCTCACCCACAGCCCGGTTCAACCTGTGCCTGCACTCTGGAGGGTCCGCCCTTCACTACGGCGTAGCCGGAGTCTCCTGCCTGTCCGGCGCTGCCGGAGTCTCCCATCTATTCGGGGCCCACTGCAAGGGTCCCCAGTCAGAGGTCGGTGGCGAGGGTCGCTGCTCCAAAGGCGCCACTTAAGCAGGCAAAGACTATGGTGGGGTCCACGTCCCGTGCCAGAGCCGCCACCGCGGACAGACGCCCACCCAGACCTCCCCTATAGGTTCAGGTTTTGCGGCCGGAGTCCGCACCTTTGGTGGGGGGGGGGTTCTGTCACGTTCTGACCTTAGTTCCTTTTTTATGTCTTTGTGTTAGGTTGGTCAGGGCGTTAGTTGGGGTGGGTAGTCTATGTGGGGTGGGTAGTCTATGGCCTAGTATGGTTCTCAATCAGAGGCAGGTGTCATTCGTTGTCTCTGATTGAGAATCATATTTAGGTAGCCTGTTTTCCCCATTTTGGTTGTGGGTGTTTAATTTCTGTTTAGTGTCTGTTCACCTGGCAGAACTGTTTCGCTTTCACTTCGTTGTTATTTTGTGTAGTGTTCAGTTTTTCTATTAAAATATGACGAACACTTACCACGCTGCATTTTGGTCCTCCTCTTGTTCCACCAACGAGAATCGTTTCAGTAATACTGTCACGCCATCACCTCCTGAGTTCTAATGCACTTCACAAAGGTTAGTGATCTCAAAGAAGCAGTTAATACAAGGAAACTATTTTTCCAGTGAAACACAACAAAGACTTTACACTCTAAAAAAATATGTGGGTTGTTTGGAAAAGCCAACTGCTGGGTTGCAGGCATTTGGTCACTTATTTTGGTTGTTATAACCCAGCAGGTCACATCAGAAGATTGGAGACTTGGCTTAGTAGGGTGTAGACACCAGTAAGAGTAAACATAATCCCTGTTAATCTGTTCTGTTGTATTGTAAGTGCATGCAAAGGTAATACACTAACCAGGTTTCCACCCAAACTTTTTTTTGCAACAGGCCTGATGGGAACAAAACAAAATACGTTAGACAAGGTGGGATATTTTTGTCTTCTGGTGACATGATGATCGATGCTTGGCTGCCGTTTGACAAATAAAAATAATCTCACTCGTTTGTCCATAATAATCTCATCGTTTGGCCAGGGATGGGTAACTTCGATGGGGTCGGGGGCCCCAAAATGTTTTACTCATCATGAGGGGCCGCAGTAGCTTGTGGGTCTGCGTACCCACATCCATAGACCCCGACTGAGATCAAAACAAAATGAAATTGTGTGTGAAATTGGTCCACCAGTTCCCCGTCCCTGATTGTAGGCTATACCCACAATGTCAAATATTTTCCCACCGCTGGGTTACCAAATAACCCACATTAAGATGTTTTTAACACAGCAATTTTTTCTAGTTATTGAGAATTTTCATTTTGTATGTGTCTTTAATAAACATCTGTTTTTTATTGTCTACAACTGTTGTAATTACAGTTCTTCTAAATCAATTGCCTCTTGGTCTTTTGATTAGCAATGAGGAATTAATCAAGCTTGATGATGCCAGGATGTTATATTTTGATCAACAGAGTCGACCTCTCAGAGACTGGTTTACTTGTGCATAGTCTTTACTATCTCTAAGATTTCTCTCTCTTACTCTTTATTTCTGTCTCTCTTCCTCACACAAAGTACATGCGTACACATGCATACAATACATTCACACATTTACCCACACATAAGCACACAGGCATATGAAAGTACACACTATTCCAAGTACACACGCACACACACACATACAAACACACACATTGGGCTGTGTAGTGGGCCTGGATAGCAGTGCTTAACCTGGGCCAGCCTACTGTAGGCCAGGATTGATCCGAGTGGGCAAGGCCTGACAGGGAGTCTGTCAACACCACGCACAATCAATACAACTCATCGATCCTACGTGTGTGTGTGTGTGTGTGTGTGTGTGTGGGGGGGGCATCATTAATCTCTCTGCCTCTTTCCCTGTCTTTCTACCTGTTTCCCTGCTCCTATCTGCCCTGTTTGTTAGAGCAACGTAAACAGACAGGATTGTATGAAATGAGAAGAAGTGGAGTAGGATGGTAAAGAGAGAGAGAGAGAGAGAGACAGACAGACAGAGAGACATAGAGAAGGAGGGATGACAAGCCTTTGAAATAGAACCGATTCCCACCCTTCTCCATCTGGCTGTTGTAAAAAGGAAGACCCACAGTGGGATAGAAACATGCAAATGGGTGAGAGTGATTTGGGGGGGAGGATAGGGGGGAGGAGAGGAGGTACAGAGGAGCATGAAGTCCAAAACAATGTGATTGAAAACTGAAATGGCGGATCTTTATGAACATGGAACAATGTCCCTCATTCTTTCCCCTGGAACCATAAACAGACAGACGAGGGAAGACACAAACGAGCACAGACACACACACACAAATGCACGCACTCACACATACACACACTCAAACATTTGAAGACACCACCGTCCCATCTCCCATGGCTGGTAGCTTTGGACATGAAAGGGCTTGGGTGGCTGGGAAGGGCTTGGGGGTGGCGTGTGTGTGTGTGTGTGTGTGTGTCTTTTTTAAAAGTTTTAAAAAAAAAGTTTTTTTCGTTTTTTAGCCCAGGTTGGGGTGGGGCTAGTGGGGGTGAGGGGATCACAGAAAGGGTCCGGAACAAGATTTATATGCTGCTGTCATAAAACTCTGGCCCCAAAGCTGTAAATCTGTCAATGGAGTCTAGCCAGCTCAACAGGAGGCACAGAGGAAGAGACGGAGAGAAGGACAGAAAGAAAAGGGGGGAGGAAAAGAGAGAGAACGAGATAGGAGGGGGACAAAGATGGAGGGATTGAAAGGGAGAGAGAGCAAGACAGAGATTAAGAGAGAGAGAGAGAGAGAGAGAGAAAGAAAGAGAGTCGAAGCTGCTGCGCCCAGGTTTGGAGCATTTCAAAGGCGTCAGGCTCCTTCGGAGGAGGCAGTTTACAGTCCAGCCCAGCCACTGATCCGATACAGCTGGAACACCCCATACGGCTGGAAACAACCCCCCAGCCCCCATCCACAGTCCCTAACCCCCCATAAACACTCCCTGGTCAATACTCAGGCCCCTCTCCACAGCTCCTCCCTCCTAGCTTCCCCCATTCACATTCCTTACCCACCCCCACCCATTCCCGTTTATAACCAGGTCTCCCTCGCATTTCCCCCCTATCCACAGTACCTACCCAGGTCCCTCTTCCTCTCCCATCTCCACCCCATCCATAATTCCTACCCAGGCCCCTCTCTCTCCTGCTCCCTCATGCCCTGCGGTAGGAGGTGGACAATGGTGTCCCAAATGAGCCAGGCACGTCTGATTATGTATGGTGAGCATTTGTTTTCACTACACCAGGGCCCGAAGGGCAACTCCGCTGATATTATGGATGGAGAGAGCCAGTTCATTTCAATTACAGTCAGTTAAGAAAATGAATTCAAATGTGATTCATGTACCGATTTCTTCTTCTGAACATTTTGTATTGATTCATTAACTCCTAATAACCCTGCCTCCTATTATCTAATCATTCGAAAATGAGACAAATATAATGGATAGGGTAACATGCATATACGTTTTAGTCCCTACTGCAGCCCGGGTGGCATGACATCAAAGTCAAATACACCGTGACCCTGCTCCTAGGCCTAGCTCTGGTATGTATGAGAGGTTACTCAAGGTTGCCATGGAAACTGACAGGATGTCAGGGCAGGGTGAGACAGGAAGTGGCAGAGAGCGTGAGAGAGAGAGAGAGAGAGAGAGAGTCCTGATGGTGTGAAGATGACAGAGAGAGAAGAGTGTCTCACCCAGTAGCTAAGGAAACGAGTCAGTAAACACTCGCTCTCAAGGTCATATCTGAAAATCTGAATGCTACATTTTTGTTTCTTGTGTCGCAATGCCAACTCAGTTTAAAATAGGGAAACATTGAGAAAACAGTATTTTGCCAACGTTTCTGCCACTAGTAGACACACAATCATTTCACAAGATGAATCATGTTTTTTATACAGTGAACAAACACTTCAGCATTTTCTCCAGGATCGTACAGAATTGACCCAACAAGCCTGTGTGTGGCCCAAATACAATGTACTGTATCTTCATGGATTTACTTCCACAGAGAGCTATTCCCTCTTCCAAATTCTAGCTAGTGCATTTTCCTCGCTGAGACACAAAGTTGGCATAGCTGCTGTGTCTTCTGAGAGAACAGGGATGTACCAGAGGGCCATACGGTTCATGTAACAATCGCAAGAGGAACTTGTTGTGGTGAGTAGTGCTGAAGTGGTTTCATAAAGAACAGGGAAATGAAACTCTTTTTCTGACGAACAGTATTAGCCTTTCAAGTCTCTGACATGCAAAACAACAGCAGATGAATTGAAAATATGTGCCCTCGCCCACATAGGTTAAATATGCCTACATGTGAGTGTGGTGAAACAGAACGCCCATCTATGCACTACGAACGTAATGACACAGACAGTTTAGTTATGAATTCTGTCTCATGGTTGGTAGTACAGCTTCACCGTCGGGTTTGGCATCACGCATTAACAATTTGTTACTGCAGCATTACTAAGGCAGACGCCACATTTCACCCCCCTCCCTTTGCTTGACGTATATTCTTCTCATCGTCAAACCCAATGAATGTATTTACATAGTCTTAAATGTCAGCTGGCTGAATTTACGGAGACTCTTGATTTCTTGTAGCAGCTGCTGTCTCCAGCACCACTCGCAACACGACAGTAATGCAATCACTCCCGTTCATTTGGCTGGCTGGCTGGCTGACTGATTGACTGGCTGTCTGGCTGACTGATTGACTGGCTGTCTGGCTGAATGACTGACTGGCTAGCTGCAGCGCTTGTCTATTACTCAATGTGCTGGATTAAGTGGATCTTGTCTGGACATGGCTGGGCTTGTCTGGACTGAGTGGAACAACAAGCTACGGAGCTCCGATTAGCACTGTATTCTGCAGCCGTATTGGTCGATCTCCTACCTATATTGCCAAACAGTCAGCCACCAGAGTTGTATTATGAATGGTTTATAACAGAGCTGTACTATAACTGCAAGCAGTAACAAAGTCAACAAAAGCAATTCCTTATTTACTTATAATTCAAAGGAAATGAAGCCTTCCGTTTATATGACAGAATGCCTTTCCTAGGACACTATATTGGAATTTTGCAAAGGCATGAGTAACAAACATACACCACCCCCCTCAAACCACACCACACATGCACACACACACACACACACACGCACACGCACCCACACGCACCCACACGCATCCACACGCACCCACACACACACACACACACACACACACCCACACGCACACACACGTGTACACACACAAACCCACGCACGCACACACACACACACACACAAAACCTTCCTATGACTCACTGGGCTTTGCCCCTGCTCTCTCATCAGTGACACAGACACAGGAAGAGAGACAGAGAGGTCACATCCACACGCCCCAGACTAACGCTGGCCAGCTTCCCTCCCCAGGCAGGCCTTACCCTGGTAAGGCAGAGGTAGAGTCATTAGCCCTCCCTCCACTACAGCCATATAGTGCAGGCCACTGTCGTCAGTGACAATTTACAGGAAATGAGAGGTGCTTTTGACCAGGAAAAAATCTATGTGTCTCTGCTTGTGTGTGTGTGTGTGTGTGTGTGTGTGTGTGTGTGTGTGTGTGTGTGTGTGTGTGTGTGTGTGTCTACATCGGGTGTAGATAATGACCCTAATATTTTCTCATAGACGGATGACTTGTACCATCTGTAGTAGACAGCAGCTGTTGCCAATTGAAGGGAGTGAGGGGGGCGTTGCCGGCCATCACACAGATTGCTATGGCGCTGGACAGACACCACTCAACTAATGGGGCTGTATCTTCATGAACATGTAAAGATGTGCCTTAATGAGTGTGTGTGTCCTTGTGTGTGAGTGTGTGTGGGGGAGGGGTGTGAATGAGTGAGTTTGTGTGTGTGTGTGTGTGTGTGTGTGTGTGTGTGTGTGTGTGTGTGTGTGTGTGTGTGTGTGTGTGTGTGTGTGTGTGTGTGTGAGTGCGTGTGTTAGCTCGTTCCTGCACATATGTGTGTGACAATGTGAGCAATAGAGTGCCTTTGCATGCGTGTGTGCAATAATTTCTATCACGGTTTTGCAAAGACGCTGGAAATGAAATCTCTCCCTGTATCTTCTGTGGGACCTATGGTTTACATAGAGATCATCGGTACAGATTAGAATAACAGGTTAGGTTGGCGTCAGAAGAAGTTGAACTGTGTACCCCAGGGTAAGCGGGTCAGGTCAGGTGTGGTTGACACAGACGAGACAAGGCGAGGCTGGGAGTAGGTTGCCACAGAGTTGAGGTAGCAGCCTTCTCACATCAACTCACTTCCTCTCGCTGCCAAGCTTCTCACGCCATGGCGGTTGATCACTTTCAGTATCTGTGACATCAGGCTGCCTGTCTGTGTCTCACACACTCCTCTGTGTCACCTGTGTCCTCCGACTCCTCTGTGTCCTCTGTGTCCTCCAATTCTTCTGTGTCCTCCGATTCTTCTGTGTCCTCTGTGTCCTCCGTGCATGATAGCTTTTCTTATTTTGTTT
This sequence comes from Oncorhynchus clarkii lewisi, assembly GCF_045791955.1. Taxonomy (NCBI): domain Eukaryota; kingdom Metazoa; phylum Chordata; class Actinopteri; order Salmoniformes; family Salmonidae; genus Oncorhynchus; species Oncorhynchus clarkii. The sequence goes on along the minus strand of NC_092159.1, from coordinate 35,038,530 downwards.
AGTTTCGTTTCTCCTTGTTTTTTCTCTTTTCTGTGTTGTTCTTCTCCTCTTTTCCCTGTTAGGTTATCTTGTCTGTGTGCCATTCGTATACACTCTCCAAACAGTATATCAATCTTATCCAATACTACAAGCCTATAGGAGTCCAATAAACCATGCATACATCATTTGGACTTCTGCTTATGTTAAGACTTACTTAAGACCAGGAAAGAGATTAACTGTGCTCTCCCGCCCAGGTGGAATGGCCAGTTGTTTTCGGAACTCTCTCTCACTCTCTCTCTCTCTTTCTCACACACACACTCCCCCTCTCTCCTGCACTCTCTCTCATGCCCTCTCTCCCTCCACTCCATTTCACCCTCTCCCTCCCTCTGTCCCTGCTCTGGTTTTCACAAGACCCTCCCAAGGTTCCCAGAGGAGGAGTTGCAGGGCTTTCTGGGAGAGAGAGCTGTCAGATTAATAGATTTTATTTTTCCTCTCTGTGATGCGAGAGGGCCAGAAAGCCTCTCCCTGCTGGGGGCTCACTGCTGCTAAAAGCAACGTTTTTGTGTTTTGAAGGGGAAAGTGGTTGGGAGGAGGGTGTGTGTGTGTTGGGGGTGTGGGGGGGTTGCTTGTGTGTGTGTTTGTGTGCATGCGAGCAACACATCCTATTTCCCTGTTCCCCTCTGTGTGTCTTGGCTGGTTTTCATTAGTCCTAACAGAGTAGAGGAGTAGGAACACTAAACACAAACAGTATATGCCCCATGACTTTGCTCTCCATGCCAGTGAACCTGTGGCCATGTATCTGGTATATTGGTGAGTCTAAAAACTTACCCAACAGTGCCACCTACCAGCCAATCAGTGTCCTTCAGCTGCAAGGAAGTTGCTTTCATAAGTCAGGTGCTTTTTTAAAAATGTTTGCCTAAAATGACATACCCAAATCTAACTGGGAGAATATAATAAAATGGCTCAGGGTTGAACTCCAGTGTTCTTATTGAAGTCACCATGCAGATTCTGTCAAATTAAACTATCCTTCATGATTCATGACCGCTGAGTCCGAAAAATAAAATAGTCTAAACTGCACTTATGACCTACTACTTTTAACTATGCCTATGAAAGAAAGCTCCTTATTTCAATAAGCTCTTCTATATCAGGATTCTAATGACGCGTTTTCATCTCTCTTTGGTCATGTGGTTCCACATACACTGAGTGTACAAAGCAAGTAGCCTAGTGGTTAGAGCATTGTGCTAGTAACCGCAAGGCTGCAAGATTGAATCAGGTAAAGGTACAAATATTTTGTTCTGCCCCTGAACAAGGCAGTTAACCCACTGATCCTAGGCCGTCATTGAAAATAAGAATTTGTTCTTAACTGACTTGCCTAGTTAAATAAAGGTGAACATTTTTGGGGGGGAACATGTTCCTAATATTGAGTTGCACCCCCTTTTGCCCTCAGAACAGCCTCAATTTGTTGCCCCATTATCTCTACAAGGTGTCGAAAGCGTTCCACAGGGATACTGGCCCATGTTGACTCCAATGCTTCCCACAGTTGAGTCAAGTTGGCTGGATGTGTTTTGGGTGGTGGACCGTTCTTGATACACATGGGGAACTGATGAAAAAAAAACAGCAGCTTTGCAGTTCTTGACACACTCAAACCGGTGCACCTGGCACCTACTTCCACACCCCGTTCAAAGACAATTCAATATTTTGAATGACCAATTCACCCTCTGAATGGCACACATACACAATCCATGTTTCAATTGTCTCGTAGCTCCAAGGGATCATAGCTTTCACCTGGATTCACCTGGTCAGTCTATGTCCTGATGTTTGGACACTCCATGTATATTTTAAGCCCCAACTCTGAGGCTTTGTCATCACCTAAAGATAGCACGGAGAAAGTGGGGCATTGGTATGCGGGTATTTACTGCCTACCAAACAGCACCAAGTCTCTTTTTATGGCCTAGCGCAACAGCACCTTATCAACATCACCACCAAGACCTTGTTTAGCTGAATCAGGTAGTGCTGGGCTCAGATAAAAGTCTGCACAGACTGTGGTCCTCCAGAACCAGGAGTTAATAACACTGTGTTGAGCAGCACTTCGATATGCAATAACTACAGTAAGATCAAGACAGTCGCCTTGAAGAAATCATTTAAGTGATATTGTCGAATTGGGGAGTGATGCAATTTGACCTATTTTAACTAAGATCATCGATTGACCAGCATCCAATGAGCATCCAATCAATATCCCGGGCAGCAGTTGTGGATCTTTAACTTACTGTATAAATGCTAGAAATGTAAGGGGTTGTAATATGACTCTTCCTGAGTTCCTCAGCTATAAATACTCTCTCCTCTCCTCCCTCTCTATAACTATGACTGAGTGTCTCTAGGCTCCATGAATCTCCTGACTCCATCGCAGGGAGGATTGTGGGTGACACGCAGACATATGGCCCAGCTCCCAGCATGCACTGGAAGGCACCTGCCATACACAGCTAAAGAATGGACCAGACTCAGTTCTATATGGCTTCCGTCTTGTGGTGATCAATACACACACACACACACACACACACACACACACACACACACACACACACACACACACTGTCATCTTATATCTGCACACATAAGTCCCAAAGCCACCACCAATTAATTTAGTCGCTACTGTACATGTTTTGTTCTTGTGTTGAGTTCAATAGTTTTAAAAAAAACGAGGGAGGGCTATTTTCAACTTAATTGATGTGACAGACTTTTTTCACAATTTCTTAGGGTCTGAAGTTGCGCTGGGGGTTGAGGTGAACTTGCACAAAACTGTTTGACTTCGTATAGAATCACTATGTGTGATCCTTGAATATCTCCAAGTAGAGCTAATTACGGTGTTTTTGTGACGGTGAATGGTAGCAACATTAGAGGGTGATATTTACAGTGTACGAATAAACAATTAGCCTAATTCTAGGTTTTAGAGTGTAGCCTGTTTCCGACTGTGAATGGTAATACCATTTGCCGAGGGTGATATTCTTAGAATGACAGGTCACAAAGTGTCTGATGACTGAAAAGTACATTCTGGAAATGAAAAAAGCAGCGCTCATCAATTTACTTTTATACGCTACTGTCATGTTGCTATAATCATGGGGTCAGCATTTATACTACCAGGCAGTTGTCTAAAATAGATCTCAGTCTGTGCTACTGTGCCAACAATACTCAAATGGATGAACCTCCTTCGACTTCTGTTAGTCAGCGATGCATCATGTGTGTCTCTTCAAATCAAATCAAATGTATTTATGAAGCCCTTTTTACATCGGCCGATTGTCACAAAGTGCTGTACAGAAACCCAGCCTAAAACCCCAAGCAGCAAGCAATGCAGATGTAGAAGTGCGGTGGCTAGGAAAAACGCCTTAGAGGAAGGAACCTAGGAAGAAACCTAGAGAGGAACCAGGCTCTGAGGGGTGGCCAGTCCTCTTCTGGCTGTGTAGGGTTGTGATTATAACACTACATGGCCAAGATGTTCAAACGTTCATAGACGACCAGCAGGGTCAAATAATAATAATCATCACAGTGGTTGTAGAGGGTGCAACAGGTCAGCACCTCAGGAGGAAATGTCAGTTGGCTTTTCATAGCAGAGCATTCAGAGTTAGAGACAGCAGTTGAGGTTGAGAGAGAGTCGAAAACAGCAGGTCCAGGACAAGGTAGCACGTCCGGTGAACAGGTCAGGGTTCAATAGCCGCAGGCAGAACATAAACTGGAGCAGCAGCACGACCAGGTGGACTGGGGACTGCAAGGAGTCATCAGGCCAGGTAGTCCTGAGGCATGGTCCCAGGGCTCAAGTTCTCTGGGAGGGGAGGGAGAGGGAGTTAGAGAGAGAATTAGAGGGAGCATACTTAAATTCACACAGGACACCAGATAAAACAGGAGAAATACTCCAGACATAACAGACTGACCCTAGCCCCCCCGACACGTAAGCTATTGCAGCATAAATACTGGAGGCTGAGACAGGAGGGGCCGGGAGACACTGTGGCCCCATCCGACGATACCCCCGGACAGGATTAACCAGGCAGGATATAACTACACCCACTTTGCCAAAGCACAGCCTCCACACCACTAGAGGGATATCTTTTAACCACCAACTTACTACTGAGTATACTACTGAGTACAGCCCACAAAGATCTCCCCCATGGCACGAACCTGAAGGGGGCGCCAAACCCAGACAGGAAGATCGCGTAAGTGACTCAACCCACTCAAGTGATGCACCCCTCCTAGGGACGGGATGGAAGAGCACAGGTAAGCCAGTGACTCAGCCCCCGTAATAGGGTAAGAGGCAAAGAATCCTTGTGGACTGAGGGGAACCGGCCAGGCAGATACAGCAAGGGCGGTTCATTACTCCAGTGCCTTTCCGTTCACCATCACACCCCTGGGCCAGACTACACTCAATCATAGGACCTACTGAAGTGATGAGTCTTCAATAATGACTTAAAGTTGAGACCGAGTTTGCGCCTCTCACATGGGTAGGCAGACCATTCCATACAAATTGAGCTCTATAGGAGAAAGCCCTGCCTCTAGTTGTTTGCTTAGAAATTCTAGGGACAATAAGGAGGCCTGTGTCTTGTGACCATACTGTACGTGTAGGTATGTACTGCAGGACCAAATCGGAGAGATAGGTAGGAACAAGCCCATGTAATTCTTTGTATGTTAGCAGTAAAACCTTGAAATCAGCTCTAGCCTTAACAGGAAGCCAGTGTAGAGAGGCTAGCACTGGAGTAATATGATCACATTTTGGGGTTCTAGTCAAAATTCTTGCAGCCGTGTTTAGCACCAACTGAAGTTATCTAGTGCTACTTTTTCAAAGTAGAACATTGCAGTAGTCTAATCTAGAAGTGACAAAAGCATGGATGAACTTTTCTGCATCATTTTTGGACATAAAGTTTCTTGAAATAGTCTTGATATGTTCGTCAAAAGAGAGATCAAGGTCCAGAGTAACGCAGAGGTCAATCCACAGTTTTATGTGAGACGACTGTACAACCATCAAGATTCACTGTCAGATCCAACAGAAGATCTCCCCGTTTCTTGGGACCTGGAACAAGCATCTCTGTTTCGTCTGAGTTTAAAAGTAAAACATTTGCTGCCATCCACTTCCTGAAGTCTGAAAGACAGGCTTCCAGGGAGGGCAATTGTGGGGCTTCACCATGTTTCATCGAAATGTACAGCTGTGTATCGTCCGCATAGCAGTGAAAGGCAACATTATGTTTCCAAATGACATCACCAAGAGGTCAAATAGATGGAAGGTGGAGTTCCAGCAGCAACACAGAGCCAGGGCCTCGTCTCTGCTCACAGACATACCTGGTGCATTAGCTCATTGAACCAATCCTGAACTATGAGGATAGCCCCCTAGTGCATGGCCACAACACTTGGATCCTAAAGGAGAGTTGTGGGATCACGTCAGTGTCCAGCCATCTGTAGCCTTCACTTCTAGTATGTCGCCCCAGCCTAGCCAGCACCCCCAAAATAGTCAGGGGTGGGGCTCCAAACACATTTATGAAACACCAGGGACAACATTACCCCGTTGATCTCATCCAACAGCCGTGACTCAGGGTAGAGGGTGGAGTGTGGTAAGGCGACCCTCAGCTGTGGCACGACCAACCCAGCGCTGTGACTAATGAACCAATGACAAACACAGAGGGAGAAATAGAAGCATCTCCCCGTAAAAACGTAAACAGGATATGGCCATAAGCTCAGTTTAGCCCACTGACTTCTCGCAGGGTATTCTTGTACCATACCACTTAATGCCCCCTTCCCCCGTCCTTCTTTATTGAGCTCATGTGTTGTAAATAGGGCAACAAGGCGGAGGGCTTTAGGAAGAGAGGGAGTATATAAGCCTGAGAGGTACTACCACAAGTTCAGAAACACTTGCGGGAGTAGAGCACCAACCAAGAGATCCTCACAACAAGAGATCCAAGGAACTCACACTCCTCTTCTTCTAAACAGACTGGAAAGGAAAACAGAAAAAATAACAATATGACTCAGTCCGCCGCCCCAGCAATCGAGAGCATCTTCGGAAACGATCCTTTCTTCAGTCAGGAGAGGATGGTCTTCCCCCCCATGCACCACCAGGCTCTCTCCGGCGTCCAAGAGGACTTCTTTCAAAGGAGGTCCAACCTGGCCAGTGATCTCCTCAAGGAGGTCCGCGATGGGCTCCCTAGTATGCACCAGCTGCACGAGAGGGCCCACCTCCGAATGGGCTCCCCATTCATGGAGAGGAGGATCACAGGAGTTCCAGCAACAGCACATAGCCAGGTGGCTGAGACAGGCCGGAGCCACAGCCCCCTGGCCCTGAGCCTAAACGTCCAAGGCTTCAACCCAGAAGACATCACAGTCAAGCTGGATGGACGGAGGCTAGCCGTGGTGGCCATGAAACAGGCCAAAGCAGAAGAGGCTAAATCCACCTCCTCCGCCACCTCTTCCTGCTCCTTTTCCTCCTCCTCGTCCCAACAGAAAGGCTTTGTCCAGAAAATTGACCTGCCTGCCCACCTAGACCTGACAGCCTTGACCTGTTCTCTGGGAGAAGATGGACAGCTGAGGATCAAAGCTCCCACAGCCGCCCCCCAGCTGGAAGCCCCTACAGAGGAGCAGGAGGTCCCCCTCCATTTCAGAACTTCCCTGGACGTACCCATAGCCAAGGGAACCATGGAAGAGTCTACAACAGGGAAGACCTCAAAACCTTGAATTACAAAGACTGTCTGAATATTTTATAAAACACTTAATTGTATTAATAATCCGGTGGATGACATTGTGGAAAATCATTTATAATATGCCTATTTGAATAAATATTATTTAATAAAGACAATCTGATATTGGAATGATGGTTGCTAGAATTGTGGCTTGTGTGGATGACAGTTTTAAAATAGATAACTAGAAATAAGTGGTGGATCCTGTCATTACTAGCATACTATACACTTTAAACAGTCATGTGAACTGAATACTTTTACAGTCCAAAAAACAAATGCAACCTTGCACTCCGTACCTCAAAACACACAATATTTTTCTCACTGACATCTGGATTAGGAGACAGATGTCTCCTGGACAAAGACATTGTTGCATTTGCATGTTCTCTACATCTGTATTGAAATAAGGGGTACAGGCATGTGTGGGCTTGGTGGACACAGGCCCACCCACTGGGGAACCAGGTTCTACCAGGCTGACCCAAACAGAATGAGCAAAAACAAAACAAAAATATTTATTCCATGTTGAAGTATGAAGCACTCACCAACCTGAAGCTTGACCAAATCCTTAAAATACAAACTAGCATCCTAATTATAATTGAAACACTCAATATAAAGTAAGTGTTTATGTTGTACTTGCTACTCTACACACTAAAAACTAATGGTTCTATATAGTGCCAAATAAGGGTTATTTGGCTTTTAACCTTAGCGGATCCCTTTATGTTCCTGTATGTCTAAGATGGCGTAGCAGTCGGACATGTGTTTTGTCTTTTCCCATGTAAATAATAGTTTTACTCGTTTTTTTTCTTATATATTTAGTACGGATTAAATATACTCCTCACCCAATGTGGTACGGATCTGCTATTTTTATACTTTAGGACCGGAACCCCCATCAGAAGCAAGCCAGCTAACTAGCTACTAGCTAGTAGTCAGTTGGCTAGCGGTCTTCGCCGTTAACTCGAACACCAGCTAGCCTCAGCTCAGTCAATACCTGCCAGTCTGCACAGCGCGATATCAACCCAATGCAAATCGGACTTCTATTTCTCAACCACATCTCCGGATTCCTACCGTAAGCTCTGGACCATTACACCGGATCATCGCAGCTGGCTAGCTGCAATCCGAGTGGCTACTCCTGGCTAACACCTCTGTCCCTAAGCAAGCACAAGTTAGCCTTGAGCTAGCCTCGAGCTAGGCCCACCTCCCGGCTAGCCGAAGAGGTCTACCAGCTAATTATTGGGCAACAATATCTCTTTCGCCAATTGGCCCGGACCCTTTATTGCCGACATGGAGCCCCGCCGATCCATCACGACTGGTCTGCCGACGTATTCGTCCGAGCTGGTTTCAACAGGCTTTTCCGTTGTCACGTCGCTGAAGACCCATCTGCTAGCCCCGGCCCGCTAGCTCCAGCTCACCTAGCGTAGTAGCGACTACTGAACGACTCCCTGGCTCACCTACTGCTGCTCATTGGACCCTATGATCACTCGGCTACACATGCCTCTCCCTAATGTCAATATGCCTTGTCTACTGCTGTTTATGTTAGTTATTATTGTTTTATTTCACTGTAGAGCCCCCAGCCCCGCGCTAAATGCCTTAGATAGCTCTTTTGTCGCACCCTCCACACATGCGGAGACCTCACCCGGCTTAACTGGTGCCTTCAGAGACGCAACCACTCTCATCGTCACAATGCCAAGGTTTACCTCCACTGTACTCACATCCTACCATACCCTTGACTGTACATTATGCCCTGAATCTATTCTACCACGCCCAGAAATCTACTCCTTTTATTCTTTGTCCCCAATGCACTAGACAACCAGTTCTTTTAGCTTTTAGCCGTACCCTTATCCTACTCCTCCTCTGTTCCTCTGGTGATGTAGAGGTTAACCCAGGCACTGTAGCCCCCAGCACCACACCCTTTCACAAGGCACTCTCATTTGTTGACTTCTGTAAATGTAAAAGCCTTGGTTTCATGCATGTTAACATCAGAAGCCTCCTCCCTAAGTTTGTTTTATTCACTGCTTTAGCACACTCCGCCAACCCTGATGCCCTAGCTGTGTCTGAATCCTGACTTAGGAAGGCCACCAAAAATTATGACATTTTCATCCCCAACTACAACATTTTCTGACAAGATAGAACTGCCAAAGGGGGCAGAGTTGCAATCTACTGCAGAGATAGCCTGCAGAGTTATGTCATACCATCCAGGTCTGTGCCCAAACAATTCGAGCTTCTACTTTTATAAATCCACCTTTCCAGAAATAAGTCTCTCACCGTTGCTGCTTGTTATAGACCCCCAGCTGTGCCCTTGACATCATATGTGAATTGACTGCCCCCCATCTATCTTCAAAGTTCGTGCTGTTTAGGTGACCTAAACTGGGATATGCTTCACACCCCGGCCATCCTACAATCTAAGCTAGATGCCCTCAATCTCACACAAATGATCAAGGAACCTACCAGGTACAACCCTAAATCCGTAACCATGGGAACAGTCATATATATCACCCTGACCAACTTGCCCTCTAAATACACCTCTGCTGTTTTCAACCAGGATCTCAGCGATCACTGCCTCATTGCCTGAGTCCATAATGGGTCCGCGGTCAAACGACCACCCCTCATCACTGTCAAACGCTCCCTTAAACACTTCAACGAGCAGGCCTTTCTAATCGACCTGACCCGGGTATCCTGGAAGGATATTGACCTCATCCCTTCAGTAGAGGATGCCTGGTTGCTTTTTAAAAGTCCTTTCCTCACCATCTTAAAAAAGTATGCCCCATTCAAAAAATGTAGAACTAAGAACAGATATAGCCATTGGTTCACTTGTCACGCCCTGACCTTATAAAAAGAGCCTTTTTATGTCTATTTGGTCAGGGTGTGATTTGGGGTGGGAATTCTATGTTTTTGTATTTCTATGATTTTGTATTTCTATGTTTTGGCCAGGTATGGTTCTCAATCAGGGACAGCTGTCTATCATTGTCTCTGATTGGGAACCATACTTAGGTAGCCCTTTCCCTCCTTTCAGGCTAGGAAATGAACTTTGTTTGTGGCACTTAGCCCTTAAGCTTCACGGTTGTTTTTGTATTGTTTATTGTTTTTGTCGGCGTCATCATCATCCTAATTAAAAATAATATGTACTCTCACCACGCTTTGGTCTACTTCATTCGACGGCCATGACATCACTCCAGACTTGACTGCCCTTGACCAGCACAAAAACATCCTGTGGCATACTGCATTAGCATCGAATAGCCCCTGTGATATGCAACTTTTCAGGGAAGTCAGGAACCAATATACACAATCAGTTAGGAAAGCTAAGGCTAGCTTTTTCAAACAGAAATGTGCATCCTGTAGCACTAATTCCAAAAAGTTTTGGGACACTGTAAAGTCCATGGAGAATAAGAGCACCTCCTCTGCCCACTGCATTGAGGCTGCTGATGTTCTGAAAGAGCTGCAAAATCTGGATCCCTACAAATCAGCTGGGCTAGACAAACTGGACCCTCTATTTCTAAAATTATCAGCAGAAATTGTTGCAACCTCTATTACTAGCCTGTTCAACCTCTCTTTCGGATCATACATTGGAAAGCTGCAGCGGTCATCCCCCTCTTCAAAAGGGGGAGACACTCTAGACCCAAACTGTTATAGACCTATATCCATCCTGTCCTGCCTTTCTAAAATCTTCAGAAGCCAAGTTAACAAACAGATCACCAACCATTTTGAATCCCAACGTACCTTCTCCACTATGCAATCTGGTTTCCGAGCTGGTCATGGGTGCACCTCCGCCATGCTCAAGGTCCTAATCGATATCATAACTGCCATTGATAAAAGACAGTACTATGCAGCCGTCTTCATCGGCCTGGCCAAGGCTTTCGACTCTGTCAATCACCGCATTCTTATCAGCTTCAGTTTCTCAAATGACTGCCTCGCCTGGTTCACCAACTACTTCTCAGCTAGAGTTCAGTGTGTCACTGGCCATAGTCATATATAACACAACAGACTGGATAAACTGGAATGACATTCTCATTTGCACAAAAAGAGCTGCAAGCAAACCACGCCCCAAAATATTTGAATGAGCCGCCACCCCTACATTTTAATTATTACTAAAAGAGCAAAGAACCCTTTTGTGAACTGCTAATAACCATTTGAAGATTCTTTGAGAACCAAAGGGTTATTTGAGTCATTATGGTTCCACATAGTACCATCAACCTTCCCAAAGAACCCTTGAGGAACCCTCTTTTCTTAGTGTGTACCCTTAACAAACACTACCTCTTCATTGTCAGATGATGGCGCCAGTACCCTATAATAAGGAATTTCCCATTAGTTGATGTATGTGTAATTCAATCAGACATACTCTTCCAAACCATCTATCATTCTGTTGAAGTAATGGTTTGCTTCATATTTTCTGTTGAATAAATTAATAGCAACATTTGATCGTGTCAGTTCGTATAGGTCCTGCATACTGTTTACTGGTGAAGACCAAACAAGTCTGTATAGATCCATGTTAACTTCTAGTAATGGTAAAAAAACAAAGGGGGCACTGAGCAGGAACGCAAGCTGTAATTTAACAAGAGGCCTCTTCTTCCTTGTTAATTTCATGTGACTTTTTGGTTTATGCCACCTATAATCTTTTATTTCTATATTTTTTAAATTCCACCTATATTTATCCAGGTTAGTCTCATTGAGGTAAAAAAAAAAAAAAAGTATTTTTCGAGAGACCTGCTTCCAATCTAGACCTGGTAGCTAATCTAGCTAGATTTGCGTACACAACAATTCATTTGCATACACCACAATTCAATTCACTCGTTGTGTAAAACCCCACAATTCACTCTTTGCTTTCACCACGTTCACAAGACACACTGAACCTCCTGGCTCAGACTTACATCAGTCTGGTTGTTACTGGTTACTGAATGTGAACTTCAACAGAGCAGGGAGTCAAGTCAGGAAAGTTGTAGCAAGTTATAGTCAAGTACTAATCATGGATACGTCCTATACAGCCACTGAAACAAATGTTTTCTCAACTAAAGCTCACGGGCAACTTTTCAATCACCTCTAGAATCCCTTCCAGAATCCCTTTATTAAGGCTGATGACGAAGAATCTACCGGAAACAAAGGGGTTCAGAGAAGGGTAAGACGCCAAACGGAAAACAGCATCTTTCGTCTCTACACTTGGGGGAACTCAACACCAGGGAAAGGAGAAGAAGAAAGAGCTTTAAATTCTACCATTACACCCAACACCCCGAAGGGGCCTAAATTAGTATCTGTAAAGGTTCCTCTGACATTTGCTACCTGGGAGACACTATTTGTTGTCGAGCCATAACAGGGACAAAACACAGCAGTTAATATTTGATGAGTACTGCCCGGGGCAACGCGATAGACTCTAGGAAGAGAAGAAGAAAGGAAACCACTTAAATCTTTAGCTTTATTTAAATGTCACCGAAATCAAAGATTTACATAATGAGAGCTAGCTGACTCTTTCCAATGTGTAAAGGCTCCACTCCAATGTAGAACAGCCAAATTCGTATAGGTGAAAGAGCTGGTACAGTACGTTCAGAGAAACATACACTAGTCGAGTTGCACTGTTCAGTTAACAGGGATCTGTTTTTCTGTTTTTCACAAATTAAGAGTGCTTCCTCTGCCATGCTTATACCCAAGGATCATCTCATGTTAGATAGAGCACTTTCACAATGTTTTGTGGACACGAATAAAGCGGTGTCAATCCAAGTGGATAATCATCACCTGGAGGGGGGAACCAAAAATCTCAGGGATCCCGTTTCTCCCCAGTAAATATGGTTCCTTGTACGACAAACTAAACCCAATGACACAATCCACAGCCTGCCTGGCAGCTTGTATAATCTGGATGAATATGTAGACAGCACGTGTTGGTCTAAAATAGTGTCTGACTGGTATTGATTTTCAGCCCTGATGAGGTGCAGAGAGAGCTGCTGCCACATCATCATCATCATCATCCCAAAGTGTCAGTCAGTGTTGCTAACGTAAGCTGAACCCCCAACTTTCTCTCTCTCTCTCTCTCTCTCTCTCTCTCTCTCTCTCTCTCTCTCTCTCTCTCTCTCTCTCTCTCTCTCTCTCTCTCTCTCTCTCTCTCTCTCTCTCTTTCTCTCTGAGAATAGTGTGGGTTGTTTTCATTATTATCCTTAACTACACTACAGATCCATAACTACACTATCCTCTCTGAGAAGTGTGGGCTGTTTTCATTATCATCCTTAACTACACAACAGATCCATAACTACACTATCCTCTCTGAGAAGTGTGGGCTGTTTTCATTATCATCCTTAACTACACAACAGATCCATAACTACACTATCCTCTCTGAGAATAGTGGGTTGTTTTCATTATCATCCTTAACTACACTACAGATCCATAACTACACTATCCTCTCTGAGAAGTGTGGGCTGTTTTCATTATCATCCTTAACTACACAACAGATCCATAACTACACTATCCTCTCTGAGAATAGTGGGTTGTTTTCATTATTATCCTTAACTATACTACAGATCCATAACTACACTATCCTCTCTGAGAATAGTGTGGGCTGTTTTCATTATCATCCTTAACTACACTACAGATCCATAACTACACTATCCTCTCTGAGAATAGTGTGGGTTGTTTTCATTATCATCCTTTAACTACACTACAGTTCCATAACTACACTATCCTCTCTGAGAATAGTGGGTTGTTTCCCTTCTCATCCACTACCCGGCCCACAGCCTCATAACAGTAGATCCTTGATCGTCAGTATTGTTTCTCACTGATGTTCAGTGGAGTAAGACTAAATGATCTTGCCCTAGTTATAAGGGCCCAGAGTTTTCCTGGCCAAGTCACATGAAAAACAGGAAAAACTCCCTGCCTTGCACTTATAAACTAGATGAGCTTCACAAGGCTTACAGATCTTCCTGATACAGTCTACAGCCACCTTATGGATATGAACAAGATCCTACAAGATCGATACCTCACTATGACTGTCCATTATGATGTGTGATCATCTGTGGCCCCTGAGGTGGAAGAACAGGCGGACAGACAGAAAATGTTATGTTATGCCTCAGCCCTCCAGAGTCTTATCTGTGAAATCTGACCTGAATGATGTGTTCTATCAGGACACGGGCATTTGGTCTTGTTCCTGGTCCTGGGTTTGTTTGCTGGAGAGTGAAGCCATGACGATAATGGTCTGGGAAGAGCTTTCAGAGGCTCAGTAATCTCTCTTGGACATATTTTGTGTGTAATCCAAATACTGTGAAGGATAACACAGCAACAGTTCCTGTAGCATCAGTAGTTCCTGTGTTTTGGTTATCTTCACTTCGCTGAGAGCTTCATTTTGCGAGAGTGGACTTCACAAATTGGAACTCCCAATTTGTAACACGTATGGACTCAGAACTAAATCACTCACCTGACCAAATTACGCAAGTTCTGGGTTAACCGAAATTAGAGGCTCAGTTGAGTTAGATATTCTAGCTCTGATCCGAGATATCCATTTTATAGGTGTAGGACTTTTCAAATGGGATACTTTCTGTTGACATCTCTCCGCACCATCAGTATCTTCCAGAATGTAATAGGATTCTAATATTTAGAGGGTTCTATTCTATTGTTTGTCTTGATCTTCCAGAAATCCTCTCATCTCCCCAAGGTAGGGTACCTAATTTGGAGAGCGCAATGGGAGAACATTATTGCCACTGTCAGCTATTACAGACCTGTGTAATATTAGATCATGTTGCTATTGGGCGTTTATGAGCGGGCGGTAGGACAAGGTCTGGAGCGCAGCTCCCCCGAAGGTTCTGGATGTCATAGAGACGACAGCATGAAATGTGGTCCGCTGCGTCAAACCCAATGAGCTTTGCCATGGCGACGAATATGAACTGGTAATGAAGATGAATTCCGACGGTGTCTCGGTATGGCCAGGGCCGAGGCAGGGGGTCGAAGGCTGATTTGATTTGTCAGGCGATCTAGCCGATACAGGGGCGAGTGCAGGCAAGCGTTTAGCTGGGTCTCCAGTCCTTTATCTGGAGCTCACAGCACATTAGTGATGTTGGTGATAGCTCAGCCGCAGGTTGCAGATGCTGTGGTGTACTAAAATAAGCAGACAGACATGTGTGTGTTCCCGTGGGATTATGAGGCTGCAGCATGTGACTCACGGGTTTAAAAAGATTTCTGCTTTGACAAATCTTTAAATATTCATGGGGCCGGTGGCTATTAGTGGTAGGTAAGATAATAAATAACTATAAGCAGGTAATCTCACGCAAATCACATAATGGACAAACTAAGGATGCAAATATGTAAAAAATATATATATATATATATATATATATATATATATATATATATATATATATATATATATATATATATATACATATATACTGGGGCAAAAAAAGTATTTAGTCAGCCAGTGCAAGTTCTCCCACTTAAAAAGATGAGAGAAGCCTGTAATCTTCATCATAGGTACACTTCAACTATGACAGACAATATGACAAAAACAAAATCCAGAAAATCTCATTGTAGGATTTTTTTATGAATTTATTTGCAAATTATGGTGGAAAATAAGTATTTGGTCACCTACAAACAAGCAAGATTTCTGGCTCTCACAGACCTGTAACTTCTTCTTTAAGAGGCTCCTCTGTCCTCCACTCGTTACCTGTATTAATGGCACCTCTTTGAACTTGTTATCATTATAAAAGACACCTGTCCACAACCTCAAACAGTCAAACTCCAAACTACACTATGGCCAAGACCAAAGAGCTGTCAAAGGACACCAGAAACAAAATTGTAGACCTGCACCAGGCTGGGAAGACTGAATCTCCAATAGGTAAGCAGCTTGGTTTGAAGAAACCAACTGTGGGAGCAATTAGTAGGAAATGAAAGACATACAAGACCACTGATAATCTCCCTCGATCTGGGGCTCCATGCAAGATCTCACCCCGTGGGGTCAAAATGATCACAAGAACGGTGAGCAAAAATCCCAGAACCACACGGGGGGACCTAGTGAATGACCTGCAGAGAGCTGGGACCAAAGTAACAAAGCCTACCATCAGTAACACACTACACCGCCAGGGACTCAAATCCTGCAGTGCCAGACGTGTCCCCCTGCTTAAGCCAGTACATGTCCAGACCCGTCTGAAGTTTGCTAGAGAGCATTTGGATGATCCAGAAGAAGATTGGGAGAATGTCATATGGTCAGATGAAACCAAAATATAACTTTTTGGTAAAAACTCAACTCGTCGTGTTTGGAGGACAAAGAATGCTGAGTTGCATCCAAAGAACACCATACCTACTGTGAAGCATGGGGGTGGAAACATCATAGGGCTGTTTTTCTGCAAAGGGACCAGGACGACTGATCCATGTAAAGGAATGAATGAATGGGGCCATGTATCGTGAGATTTTGAGTGAAAACCTCCTTCCATCAGCAAGGGCATTGACGATTAAACGTGGCTGGGTCTTTCAGCATGACAATGATCCCAAACACACCGCCCGGGCAACGAAGGAGTGGCTTCGTAAGAAGCATTTCAAGGTCCTGGAGTGCCCTAGCCAGTCGCCAGATCTCAACCCCATAGAAAATCTTTGGAGGGAGTTGAAAGTCCGTGTTGCTCAGCAACAGCCCCAAAACATCACTGCTCTAGAGGAGATCTGCATGGAGGAATGGGCCAAAATACCAGCAACAGTGTGTGAAAACCTTGTGAAGACAGAAAACGATTGACCTCTGTCATTGCCAACAAATAGTATATAACAAAGTATTGAGATAAACTTTTGTTATTGACCAAATACTTATTTTCTACCATAATTTGCAAATAAATGCATTAAAAAATATATCATAGTTGAAGTGTACCTATGATGAAAATTACAGGCCTCTCTCATCTTTTTAAGTGGGAGAACTTGCACAATTGTTGGCTGACTAAATACTTTTTTGCCCCACTGTATATATATATATAGAGAGAGAGAGTCCCATTCAAAAGTTTGGACAGACCTACCTACTCATTCAAGGGGTTTTCATTATTTGCACTATTTTCTTCATTGTCACAACACAACTGATTAGCTCAAACACATTAAGAAGGAAAGAAATCCCACAAATGAACAAGGCACACCTGTTAATTGAAATGGATTCCAGGTGACAATGACATGAAGCTGGTTGAGAGAATGCCAATATTGTGCAAAGATAAGGCATAGGGCGGTTACTTTAAAGAATCTCAAATATAAAATATATTTTGATTTGTTTCTACTTTTTTGGTTACCACATGATACATGATATGTGTTATTTCATAGTGTTAATGTCTTCTCTATTATTCTACAATGTAGAAAATAGTACAAATAAAGAAAAACCCTGGAATGAGTAGGTGTGTCCAAACGTTTGACTGGTACTGTGCCTAATTTAATCATGTGTTCAAAATAATACAAAACCAATGCACTATATATTGGATCTAAGAAAATGTCACAAAGTGTGATTCTAAACCTAATAAAATCAAACTGTATTCGTCACATGCACCGAAAACATAGACATTACAGTGAAATGCTTACTTACGAACCCATAACCAACAATGCAGTTAAAAACAATATATGAATAATAAAAGTAACAAGAAAGAGCAGCAGTAAAATAACAATATTAAGACTATATACTGGGGGATACCGGTACAGAGTCAATGTGCGGGGGCACCGGTTGGTCGAGGTAATTGAGGTAATATGTACATTAAAGTGGCAATGCATAGATGATAACAACAGAGAGTAGCAGCGGTGTAACGGGGGGGGGGGGGGGGGGTAGCCATTTAATTAGATGTTTAGGAGTCTTATGGCTTGGGGGTAGAAGCTGTTTAAAAGCCTCTCCGACCTAGACTTGGCACTTCGGTACAGCTTGCCGTGCAGTAGCAGAGAGAACAGTCTATGACTAGGGTGGCTGGAGTCTTTGACAATTATTAGGGCCTTCTGACACCGCCTGGTATAGAGGTCCTGGATGGCAGGAAGCTTTGCCTCGTTGATTTACTGGGTGGTGCACACTACCCTCTGTAGTGCCTTGCAGTGGGAGTCCAAGCAGTTGCCATAACAGGCAGTGATGCAACCCGCCAGGATGCTCTCGATGGTGCAGCTGTAGAACCTTTTGAGGATCTGAGGACCCACGCCAAATCTTTTCAGTCTCCTGAGGGGGAATAGGTTTTGTCGTGCCCTCTTCACAACTGTCTTGGTGTGGTTGGACCATGTTAGTTTGTTAGTGATGTGGACACCAAGGAACTTGAAGCTCTCAACCTGCTCCACTACAGCCCTGTTGATGAGAATGGGGGCGTACTAGGTCCCCTTTTTCCTGTAGTCCACAATCATCTCCATCTCCTGTCTTGATCACGTTGAGGGAGAGGTTGTTGTCCTGGCACCACACGGCCAGGTCTCTGACCTCCTCCCTATAGGATGTCTCGTTGTTGTCCGTGATCACTGTTGTGTCATCGGCAAACTTAATGATGATGTTGGAGTCATGCCTGGCTGTGCAGTCATGAGTGAACAGGAAGTTCAGGAGTGGACTGAGCACGCACCCTTGAGGGGCCCTCGTGTTGAGTATCAGCGTGGTGGATGTGTTGTTACCTACCCTTAACACCTGGGGAAGGCCTGTCAGGAAGTCCAGGATCCAGTTGCAGAGGGAGGTGTTTAATCCCAGGTTCCTTACCTTATTGATGAGCTTTGAGTGCACTATGGTGTTGAACGCTGAGCTGTAGTCAATGAATAAACGACCTGGCCCGGGTATCCTGGAAGGATTTTGACCTCATCCTCTCAGTAGAGGATGCCTGGTTATTCTTTAAAAGTGCTTTCCTCGCCATCATAAATAAGCATGCCCTTTTCAAAAAATGTAGAACCAGGAACAGATAAAGCCCTGGTTCTCTCCAGACCTGACTGCCATTGACCAGCACAAAAACATCCTGTGGCGTTCTGCATTAGCATCGAACAGCCTCCTTGATGTGCAACTTTTCAGGGAAGTTAGGAACAAATATACACATGCAGCTAGGAAAGATAAGGTTAGCTTTTTCAAGCATAAATTTGCATCCTGTAGCACAAACTCAAAAAAGTTCTGGGACACTAAAATGGAGAATAAGAGCACCTCCTCCCAACTACCCACTGCGCTGAGGCTAGGAACACTGTTACCACCTATAAATCCACTATAATTGAGAATTTCAATAAGCATTTATCTACGGCTGGCCATGCTTTCCACCTGGCTACCCCTACCCCAGTCAACAGCCCTGCGCTCCCCACAGCAACTCACCCAAACCTCCCCTACTTCTCCTTCACCCAAATCCAGATATCTGAAAGAAAGAAAGAAAGAGCTGCAAAATCTGGACCCCTACAAATCAGCCGGGCTAGACAATCTGGACAATTTCTTTCTAAAATTATCTGCCTAAACTGTTGCACCCCCTATTACTAGCCCATTCAACCTCTTTCATATCGTCTGAGATTCCCATAAATTGGAATGCTGCCGCGGTCATCCCACTCTTCAAAAGGGAAGACACTCTAGACCCAAACTGCTACAGACCTATATCTATTCTTCCCTGCCTTTCTAAGGTCTTTGATAGCCAAGTTAACAAACAGATTTCTGACCATTTCGAATCCCACCGTACCTTTTCTGCTATGCAATCTTGTTTCAGAGCTGGTCATGGGTGCACCTCAGCCACGCTCAAGGTCCTAAACTATATCATAACCGCCATCGATAAGAGACATTACTGTGCAGCCGTATTCATCGACCTGGCTAAGGCTTTCGACTCTGTCAATCCCAACATTCTTATTGGCAGACTCAACTGCCTTGGTTTCTCAAATGATTGCCTCGCCTGGTTCACCAACTACTTCTCTGATAGAGTTCAGTATGTCAAATCGGAGGTCCTGTTGTCCGGACCTCTGGCAGTCTCTATGGGGGTGCCACAGGGTTCAATTCTCTGTATACATCAATGATGTCGCTCTTGCTGCTGGTGATTCTTTGATCCACCTCTACGCAGACGACACCATTCTGTATACCTCTGGCCCTTCTTTGGACACTGTGTTAACTAACCTCCAAATGAGCTTCAAAGCCATACAACTCTCCTTCATTCAGAACACACACCGGCGCCGACAGAGATGGCCGCCTCGCTTCGCGTTCCTAGGAAACTATGCAGTTTTTTGTTTTTTTACGTGTTATTTCTTACATTAGTACCCCAGGTCATCTTAGGTTTCATTACATACAGTCGAGAAGAACTACTGAATATAAGAGCAGCGTCAACTCACCATCAGTACGACCAAGAATATGACTTTCGCAAAGCGGATCCTGTGTTCTGCCTTTCACCCAGGACAACGGAATGGATCCCAGCCGGCGACCCAAAAAAACGACTTCGTAAAAGAGGGAAACGTAGCGGTCTTCTGGTCAGACTCCGGAGACGGGCACATCGTGCACCACTCCCCAGTATACTTCTCGCCAATGTCCAGTCTCTTGACAACAAGGTTGATGAAATCCCAGCAAGGGTAGCATTCCAGAGGGACATCAGAGACTGTAACGTTCTTTGCTTCACGGAAACATGGCTCACTGGAGAGACGCTATCAGAGTCGGTGCAGCCAGCTGGTTTCTCCACGCATCGCGCCGACAGAAACAAACATCTTTCTGGTAAGAAGAGGGGCGGGGGCGTATGCCTTATGGCTAACGAGACGTGGTGTGGTCACAAAAGCATACAGGAACTCAAGTCCTTCTGTTCACCTGATTTAGAATTCCTCACAATCAAATGTCGACCGCATTATCTACCAAGGGAATTCTCTTCGATTATAATCACAGCCGTATATATTCCCCCCCAATCAGACACATCGATGGCTCTGAACGAACTTTATTTGACTCTTTGCAAACTGGAATCCATACATCCTGAGGCTGCATTCATTGTAGCTGGGGATTTTAACAAGGCTAATCTGAAAACAAGACTCCCTAAATTGTATCAGCATATCGATTGCGCAACCAGGGCTGGCAAAACCTTGGATCACTGCTATTCTAACTTCCGCAACGCATATAAGGCCCTGCCCCGCCCCGCCCTCCTTTCGGAAAAGCTGACCACGACTCCATTTTGTTGATCCCTGCCTACAGACAGAAACTAAAACTAAAGGTCTGTTCAACGCTGGTCCGACCAATCTGATTCCACACTCCAAGACTGCTTCCATCACGTGGACTGGGATATGTTTCGTATTGCGTCAGACAACAACATTGACGAATACGCTGATTCGGTGTGCGAGTTCATTAGAACGTGCGTTGAAGATGTCATTCCCATAGTAACGATTAAAACATTCCCAAACCAGAAACCGTGGATTGATGGCAGCATTCGCGTGAAACTGAAAGCGCGAACCACTGCTTTTAATCAGGGCAAGGTGACCGGAAACATGACCGAATACAAACAGTGCAGCTATTCCCTCCGCAAGGCAATCAAACAAGCTAAGCGTCAGTATAGAGACAAAGTAGAATCTCAATTCAACGGCTCAGACACAAGAGGTATGTGGCAGGGTCTACAGTCAATCACGGATACCAAAAAGAAAACCAGCCCCGTCACGGACCAGGATGTCTTGCTCCCAGGCAGACTAAATAACTTTTTTGCCCGCTTTGAGGACAATACAGTGCCACTGACACGGCCTGCAACCAAAACATGCGGCCTCTCCTTCACTGCAGCCGAGGTGAGTAAAACATTTAAACGTGTTAACCCTTGCAAGGCTGCAGGCCCAGACGGCATCCCCAGCCCCGCCCTCAGAGCATGCGCAGACCAGCTGGCTGGTGTGTTTACGGACATATTCAATCAATCCCTATCCCAGTCTGCTGTTCCCACATGCTTCAAGAGGGCCACCATTGTTCCTGTTCCCAAGAAAGCTAATGTAACTGAGTGCTTTGAGAGACTAGTCAAGGACCATATCACCTCCACCCTACCTGACACCCTAGACCCACTCCAATTTGCTTACCGCCCAAATAGGTCAACAGACGATGCAATCTCAACCACACTGCACACTGCCT
Source organism: Oncorhynchus clarkii lewisi (assembly GCF_045791955.1). Lineage (NCBI taxonomy): Eukaryota > Metazoa > Chordata > Actinopteri > Salmoniformes > Salmonidae > Oncorhynchus > Oncorhynchus clarkii. The sequence continues at coordinate 35,016,894 of NC_092159.1, read as the reverse complement.
TAACCCATCTGGACAAGAGGAATACCTATGTGAGAATTCTGTTCATCGACTACAGCTCGGCATTTAACACCATAGTACCCTCCAAGCTCGTCATCAAGCTCGAGACCCTGGGTCTCGACCCCGCCCTGTGCAACTGGGTACTGGACTTCCTGACGGGCCGCCCCCAGTTGGTGAGGGTAGGCAACAACATCTCCACCCCGCTGATCCTCAACACTGGGGCCCCACAAGGGTGCGTTCTGAGCCCTCTCCTGTACTCCCTGTTCACCCACGACTGCGTGGCCACGCACGCCTCCAACTCAATCATCAAGTTTGCGGACGACACAACAGTGGTAGGCTTGATTACCAACAACGACGAGACGGCCTACAGGGAGGAGGTGAGGGCCCTGGAAGTGTGGTGTCAGGAAAATAACCTCAACGTCAACAAAACTAAGGAGATGATTGTGGACTTCAGGAAACAGCAGAGGGAATACCCCCCTATCCACATCGATGGAACAGTAGTGGAGAGGGTAGCAAGTTAAGTTCCTCGGCATACACATCACAGACAAACTGAATTGGTCCACCCACACAGACAGCATCGTGAAGAAGGCGCAGCAGCGCCTCTTCAACCTCAGGAGGCTGAAGAAATTTGGCTTGTCACCAAAAGCACTCACATTCTACAGATGCACAATCGAGAGCATCCTGGCGGGCTGTATCACCGCCTGGTACAGCAACTGCTCCGCCCACAACCGTAAGGCTCTCCAGAGGGTAGTGAGGTCTGCACAACGCATCACCGGGGGCAAACTACCTGCCCTCCAGGACACCTACACCACCCGATGTTACAGGAAGGCCATAAAGATCATCAAGGACAACAACCACCCGAGCCACTGCCTGTTCACCCCGCTATCATCCAGAAGGCGAGGTCAGTACAGGTGCATCAAAGCTGGGACCGAGAGACTGAAAAACAGCTTCTATCTCAAGGCCATCAGACTGTTAAACAGCCACCACTAACATTGAGTGGCTGCTGCCAACACACTGACTCAACTCCAGCCAATTGATGGGAAATGATGTAAAATATATCACTAGCCACTTTAAACAATGCTACCTAATATATTGTTTACATACCCTACATTATTCATCTCATATGTATACGTATATACTGTACTCTATATTATCTACTGCATCTTTATGTAATACATGTATCACTAGCCACTTTAACTATGCCACTTTGTTTACATGCTCATCTCATATGTATATACTGTACTCGATACCATCTACTGTATCTTGCCTATGCCGCTCTGTACCATCACTCATTCATATATCTTTATGTACATATTCTTTATCCCCTTACACTTTTGTGTATAAGACAGTAGTCTTGGAATTGTTAGTTAGATTACTTGTTGGTTATTACTGCATTGTCGGAACTAGAAGCACAAGCATTTCGCTTCACTCGCATTAACATCTGCTAACCATGTGTATGTGACAAATAAAATTTGATTTGATTTGATTTCTGTGGCATCCAACTGCTCTTAAATTCAAGTAAAACTAAATGCATGCTCTTCAACCGATCGCTGCCCTTCACCTGCCCGCCCGTCCAGCATCACTACTCTGGACGGTTCTGACTTAGAATATGTGGACAACTACAAATACCTAGGTGTCTGGTTAGACTGTAAACTCTCCTTCCAGATTCACATCAAAATTAAATCTAGAATCGGCTTCCTATTTCGCAACAAAGCATCCTTCATTCATGCTGCCTAACATACCCTCGTAAAACTGACTATCCTACCGATCCTTGACTTTGGCGATGTCATTTACAAAATAGCCTCCAACACTCTACTCAACAAATTGGATGCAGTCTATCACAGTGCCATCCATTTTGTCATCAAAGCCCCATATACTACCCACAACTGAGACCTGTACGCTCTCATTGGCTGTTCCTTGCTTCATACTCGTCGCCAAACCCACTGGCTCCAGGTCATCTACAAGTCTCTGCTAGGTAAAGCCCCGCCTTATCTCAGCTCACTGATCATCATAGCAGCACCCACCCGTAGCACGCGCTCCAGCAGGTATATCTCATTGGTCACCCCCAAAGCCAATTCTTCCTTTGGCCGCCTCTCCTTCCAGTTCGCTGCTGCCAATGACTGGAACGAACTGCAGAAATCACTAAAGCTGGAGACTCTTACCTCCCTCACTAGCTTTAAGCACCAGCTGTCAGAGCAGCTCACAGATCACTGCACCTGTACATAGCTCATCTGTAAATAGCCCATCCAATCTACCTCATGTATTTATTTATTTATTTATCTTGCTCCTTTGCACCCCAGTATCTCTACTTGCACATTCATCTTCTGCACATTTTACTATTCCAGTGATTAATTGCTATATTGTAATTACTTCGCCACCGTGGCCTATTTATTGCCTTACCTCTCTTATCCTACCTCATTTGCACATGTTGTATATAGATTTTTCTACTGTATGTTTGTTTATTCCATGTGTAACTCTGTGTTGTTGTATGTGTTGAACTGCTTTGCTTTATCTTGGCCAGGTTGCAGTTGCAAATATGAACTTGTACACAACTAGCCTACCTGGTTAAATAAAGGTGAAGTAATATTTTTTTTAAAATAGATTTCTCACATAGCTGTTTCTTTGGTCCAGGTGGGAAAGGGCAGTGGAGTGCAATAGAGATTGCATCATCTGTGAATCTGTTAGGGTGGTATGCAAATTGGAGTGGGTCTAGGGTTTCTGGGATAATGGTGTTGACGTGAGCCATGACCAGCCTTTCAAAGCACTTCATGGCTACAGGCGTGAGTGCTACGAGTCGGTAGTCATTTAGGCAGGTCACCTTAGTGTTCTTGGGCAAAGGGACTATGGCGGTCTGCTTAAAACATGTTGGTATTACAGACTCGTACAGGGAGAGGTTGAAAATGTCAGTGAAGACACTTGCCAGTTGGTCAGTGCATGCTCGCAATACGCGTCCTGGTAATCCATCTGGCCCTGCGGTCTTGTGAATGTTGACCTGTTTAAAGGTCTTACTCACATCGGCTAGGGAAAGCGTGATAACACAGTCTTACCAGAACAGCTGGTGCTCTCATGCATGTTTCAGTGTTATTTGCCTCGAAGAGAGCATAGAAGTAGTTTAGGTCGTCTGGTAGGCTCGTGTCACTGGGAAGCTCTCGGCTGTGCTTCCCTTTGTAGTCTGTAATGATTTGCAAGCCCTGCCACATCCAATGAGCGTCAGAGCCGGTGTAGTACGATTCGATCTTAGTCCTGAAATTGACTCTTTGCCTGTTTGATGGTTCGTTGGAGGGCATAATGGGATTTCTTATAAGCTTCCGGGTCCCGCTCCTTGAAAGCGGCAGTTCTAGCCTTTAGCTCAGTGCGGATATTGCCTGTAATCCATGGCTTCTGGTTGGGGTATGTACGTACGGTCACTGTGGGGACGATGGCATCGACACACTTATTGATGAAGCCAATGACTGATGTGGTGTACTCCTCAATGCCATCAGAGGAATCCTGGAATATATTCCAGTCTGTGCTAGCAAAACAGTCCTATAGCTTAGCATCTGCTTCATCTGACCACTTTTTTATTGATCGAATCACTGGCGCTTCCAGCTTTAATTTTTGCTTGTAAGCAGGAATCAGGAGGATAGAATTAGTCAGATTTGCCAAAAGGGGGGGGGCGAGGGAGAGCTTTGCGTGGGTCTCTGTGTGTGGAGTAAAGGTGGTCCAGAGTTTTTTCCCTCTGGTTGCACATTTAACATGCTGATAGAAATTTGGTAAGATGGATTTTCCTGCAGTAACGTCCCCGGCTACTAGGATCGCCGCCTCTGGGTGAGCATTTTCCTGTTTGCTTATGGCGGAATACAGCTCATTGAGTGCAGCCTTAGTGCCAGGATCAGCCTGTTGTGGTATGTAGACAGCTACAAAAAAATACAGATGAAAACTCTCTAGGTAGATAGTGTTGTCTACAGCTTATCATGAGATACTCTACCTCAGGCAAGCAAAACCTCAAGACTTCCTTAGATATCGTGCACCAGCTGTTATTTACAAAAATACATAGTCCCCCGCCCCTTGTCTAACCAGATGCCACTGTTCTATCCTGCCGATTCAGCCTTGATAACGTTGTCTTTCAGTCACGACTCTGTGAAGCATAAGATATTACAGTTTTGAATGTCCCGTTGGTAGTTTAATCTTCCATGTAGGCCATCGATTTTATTTTCCTAAGATTGCACGTTTGCTAGCAGAATGGAAGGCAGTGGGGGTTTATTCAATCACCTATGAATTCCCAGAAGGCACGCAAATCTTCACACAAATGAAGGGGATCTGGGCCTGTTCCCAGGAAAGCAGTATGTCATTCACGTCGGGCACACAGGACTCTTTAAAGGAAAAAAAGGATTCTGCCAGTTCGTGGTGAGTAATCACAGTTCTGATGTCCAGAAGTCATTTTCGGTCATAAGATACTGTAGCAGCAACACTATGTACAAAATACTGTCAGTAAAAAAAAAAAAGTTACAAACAACGCAAAAAAACAAAACCCCCCCACAATTGGTAAGGAACACGTAAACCGTCAGCCTTCTTCTCCGGCGGCCATCTTGCCATTCTAATCTGTACTACGACACTGATGGCATAGATATTTTTTGCACTTATTGTACTCCGCAAATGGAACTTTTTGTATTCTTTTGAGTATGGAATTCAATTAAGTATTTTTTACATCTCTGGCTCATTGGTTTTTCCTTTTGTGGTTTGAGTGCAAGTAGCTGCTGAACTGATGTATCAGAATAGAACCACACATGAAATCAAATCCATCACAGTATAGAAATTTAAAGAACATATGTAGTTGTGGATGAAAATCTACAATGACTTTTGAGGATGACCAAATTAGTGTAGGAGGAATTCTATCATATTAATAATGAAAAATGACTCCAAAATCTTGTGTATAAAATGCAAGAGGCCCTCTGATGGATCTAGCAAGATAGCTAATCGTGGCCTCCCAAGTGGCGCAGTGGTCTAAGGCACTGTATCGCAGTGCTAGCTGTGCCACTAGAGATTCCAGAGTCCAGGCTCTGTCGCATCCAGCCACAACCGGGAGACCAATGGGGCGGCGCACAATTGGCCCAGAATTTGCCGGGTTAGGGGCTGGTGTGGCCAGCAATGAAGTCCTTGTCCCATCGCGCACTAGCGACTCCTGTGGCGGGCTGGGCGCAGTACACGTTGACACGGTCGCCAGGTGTTTCCTCTGACATATTGGTGCGGCTGGCTTCCAGGTTAAGTGGGCATTGTGTCAAGAAGCAGTGCGGCTCGGTTGGGTTGTGTTTCGGGGGACGCACGGCTCTCGACCTTCGCCTCTCCTGGGTCCATATGGGAGTTGCAGCGATGAGACAAGACTGTCACTACCAATTGGGGAGAAAAAGGGGTAAAAAAAAATAAAAAAATTATAATATATTTTTTTAAATAAGATAGCTAATCAATGCATCAGCCTCAGAGAGACTATGTCTATCTTGCACCATTATGCAATCTAAGTTCTAACATGAATTCATTGAGCCAAGTTTAGAGCAGAGATGTCAAGGTGGAACCAGATCATGCGATGTGTAGTATAACCTAATTATAATTACCATTAGTCCATAACAAAAAAAAAAGAATACTGTGAATTATGAAGACCTCAGTATGAATCCAATTTAAAAGTAACTAAGATACATTACAAGTTTAGGCAATTAGAATACAATTATCAAAGGTGTACACATACCATAGGTCTTCAAAGTAACTAATGCACCGTACTGCGGCATACAAAGTATAAACAGGAGATTTGCAATACAATTTCTCCATGAACGAAGCAACCATCAACCTTTAACCCTACCTAGGGCGAACTCAATGTCATTAACCCTCATCATTTAATTAGCGTCACACTGCTGGCCAGGAAACAATAGGCTATAGCGAAAGGCATAAAACTTCACACTCATTCTCTAAACCTAATTATAAACACCTCACCAGCCTGTCGGCCTTCCACATGTGCAATGGAAGGTGGCCGAGCCACAGCTGTGCTTATCAGACCATGAGACATCCTGAAAATCAATATTCTCACCAAAACGGCTCTCACGAACACAAATGTCACGGGACTCATCTGAAGGTAACCCATACAAACAAATGGAAGTATGGAGGTAGTTTTGTGCTCTTTGTGAGCTATTGAAAGGATCCAAACATGACAATTAAATTCATACAGTTACATTCAACACAAGTTTCATCAGCTTTCAAGTCTCTGGGGGCTCCCGTATGGAGTTCCGTGGGAATGTCCCGCCCTGGAGGAAGCCATGGGCGAAGGTGTGCTCACTCCTATGATGTGTAAACATATGGCCATACATTCGGACAGGGCCATGAATTGTGATCAAATGATCAGGCTGTGCCTTAGTGCTGACAAGTCGCCGACATGTCTTCATCACTACCTTCATCATCGGTTACCCACATGCTGTTTGGGTTATTAAATGCCGCTAGTGTTTCCAGCCCTTCTCTGGGCTCCTGGGCCGACCATGTTGTGTCTGAGACAAACTGCTGCAATAACAGTGGTGGCCATTTTGTTTGTGGCTTGTTGATGCTTGTGGCTGTGAGCCTCTTGGTCAGTTTTGAATAAAACAACAAATTTAGGGCATCAGTCACTTTTTAATAGGCCTAGCTGTATTTCTGCCATTATTTGATAGATGTTTCAAATAAGAACAATATAATTTCATGCGACAACACAGACTTGTTAAACGCTAGAAGCTAGCTGTTGAAAACGAATGGAACTAGGCCTAGCTACGTGTTAAGGAGTACATCTTTGATTTAGTTTTGTTTACCTTACCTAGACATTACACTGTCCACCTACAAGGAACACCTCCTTTTTTAATATAATAAATGGTCAACGTAAAAGGAAAACCATCCCTATTTTATCACTAAGAAATTGGTGAAGGAGAAAATTAAGAGAAAAACACGAGAAAAATGGAACTGATGACAATATTAATAGAAACAAAAGTCTGGATGACTTTTTTAGAGTAATTATACATTGTAGAGTGAACCACTGAAAGCACTGGGTCTAAATCCTGATTTGTGTGCATATCCATATCCTGTCTATAAAAAAATATTCAAAAAATGATACCTTGAGGATACCAGTATTGTCTATGTCTCAATAATCTGCGGTATGTTCATTCCTCACTGCTCAACTGACCTCACCCTCCCTCTCTCTGTCCTAAGGTAAAGAGACAACAGGTGCCTCGTTCCAAAGGATGGATCAATGGTCGAAACGAGCTTTGTGATCCCAACCGAAGCCGACAAAAACACACTCCCATCTTTCCAACCTCCGCCGTCAAATACACACTTCCATCTTTCCAGCCTCCCCCTAGTACTGACAAAATGGAGGAAATGTAGGAGGATGATAAAAATGTATGTCCTGGGTCTGGTGGTCAAGGTGGTCAAGGTGGTCAAGGTGGTCAACCTCTTCCTTTCACTCCTCGCCCCCTCAACATGGAACTCCTGGTAATCTCCTGAAGAGCCAATACAGCCCTGTGGATTTCCAGTAATGTTTCGCTTGTATTGTGTATCCTAAAAGCTACATAGAGCTACGTAAAGCTGTCATAAACATGATATGTCGCCTGTCATAATAAAGTACAGGTGATAGAATACAAAACATTTCGCAAACTATATGTTCTTTTGTGACACATGCAACGACTACAAAGTGGCCATTTGGCAAACCCCTTTTCTCTGCTGCCTTCCACTCCAAACAATTCCTCTGATTGGTGGAAATTGCCAGGCATGAATATTACCTTGTTACAATAACCCAATGACTCTTTTAATTTAGCTGACGTCACTTGTGAGACATTTGCGACCCAGGAGCAAATAAGGTATACATTCCTATCCTAATCATGGTAAATTGTCAGTGCTTGAATGAATATGAAATCATGAGGAACTGTATCATAGGACAGGCTTCAGGCTTTGCCTAAGTTATAAACAGTGGGCATAACATTATAAAGTTATAAACACATGGGCATAATGTGTGAATACAATTAATTTCTTAGGGATATTTGAGTGTCATTTTGATATGACATATGGGAATATACACTGAGTGTAAAAAACATTAAGAACACCTTCCTAATATCGAGTTGCACCCCCACCCACCCCTTTAACCATGAGAACAGCCTCAATTCATCAGAGCATGGACTCCACAAGGTGTCGAAAGCGTTGCATTGTGTCAAGTTGGCTGGATGTCCTTTGGGTGGTGGACCACACGGGAAACTGTTGAGCGTGAAAAACCCAGCAGCGTTGCAGTTCTTGACACAAACCGTTGCGCCTGGCACCTACTACCATGGCCCGTTCAAAGGCACTTCAATCTTTTGTCTTGCCCAATCACCCTCTTAAAAAGGCTTAAAAATGCATATTTAACCTGTCTCCTCCCCTTTAGCTACACTGATTGAATTGGACTTGACAATCAATAAGGGACCGTATCTTTCACCTGGATTCACCTGGTCAGTCCATGTCTTGGAAAGAGCAAGTGTTCATAATGTTTTGTTCATAACGACACAATATCAGTTCCACTTTCTTCACAGACCATGATGTGTGCTGTATAGATTATTCTGGATGACATCTTCCTTACGGCTTTTGAGATCCTGACAGTATAAAGTGTTTTATTGACCAGGCTTAGCCTCAGTAAGCTGAGTAGCTAACCAACTGTAATATCTATCATCAAAGACAGATATGGAGGCAAAGATAGATACAGCACATCCTAAGAGAGAAATAAATCAAACAGGCAATTATACTATTTCTAGAGGACCTCTTTATATTGCACAAAACAATGGACAAAACCCTACAAGAGCAGATCCAAAATTCTAAATAATATATATTTTTTCTCCCCAAAACGTTCTGTCAAACCGTAAAGACACAGTGTGGTCTACAGTGTTCTCACTGATCAAATGAAGACATTCCCCTTGGACAGAAGCGACACCAGTAGTGCCTTGATGTTTCATATCCAGCCATTGATCTGTTCACGTCCTTTTTCTGTGAATTGAGTAGATAGATTAAAACAGGATCTGGGAAGCCCAGCAGATGTGTTCTATTCCCCGGGCTAAGAAATGATCTGCCTGCTGAGCCTTGTCGCTCTCATGTCTACATTGCTTTCTCTGTTGTCGCCTGAGCTAAAATCATGAAATGATTCCTATCCCTTCGGTGATCGGCCACTTTTTCGCGCCCATTGTATGTCACGGCTGCAGCTTTAACCAAATGTACTTACCTGCAGTATGTGTGGATTCAATTAGCTTCATTTCTCTCATATTCAGATGAGCTACAATTACACAATTTAAAATAAGGCTTGTGTTTACACTTTTAACTCAAAATTCCATGGATGTTCACAGTTCACACCCCAAAGATCAATGTACTGTATTGTAGTACCTATCGTAGTATCTATCATATTTTATAACCCGGTACAACTGGTAGTTGTGCATTATCTGTATATCGTGGCCATTGGGCAGTCTTCCAACGTTGAATTTGTTTGCTTGCCTTGGCTCTGTGGATTGACACTATCAGTGGGTAGCTTATCGGCCTTCCCATAGACAAACACTGGACTTTAAACAAGCAGTGCTTTCCTAGAGTGCTCTGGATCCCTCACTTAGAAGATAAGACCTGGGATCAAATGCCTATTTCCTGTCTAAAGAAGTAAGAGATGTGTATTAAGTGCAAATGTTTAAACGTTACAGTTCTGTCCATCTAAGTTATTCTGGTTGACCTGGAGCATTGGTCAAACCGAACATCCTGCTGATAAAGCTGGAAAACCTGTCATGTTGTTAGATAAAAATGAACCAATAACACAAAAATCTGTGATCGACTGAGTAACTTCGGCATCAGAGAACTGATTAGGGTGTGCTTTTAACGTAATGTCCCCACTATTCATATTTGAGAAGCAATTTTTATAACATGCAAATATGTAAATATAGTTTTGATATCCATGGATAATTTGGGTCAGCTGGATCTGAAATGTTCCCGTTTACAATTGGTCAATGGGTTATTAAGAGTGACCAGAATGGTTGACTTTTGATCAGAATATTACATTTTGTGTTATGTTATTTCCATAATGCACAATGTCACAGCTCAACCCCATGACCCAAGTAGTTCAGTCTATCAAGGGCTTTCGATGTCTCTCAATAATATCATGTTGACATTGAGAAATTGCGAGGTCACGGTAGATTGTAAGCCTACAAGGCAGATTTCATTTGTGTTGCAATTGATTTTACATTAAGGAAGCATGAAGACGGGTATTTTTTCTTGCTTGTAGGCCCATGCTATGATAGCTTTTTTGGTGCATTTTTCCAGCACATAGAAACTGACTTTTTGATTAATTCCTGGACAAGCTGGATACAGGGATTGATTAAATGAGACAATAATAATCACATATAAGAATGACAGCTTTTTCTTGTTATCTCCAATAGCGGAAAGGTTCTCTGCTAGTCTGTTTAATAGCTCCATTTGTAATGACCTTTTACCAATGTCCTGTTTGACATCATCATGAACAGCAAGCAACCTGTCAAAACAGTCAGACGCAGCTAGACACAGCCTATCGTCTATCACACCATCAGCCACGCCTGACATATCCTCGGCGCTGCTAAATACTCCCAAGCGCCAGAGATGGAGAACAAAATGTGCTATCAAATATCATTGGGAATCAGATTGGCACTGATCCCTCTATTAATGCGTGTCATATTGTTGTCTTTACAGTCTGGTTTTGACAGGAGCGGTTCCATTCTGTCTGGCCCACTCTTTGCTCAGTGCGTGGCTAGTGTAGGGCCCAGTGGTGGCAGCCTCCGATCTGATGCCCGCCGCTAGTTAGTCTAATGTTGTTTTAACAGTATTTTCCCTTCCATTAGAGGGGAAGACTAAGAGGGTTACACCACCTGGCCCTGTTCACTGCTGAGCTGGCACTAGCCTGGTTATGTAATGCTACATAGGCTGCTGGAGGAGAGGGTGTTTGCTTAATTTACGAGTCTGTAAACCACAGGCTCCTCCAGCAACCACAGGCTCCCTCTAGGAAACCCTTGGTTTGACTTGGCCCTGATTTGGACAATTATGGGTTGGAGCAGTCTGCCCAGATGGTGTTCCTAAAGACTCCATTCTGAAGGCACTTACGTACAGGACAGAGATTCTACCAACTACCCAGTTGGCTCTGCTTCCCAAATATATTTAGCAACTCTGAGAACTCCCTCCATTCCAAATTGTTCTAGAAGCGGGTAAGAACGGTCTTAAGCATGGGCCTTTTCCAAATTCGACTTATCACAACTCTATATACACGACGCGTTGGGATGACAAAGATGGATTGAGAGAAATCAAAACACAAGACCACGTCAACACGCGTTCATTGTAATTGTACAACCACCACCATCATGCATACTGGTTACATGCATGATGCAGTACTACCTGCCCACATCAAGTTCCCGGCTGTGATTATGAAAGTGTGGAGGTTGGAAGGTCGGGTCACTACTGCTGGGCTGGTTAGTGCACAGGCAGCAGGTGCTAGAGGCAACAACTGAGACCCTTGGAGAGGGGGGAGAGCTGTCAGCTCTGATCAAAAAACAGACTGGATCCGTAGCAGTCTCATGATGCCTCTCTCTCTCTCTGCACCACCCACGATTGAAGTCTGGACAGGGCGGATAGTGGGCTCTGAACCGTCCCTCTAAGGTGAACCTTCAACGCAGTCGGCAAGGTGTGGGCTGGGGATGCCAATTCGGTCCAGCAAGTAAAGCTTCTGGGAACAATCACTGAGGCGTACAAAATAAGCATTGTGCATCCCTGTTTGATCCAGACAAATCATTATTCTGGGCAATTGAATCACCATTTGAATTTAAAAAAAAACCTAGTTCTGAAGTAACCTCTGTACAAGATAACCTGGCAACTGTTTTTAGGTACGATGATGATTCTTTAAATAATGCGTACAACCCTGTCAATTCAACCCTTCAACCTTTCAATTCATACTTCATCAATAAAAGCTATTTCAAATTACAGCAACTTATAAGTGAAAATACACCAAATCAATACCAGCTGCAACCGATACCAGATGTACACAATCACTTAAAGGGATAGTTCACCTATATTACAACATTTCATTGTTTCCTTAACCTGTAAGCAGTCTATGGACAAGGTATCCATGCTTTGGTTTAGTTTCCACATGCTAACTAACATTTTAGCATTTGTGGCACAAATCCCATGCATGTCATGGTACATATATTACCATTTTTCACACATCATATCCAATGTGTCAAAGACTGCTTACAGAGTAAGGAAACCTTTATGTTATTTAGTCATTTGGGTGAACTATCCCTTTAACATATTCAAGGCAATTTGTCTCTAATCTCCATCCTGTCTCTCTGGGGAGTCGAGTCTATATTTCACTCCAAAGCCGTTGTCTACTGATTCTCTGGGGTCACTAAAGATTCCATGGCACTTATCGTAAGAGTAGAGGTGTTAACCCCGGTGTCCTGGCTAAATTCCCAATCTGGACATCATACCATCATCACCACTTAATCATTCCCAGCTTCCAATTGGCTCATTCATCCTCCCTCCTCTCCCCTGTAATTATTCCCCAGGTCGCTGCTGTAAATGAGAACGTGTTTTCAGTCAACCTGGTAAAATAATGGTTACATTTAAATAAATACAATCATTGAATGGAGTTAAGTTAAATATAAATTATTCAACATGTCATGGTTGGAATTGAGCAGAGTAGGCTAAGGGTCATCCGTATACAACCACAACCGTGTGACTACATATCCCATCCCATAGTGAACATCAGACGCCCCTAGAATAGCTCCGGAACATTTACTCAGCCCAAGAGTTGTTCGCTAGAAATCACAAACGTCCCCCCTTCTCAGTGATCTCAATTGTAATTGCCCTTTCGGAAACACATTAGCTCAAGACGTGTTTGAGGAAGGAATTGAGGCGCAGAGCCTTGTCCAAACAGCCTCTATACACATGTAGAGCTTCCGTACACACACACACACTGCGGCAGACGGGAGTGCTGTTCTGTGTTTGCTCATACATATAGATCGGAGTGGCGACATGTAATCTTGGCTTGGAAGAAGTAGGAGAGTCCTGCGTGTGTTGATGATATGATGATGCGGTGGTGGTAGGGAAAACATACAGGTCATAGTGTTGTGGGGGTGTCAGATATGGACTGCCTAGCCTTACAGCTGGCATGCAACAGAACGATCTTCACAATGAGAGTCTGTTTCAGATGGTCTTGTGTCCATATAGTAGAATTGTAAATGGCACACACCTCTCTCTCTCACACACACACACATCTTCCGGAGGTGTCTTGGATAATTTATTCAGGCCTGCCCTCTCTCTGATGGAAGGTGTGGTGTGTGGCTGTTCTGCCTGGGAGACCATGCAACAGTGGGCCAGGTGTGTCCGTCCGTCTGTCTGTTTGTCCCCAGGTGTGCCAGGTGTGTGTGTGTGTGTGTGTGTGTGCCAGCCAATGGTATCTGTCTAGGGGTGTCTGTCTGTGTGTCTGTCTGCAGGCGTCCAGGCCAGCAGCTGGGTCTGGCTGACTGACAGTGTGCGTCTACACAAAGCTGATTCACCACCACTCAGATTCAGTGGTTTAGGTGCCACTGCTAACACACAGGTGCGCACGGACGCGCACGGACGCACCCACGGACACACAAACATACACAGACACACACACACAGCTTAAAGGCCCAGTGCAGTCAAAAAACGTGATGTCCTGTGTTTTATATACATATATTCCCACATTATGAGGTTGGAAAAATACTGTGAAATTTTTTACATTATGATAATGCCGTTTTAGTGTAAGAGCTGTTCTGAAATTGCAGCCTGTTTTTTTGGGGATGGAGTTTTGGCCTGCCTGATGATATCATCAGGTGGTAAATGAGTTAATAGACCAATAAGAAAGAGAGTTCGAAACATCTCTGCCAATAACAACTAGTTTTCAGTTTTCCCCTCCACATTCAGACCACTCCAAGACAGCCTTAGCAAAATATTTGCTTGAGAAATTGTTATTTGCTATTTTGTTTTTACCATTTTAATTTAAAACAATCACATTAAGGCACTTAATCGTTATGCATAAATGATTTGATATTGAGAGCCAGAGAGGGGCAAGGATAATGGGATTTGTATGGTGATGAGATGTCTGTATTTTCATACTCTATTTCCAGGATAGATGGATCCTCTGGTGCTGACAAAGGCAGTGTCACCCACTAGAAAACATACCCTTACATTCTATTTAATATAGAATGATTTTCCTTTTCGAAGAATCGCATGGAAACTACCCTGCAAACAAAAATGAGAAGGTAGAACGTCCCCAGAACATCACGAAATGGTTGCGTAAAGGAGTCTGGACGTTGTGTCATGGTCCCCGAGGACATTTTTAGGATGTTCACGCGACATTTTTTCATGGTCCCCTGTAGGTTTTTGTCTAGTTTGTGGTTTGCCGCGGGGAATTCCCTGAGGACGTTCTTGGGATGTGGTGTCATGGTTCCCTGGAGGCTTTTGTCTAGTTTGTGGTTGGTCGCGGGGAATTCCCTGAGGACGTTCTTGGGATGTGGTGTCATGGTCCCCTGGAGGTTTTTGTCTAGTTTGTGGTTTGCCGCGGGGAATTCCCTGAGGATGTTCTTGGGATGTGGTGTCATGGTCCCCTGTAGGTTTTTGTCTAGTTTGTGGTTTGCCGCGGGGAATTCCCTGAGGACGTTCTTGGGATGTGGTGTCATGGTTCCCTGGAGGCTTTTGTCTAGTTTGTGGTTGGTCGCGGGGAATTCCCTGAGGACGTTCTTGGGATGTGGTGTCATGGTCCCCTGGAGGTTTTTGTCTAGTTTGTGGTTTGCCGCGGGGAATTCCCTGAGGATGTTCTTGGGATGTGGTGTCATGGTCCCCTGGAGGTTTTTGTCTAGTTTGTGGTTTTCCGCGGGGAATTCCCTGAGGACGTTCTTGGGATGTGGTGTCATGGTTCCCTGGATGTTTTAGCCTCATCTTCCTGCTACGCCATAATGTCTGAGTCAATGACTGATTTCACCTCTATTCCTACACTTTGCACTTGAAAGTAAATCTCACCCCTGTTATATTGAGAAGTTAGTACTAACTGTAATCATATTGTCATCGATTAAAGATTTTTACACTTTTAGCTGAACAGTGCACCATTTACCTTAATTAAGTGATAATACCCGAGAAGCCGGTGTTTGGAGGATATATTGGCACGGGTGTTGTTAGGCCCGAGACCAAGTCGAGGGCCGGCAAACTGTGTCAATATATCCTCCAAACACCAGCTTCAAGGGTCACGGCTCATTTTTGTTGGCAGGGACATTCCCTGGAGACAGTCACGCAACATCCTAATGACTAGTAAAATTAGAAGACCTGAAAAGTCCTGACATGGTCCTCCATGATGTCCTGGTAAAATACAAGGAACTAGACAAAGGTTCCCCAGAGAATGTTCCATTGGGACTATCATGCGACGACCTCTTGACCATCATGAAACGTCCCCTTGTGGTCATTGAATGTCCCATGGAGGGCGTCCTTATAGGCAAGTCATTGAAAGTGGTGGAAAGAGTTGGTAAGAATGTAAATTCCTGCAAAAGCAAGGGCCATGCAACAGTTCTTTATCTGAAGATTATGATAATAACAAATACATCAATAAATGACATTGCTGTAGAATTACTGACTAGAATACAATTGCACAATATTGCTTTATCTCATCAACTTATTCATAATTACATTATCATGTCTACATTTTACGCTTCATAACTGAATTCATACCTCCAATATGATATGCGAGAATTCTCTTCTCTTAATAACCAGTTAGTATCAAATTTCTAACCGTAACAAATGTACTTTATAAGAATCGAGCTCTCCTCCCTGCATCACTAATGACAATCTCATGTTCCTGCGGTAGGTTGGGTTTAGAGTTGTATTTTCAAGGTATTTGTCACGTTGTTCGTAATAATGAAGGTCGGACCAAGGCGCAGCATACTTCGAGTTCCACATATTTGAATGAAAGTGAAACTTAAGCTAATACAAAACAAAATAAAGAAGAAACAAACCGTGATGACAATGTAGTGAACAGGCAACTAAACATAAACAATATCCCATAACCCATAGGTGGAAAAAATGCAACTTAAATATGATCCCCAATTAGAGACAACAATTACCAGCTGCCTCTAATTGGGAATCATACACAAACACCAACATAGAAAAATAAACCTAGAACCCCACATAGAAATAATAAACTAGACTAAACACCCTTAGTCACGCCCTGACCTACTCTACCATGGAAAATAGAGGCTTTCTATGGTCAGGACGTGAGAGTATTATGTTTACTGATGTCTCTAGTAAGTAATCAGTTTGTCAACTGAGGTAAGTGTCTGATTTCACCAGACGCTGGAATTGGTGTTTTTACACACACTAGCTCAATGAAAGTTTTAGGGAAAAAAATACATTGAAATCATTGTTATTCAAGCTATTTATGTGACATGGTGGACATGCCATCGTGTGTCTAGTAAGACACATTGATAACTCTTAAGTGTAGCAATATTGACTGTATGCCACTGTGAAGACTTCCTAACATTTTTGACACTCCAGAGTCAGAGGTAAACTACTACTACTTTAAGGGTGACATTTAAAGCATGTGAATTTACAGTAATCTGCAGAACACATCTGATCTTTTAGTGTGTGTGTGTGTGTGTGTGTGTGTGTGTGTTCACTGATTAGATTATTCACAACGTCATGATGCAGTTGTTGCTAATGGTAACGCTTTGTGGATTAGATTGCTCTATAACTCTTAAAATGAGACACAGCTATATTGCAGCACGTACACCAAAATCATTAATGTAATCTGTTTCTCTCGCTTTTAAGAGAGGGCTACTTGACACTTGATGGGTTTGAGATAAAAGCAATTAGTACTCAATTGGATCTTTATCTGCAAGTCACTTGCCACATAATAAGGAAAATAGGAAGAGGCGGATTCCTTCTTTCTTTCTCTCTCGTTTCTCGATCTTGCGTTCTCCTCCCGATCATATTTGGCTGCTTTCCTTCCATCTCTCATTGAGTGAGACCGTAAACAGCGGAATACTGAGACGAAGGTTAGGTTGATGTTGGTTCTTCGGGGCCTTGTGACCAGCTCACACCACGAGGAGTTGTGAGGGACGTGGTGTGTGTGTAATGAGAGATGTCCTCAGGGCGGAGGAGGATTAGTATGGATGAGAAAGCCACTGACGCCTCATGTGGGGAGCCACGTCAGACGCTTTGGGCGTCTTTTCGGAAGGGGGCCCGTGTATATGGGGAGAGGGCA
The DNA here is from genome assembly GCF_045791955.1 of Oncorhynchus clarkii lewisi. Classification (NCBI taxonomy): domain Eukaryota; kingdom Metazoa; phylum Chordata; class Actinopteri; order Salmoniformes; family Salmonidae; genus Oncorhynchus; species Oncorhynchus clarkii. The sequence continues at coordinate 34,999,625 of NC_092159.1, read as the reverse complement.
TGAGCCCTGAAGTTATTTTGAGACATTTGACGTACAATGGGTTAGCGCCGGGTGGGGTGAGTTGAGTGAATCAACAACAACAGAAAGGGGAGAGAATGGTCACAGTCAACCAAGAGGAAGTGTCAAATAGGGGAGAGGGGCAGAGAGAGGAAGGGAGGAAAGGAGGGGAGAGCCTCTGGGCCCTTAGAGATACAACTGGTGTTATTTGACTCAGTGTCTTACACTGATTGACTAACACTCATATGGATTCTTTCACTGGAATAAAACCTGGCCTCTGGCTTATTTAAAAAATAGGCCTAATCATTCCCATTGCTAACCTGTGTATTCATTTAGTTGTGTGTTGACAGCATTTTAAATGCTTAGCCCATGGTGATGTTTTCACAAATCTCTGCTCATATTCAGACATACCTATGCATTGTAAGTGTTTCTTTGTACAAATATAGCCCTCTACACCTGTGATAAAATGTATGACTTGTTTAGTCCTAGTCCCCCCTTGATTCACACTGACCTGAGTAAATTAAGGTGTGCGTCTCTTGACTGGTCGGATAATTACTCACTCGTAGTCTCAGACAGTAATTGATAGAAGACATTGATTCGGCCAGGACAGCAAACAGTCTGTGTTTTATAATCCTGTGGAAAGCTGTGTTTGATTTCTGATTCACCCGACTCCCACGTCTTCTCCTCTCCAAATCCCCTGCAAATCATTTACAGTGTCATTAATTATCGTGAACCTAGAAAGGGAACAATTACACTTCTAATGAAGTCTAAATATAGCTCATTGAGGATATGTTGTTATAACATGCAGCAGCTATATTACTGTGAATGAAATTAACTTGATTATTTCTGTTAATAAAAGACAGATGTAAAACATAGGTAGCCCTATACAAAGTGTTGCCCATATGGAAGCGTAGCTCATTGTAACGATCTTCTTCATCTGAGGAACAGGAAAGATCGGACCAAAACGTAGCGTGGTAAGTGTCCATGTTAATTTAATATAACTGAACCAACTGCGCCTAGACTAAGGGGTAGTGGGGTCCACGTCCCGCGCCAGAGCCGCCACCGCAGGTAGATGCCCACCCAGAACCTCCCCTATGGGTTTAGGTTTTGCGCCGGAGTCCGCACCTTTGGGTACTGTCACGCCCTGATCTTAGTTCCTTTTTTATGTCTCTATTTTGGTTTGGTCAGGCGTGAGTTGGGGTGGGCATTCTGTTGTTTTTCTATGTTTTCTTTTCTATGTGTTTGGCCTGATAGGGTTCCCAATCAGAGGCAGCTGTCTATCGTTGTCCCTGATTGAGAACCATACTTAGGTAGCCTTTTCCCACCTGGTGTTTGTGGGTAGTTGTTTCCTGTTTTGTGTTGTGTCACCTTTCAGGACTGTTTCGATTTTCGTTGTTTCACTTGGTTATTTTGTATTTCGTGTTCAGTCATATTAAATTAACATGGACACTTACCACGCTGCGTTTTGGTCCGATCTTTCCTGTTCCTCAGATGAAGAAGATCGTTACAGAGCTACCCACCATCAAAGAACCAAGCAGCGTGGAGAAGAGGACTGGACATGGGAACAGGCGGAGGCAGCAGGAGAAGGGAACCGGAGATACGAGGGAACACGGCTGGCAAGGAAGCCCGAGAGGAAGCCCGAGAAGCAGCCCCCCCCCAAAAAATTGGGAGGGGACACGAGGAGTGTGACAGAGTCAGGTTGGAGACCTGAGCCCACTCCCTGTGTTTACCATGGCGATCATGGGACTGGTCAGGCCCCAGGTTATGGGGTGAAATTGGAGGTGAGCAAAGGAAGCAAAGCCGAGACTGTGACGGAGATGATGGGGAGATTGGAGGAGAGAGCAATGAGAGAGCTGCTGTGTTGGTGCATGAGGCAAGACATCCGCCCGACGGAGCGTGTCCGCGATTTGATGTAACCGGAGTCAGCTCTCCATACTCGTCCTGAGGTGCGTGCTAGCCGTCTGGTGAAGACTGTGCCAGCCCCACGCACCAGGCCTCCTGTGTGCTTCCCTGGTCCTGCACATCCTGTGCCAGCTCGGTGCTACAGCACTCCAATACGTGCTCTGAGCCTGGTGCTCTAAATCAAATCAAATGTATTTATATAGCCCTTCATACATCAGCTGATATCTCAAGGTGCTGTACAGAAACCCAGCCAAAAACCCCAAACAGCAAGCAATGCAGGTGTAGAAGCACAGTGGCTAGGAAAAACTCCCTAGAAAGGCCAAAACCTAGGAAGAAACCTAGAGAGGAACCAGGCTATGAGGGGTGGCCAGTCCTCTTCTGGCTGTGCCGGGTGGAGATTATAACAGAACATGGCCAAGATGTTCAAATGTTCATAAATGACCAGCATGGTCAAATAAATAATAATAATCACAGGCAGAACAGTTGAAACTGGAGCAGCAGCACGGCCAGGTGGACTGGGGACAGCAAGGAATCATCGTGCCAGGTAGTCCTGAGGCATGTTCCTAGGGCTCAAGTCCTCCGAGAGAGAGAAAGAAAGAGACAAAGAGGGAATAAGAGAGAGCATACTTAAATTCACACAGGACACCGGATAAGACAGGAGAAGTACTCCAGATATAACAAACTGACCCTAGCCCTCCGACACATAAACTACTGCAGCATAAATACTGGAGGCTGAGACAGGAGGGGTCAGGAGACACTGTGGCCCCATCCGATGATACCCCCGGACAGGGCCAAACAGGAAGGATATAACCCCACCCACTTTGCCAAAGCACAGCCCCCACACCACTAGAGGGATATCTTCAACCACCAACTTACCATCCTGAGACAAGGCCGAGTATAGCCCACAAATCCCACAAAGATCTTCCTGTCTGGGCGCCAACCCAGACAGGAAGATCACATCAGTGACTCCACCCACTCAAGTGACGCACCCCTCCCAGGGACGGCATGAAGGAGCACCAGTAAGCCAGTGGCTCAGCCCCTGTAATAGGGTTAGAGGCAGAGAATCCCAGTGGAAAGAGGGGAACAGGCAGAGACAGCAAGGGCGGTTCGTTGCTCCAGAGCCTTTCCGTTCACCTTCACACTCCTGGGCCAGACTACACTCAATCATATGACCCACTGAAGAGATGAGTCTTCAGTAAAGACTTAAAGGTTGAGACGAGTTTGCGTCTCTCACATGGGTAGGCAGACCATTCCATAAAAATTGAGCTCTATAGGAGAAAGCCCTGCCTCCAGCTGTTTGCTTAGAAATTATAGGGACAATTAGGAGGCCTGTGTCTTGTGATCGTAACGTACGTACATACCTAGTATGTACGGCAGGACCAAATAAGAGAGATAGGTAGGAGCAAGTCCATGTAATGCTTTGTAGGTTAGCAGTAAAACCTTGAAGTCAGCTCTTGCCTTGACAGGACGCCAGTGTAGAGAGGCTAGCACTGGAGTAATATGATAAAAATAAATTGTTCTAGTCAGGATTCTAGCAGCTGTATTTAGCACTAACGGAAGTTTATTTAGTGCTTTTTCCGGGTAGCCGGAAAGTAGAGCATTGCGTAGTCTAACCTAGAAGTAACAAAAGCATGGATTCATTTTTCTACATCGGTTTTGGACAGAAAGTTTAGGATTTTTGCAATGTTACGTAGATGGAAAAAAGCTGTCTTTGAAACAGTCTTGATATGTTCTTCAATAGAGAGATCAGGGTCCAGAGTAACGCCGAGGTCCTTCACAGTTTTATTTGAGACGACTGTACAACCATTAAGATTAATTGTCAGATTCAACAGAAGATCTCTTTGTTTCTTGGGACCAAGAACAAGCATCTCTGTTTTGTCCGAGTTAAAAAGTAGAAAGTTTGCAGCCATCCACTTCCTTATGTCTGAAACACAGGCTTCTAGCGAGGGCAATTTTGGGGCTTCACCATGTTTCATTGAAATGTACAGCTGTGTGTCATCCGCATAGCAGTGAAATTTAACATTATGTTTTCAAATGACATCCCCAAGAGGTAAAATATATAGTGAAAACAATAGTGGTCCTAAACCGGAACTTTGAGGAACACCGAAATTTACAGTTGATTTGTCAGAGGACAAGCCATTCACAGAGACAAACTGATATCTTTCTGACAGATAAGATCTAAACCAGGCCAGAAACTGTCCGTGTAGACCAATTTGGGTTTTCAATCTCTCCAAAAGAATGTGGTGATCAATGGTATCAAAAGCAGCACTAAGGTCTAGGAGCACGAGGACAGATGCAAAGCCTCAGTCTGATGCCATTAAAAGGTAATTTACCACCTTTATTTATTTATTTTATTTCACCTTTATTTAACCTTTATTTAACCAGGTAGGCTAGTTGAGAACAAGTTCTCATTTACAAATGCGATCTGGCCAAGATAAAGCATAGCAGTGTGAACAGACAACAACAGAGTTACACATGGAGTAAACAATAAACAAGTCAATAACAGAGTAGAAAGAAAAAAATAGTATATATATATATATATATATATATATATATATATATATATTGTGTGCAAAAGGCATGAGGAGGTAGGCGGATAATTACAATTTTGCAGATTAACACTGGAGTGATAAATGATCAGATGGTCATGTGCAGGTAGAGATACTGGTGTGCAAAAGAGCAGAAAAGTAAATAAATATAAACAGTATGGGGATGAGGTAGGTAAATTGGGTGGGCTATTTACCGATGGACTATGTACAGCTGCAGCGATCGGTTAGCTGCTCAGATAGCAGATGTTTGAAGTTGGTGAGGGAGATAAGTCTCCAACTTCAGCGATTTTTGCAATTCGTTCCAGTCCTTGGCAGCAGAGAACTGAAAGGAAAGGTGGCCAAATGAGGTGTTGGCTGCACCTTCATAAGTGCAGTCTCAGTGCTATGACGGGGTCTAAAACCAGGCTGAAGCATTTCGTATACATTGTTTGTCTTCAGGAAGGCAGTGAGTTGCTGCAACAGCCTTTTCTACATTTTTTGAGAGGAATGGAAGATTCGATATAGGCCGATAGTTTATATTTTCTGGGTCAAGGTTTGGCTTTTTCAAGAGAGGCTTTATTACTGCCACTTTTAGTGAGTTTGGTACACATCCGGTGGATAGAGAGCAGTTTATTATGTTCAACATAGGAGGGCCAAGCACAGGGAGTAGCTCTTTCAGTAGTTTAGTTGAAATAGGGTCCAGTATGCAGCTTGAAGGCCATAATTATTTTCATCATTGTGTCAAGAGATATAGTACTAAAACACTTGAGTGTCTCTCTTGATCCTAGGTCCTGGCAGAGTTGTGCAGACTCAGGACAACTGAGCTTTGAAGGAATACGCAGACTTAAAGAGGAGTCCGTAATTTGCTTTCTAATAATCATGATCTTTTCCTCAAAGAAGTTCATGAATCTATTACTGCTGAAGAGAAAGTCATCATCTGTTGGGGAATGCTGCTTTTTAGTTAGCTTTGCAACAGTATCAAAAATACATTTTGGATTGTTCTTATTTTCCTCAATTAAGTTGGAAAAAAAGGATGATCGAGCAGCAGTAGGCCTCTTCGATGCTGCACGGTACTGTCTTTCCAAGCTAGTCGGAAGACTTCCAGTTTCGTGTGGCGCCATTTCCGTTCCAATTTTCTGGAAGCTTGCTTCAGAGCTCGGGTATTTTCTGTATACAGGGAGCTAGTTTCTTATGAGAATTGTTTTTAGTTTTAAGGGGTGTAACTGCATCTAGGGTATTGTGCAAGGTTAAATTGAGTTCCTCAGTTAGGTTGTTAACTGATTTTTGTCCTCTGACGTCCTTGGGTAGACAGAGGGAGTCTGGAAGGACAACAAGGAATCTTTGTGTTGTCTGTGAATTTATAGCATGACTTTTGATGTTCCTTGGTTGGGGTCTGAGCAGATTATTTGTTGCAATTGCAAACGTAATAAAATGGTGGTCCGATAGTCCAGGATTATGAGGAAAAACATTAAGATCCACCACATTTATTCCATGGGTCAAAACTAGGTCCAGAGTATGACTGTGACAGTGAGTGGGTCCAAAGACATGTTGGACAAAACCCACTGAGTCGATGATGGCTCCGAAAGCCTTTTGGAGTGGGTCTGTGGACTTTTCCATGTGAATATTAAAGTCACCAAAGATTAGAATATTATCTGCTATGACTACAAGGTCCGATAGGAATTCAGGCAACTCAATGAGGAACGCTGTATATGGCCCAGGAGTAGCTATACAGTAGCTATGAAAAGTGATTGAGTAGGCTGCATAGATTTCATGACTAGAAGCTCAAAAGACGAAAACTTCATTTTTTTTTTGTAAATTGAAATTTGCTATCGTAAATGTTAGCAACACCTCAACCTTTGCGGGATGCACGGGGGATATGGTCACTAGTGTAGCCAGGAGGTGAGGCCTCATTTAACACAGTAAATCAGGCTTAAGCCATGTTTCAGTCAGGTCAATCACATCAAGATTATGATCAGTGAGTAGTTCATTGACTATAATTGCCTTTGAAGTAAGGGATCTTACATTAACTAGCCCTATTTTGAGGTGTCAGGTATCACGATCTCTTTCAATAATGACAGGAATGGAAGAGGTCTTTATCCTAGTGAGATTGCTAAGGCGAACACCGCCTTGTTTAGTTTTGCCCAACCTAAGTCGAGGCACAGACATGGTTTCAATGGGGATAACTAAGCTGACTACACTGACTGTGCCAGTAGCAGACTCCACTAAGCTGGCAGGCTGGCTAACAGCCTGCTGCCTGGCCTGCACCCTATTTCATTGTGGAGCTAGAGGAGTTAGAGCCCTGTCTATGTTGGTAGATAAGATGACAGCACCCCTCCAGCTAGGATGGAGTCCGTCACTCCTCAGCAGGTCAGGCTTGGTCCTGTTTGTGGGTGAGTCCCAGAAAGAGGGCCAATTATCTAGAAATTCTATATTTTGGGAGGGGCAGAAAACAGTTTTCAACCAGAGTTGTGAGACTCTGCTGTAGAGCTCATCACTCCCCCTAACTGGGAGGGGGCCGGAGACAATTACTCGATGCCGACACATCTTTCTAGCTGATTTACACGCTGAAGCTATGTTGCGCTTGGTGACCTCTGACTGTTTCATAATTTCATGTAACATCGTTGGTGCCGACGTGGATAACAATATCTCTATACTCTCTACACTCGCCAGCTCCCCGCATCTGTCGGGCTAGGGTGAGGATCCAGCCAGGACGGATGGTGCCAGTCCTGCTCTCCAGACCGCCAGTGCGTCTCCTCGGGCCAGGATATCCTGCGTCGGCTCTGTGCACTGTGTCTCCCTTTTGTCTGCACAGCCCAGTGCGTCCTGTGCCTGCGCCCCCAAATGTGCCGGGCTAAAATCACCATCCAGCCAGGACGGGTTGTGCAGGCCCTTAGTTCGAGACCTCCAGTGCGCCTCCACGGCCTGGTCTATCCTGTGCCTCCTCCAAGGACCAGGCTGTCTCTCCGTCTCCTCTCTCCAGAGTCGCCCTTCACTCCGGCGCTGCCAGAGTCGCGCGCCTGTCGGGCGCTGCCAGAGTCGCCCTCCTGTCCGGCGCTGCCATATTCGCCTGCCGTGGCGAAGGTCCCCGCTCCAGAGGCGGGGACCCAAGCCTAAGGTGGGCCAAGCCAAAGGTGGAGCGGGGTCCACGTCCAGCACCAGAGCCGCCGCCATAAATAAGGCCCACCCGGACCCTCCCCTTTAGAGTCAGGTTATGCGGCCGGAGTCCGCACCTTTGGGTGGGGGTACTGTCACGCCCTGGCCATAGAGAGGCTTTTATTCTCTATTTTGGTTAGGCCAGGGTGTGACTAGGGTGGGCATTCTATGTTCATTTTCTATGTTTTGTATTTCTTTGTTGTTTGGCCGGGTGTGGTTCTCAATCAGAGGCAGCTGTCTATCGTTGTCTCTGATTGAGAACCAAACTTAGATAGCTTTTTCCCACTGGGTTTTTGTGGTTAGTTGTTTTCTGTTTTTGTGTCAGACAGAACTGTTTCGGTTTCGTTCATTCTCTTTGTTGTTTTATTATTCAGTGTTCAGTTCAATATAAAAAGATGAACACGTACCACGCTGCACCTTGGTCCTCACCTTCTTCCACCAACAGCCGTTACACTCATATGGAAAGTGCAGCCTATTTCTCTTAATCATATCACAATCAACTTTTAACAGTTATATATATATATATACATATACATATACATATATACATATACATATACACACACACACAGACACATATATAAACTTTTTTCTGAAATATGTTGTTATCAAAATATGCAAATATTGCAATGGCTCGTTAAAGGTGCACATACAGTGGCAAGAAAAAGTATGTGAACCCTTTGGAATTATCTGGATTTCTACATAAATTGGTCATAAAATTAGATCTGATCTTCATCAACAGACAAACACAGTGTGCTTAAACTAATAACACACAAATAATTTTATTTTTCTCGTCTATATTAAATACATCATTTATTAAACATTCGCAGTGTAGGTTGGGAAAAGTATGTGAACCCCTAGGCTAATGACTCCTAATTGGAGTCAGCTAATGTAGAGTCCAATCAATAAGACGAGATTGGAGATGTTGGTTAGCACTTCCTTGCCCTTTAAAAAACTCACAAAATTTGAGTTTGCTGTTCACAAGAAGCATAACCTGGTGTGAACCATGCTTTGAACAAAAGAGAGATCTCAGAAGACCCAAGATTAAGAAAAGTTGACTTGCATAAAGCTGGAAAGGGTTACAAAAGTATCTCTAAAAGCCTTGATGTTCATTGTCTATAAATGGAGAAAGTTCAGCACTGGTGTTACTCTCCCTAGGAGTGGCTGTCCTGCAAAGATGACTGCAAGAGCACAGCGCAGAATGCTCAATGAGGTTAAGAAGAATCCTACAGTGTCAGCTCAAGACTTACAGAAATCTCTGGAACATGCTAACATCTCTGTTGACGAGTCTATGATACGTAAAACAGTAAACAAGAATGGTGATCATGGGAGGACACCACGGAAAAAGCCACTGCTCTCCAAAAAAAACCTTGCTGCACATCTTAAGTTCACAAAAGAGAATCTGGAAGTTCCAAAATATTATGTGGACAGATTCAACTAAAGTTGAGTTGTTTGGAAGGAACACACATGTGTGGAGAAAAAAGGCACAGCACACCAACATCAAAACCTATCCCCAACTGTAAAGTATGGTGAGAGCTGCTTTGCTGCATCAGGGCCTGGACAGCTTACTATCATTGACGGAAAAATGAATTCCCAAGTTTATCAAGATATTTTGCAGGAGAATGTAAGGCTATTTGTCCGCCAATTGAAGATCAACAGAAGTTGGGTGATGCAACAGGACAATGACCCAAAACACAGAAGTAAATCAACAGAATAGCTTCAACAGAAGAAAATACGCCTTCTGGAGTGGCCCAGTCAGAGTCCTGACCTCAACATGATTGAGATGCTGTGGTATGACCTCAAGAGAGCGGTTCACACCAGACATCCCAAGAAAGTTGCTGAGCTGAAACAGTTTTGTAAAGAGGAATGGTCCAGAATTCCTCCTGACCGTTGTGCAAGTCTGATCCGCAACTACAGAAAACGTTTGGTTGAGGTTATTGCTGCCAAAGGAGGGTCAATCAGTTATTAAATCCAAGGGCTCACATACTTTTTCCGCCCTGCACTGTGAATGTTTAAATGGTGTGTTCAATAAAGATGTGAAAATAATTGTTTGTGTGTTATTAATTTAAGCAGACCATGTTTGTCTATTGTTGTGACTTAGATGAAGATCAGATCAAATTTTATGACCAATTTATGCAGAAGTACAGGTAATTCCAAAGTGTTCACATACTTTTTTTTGCCACTGTTTCTGCAAACTGCGCAAATGCAATTTTCTGGACACCAAATGTAGTCAGCATAACAAAATGAAACAAAAATATTTAAGACACAACAGGACCAGACTTGTCCATAAAAGATTGTGGATAAATACTTTTTTCATTTTTTCAGCTGTAAAATACGAAAGATATATATTGAAAATGCAGTTTTGGCACGTTTTTTCACATAAAATGTCATCTGGAATAAAAAATGTACAACATATCAACAAGTCTCTCTGAATATATCCAAGGATAACCATATACAATTTGGTGAAGGCAGATGCTTCTGAAACTGAGAAAAAGGTGTTGGCCTGTGGGAAGAGTCTGACTTTCAAGAAATGGCATTTAAAGACAAGTACACCACTGAATTAAGACTACCAAAGGCCAAAAGCCTATTTAGACACAATCACCATTTCTTCAAAGTTACTAGAAGTAGTCCAGTTTGTAACATTCTGTATGAAATGGGCTTAGCAATGATGTGTAGCCTTGAAATTATTGACATGCCACTTTATGTGGTTAAAATTCATACACGCAGTCAGGAAAGCAAAGACTAGCTTTTTCAAACAGAAATTTGCATCCTGTAGCTCTAACTCCAAAAAGTTCTGGGACACTGTAAAGTCCATGGAGAATAAGAGCACCTCCTCCCAGCTGCCCACTGCACTGAGGCTAGGAAACACTGTCACCACCGATAAATCCATGATAATCGAGAATTTCAATGAGCATTTCTCTACGGCTGGCCATGCTTTCCTCCTGGCTACCCCAACCCTGGCCAACAGCACCGCAACCCCCGCAGCTACTTGCCCAAGCCTCCCCAGCTTCTCCCTCACCCAAATGCAGATAGCAGATGTTCTGAAAGAGCTGCAAAACCTCGACCCGTACAAATCAGCTGGGTTAGACAATCTGGACCGTCTCTATCTAAAAATGATCTGCCGCCATTATTGCAACCCCTATTACCAGTCTGTTCAACCTCTCTTTTGTATTGTCCGAGATCCCTAAAGATTGGAAAGCTGCCGCGGTCATCCCCCTCATCAAAGGGGGTGACATTTTAGACACAAACTGTTATAGACCTATATCCATCCTGCCCTGCCTTTCTAAAATCTTCGGAATCTAAGTTAATAAACAGATCACTGACCATTTCGAATCACACCGTACCTTCTCCGCTGTCCAATCCGGTTTCCGAGCTGGTCACGGGTGCACCTCAGCCATGCTCAAGGTACTAAACGATATCATAATCGCCATCGATAAAATACAGTACTGTGCAGTCGTCTTCATCAACCTGGCCAAGGCTTTCGACTCTGTCAATCACCGTATTCTAATCGACAGACTCAACAGCCTTTTGTTTCTCAAATGACTGCCTCACCTGGTTCACCAACTACTTCTCAGATAGAGTTCAGTGTGTCAAATCGGAGGGCCTGTTGTCCGGACCTCTGGCAGTCTCTATGGGGGTACCACAGGGTTCAATTCTCGGGCCGACTCTCTTCTCTGTATATATCAATGATGTCGCTCTCGCTGCGGGGGATTCACTGATTCACCTCTACGCAGACAACACCATTCTGTATACATCTGGCCCTTCACTGGAGACTGTGTTAACTAACCTCCAAACTAGCTTCAATGCCATACAACACTCCTTCCGTGGCCTCCAACTGCTCTTAAACCCTAGTAAAACCAAATGTATGCTCTTCAACCGTTCGCTGCCCGTACCCGCCCGCCCGACTAGCATCACTACTCTGGACGGTTCTGACTTAGAATATGTGGACAACTACAAATACCTAGGTGTCTGGCTAGACTGCAAACTCTCCTTCCAGACTCATATTAAACATCACCAATCCAAAATTAAATCTAGAATCGGCTTCCTATTTCACAACAAAGTTGTGACTTTGACTATCCTACTGATCCTCAACTTTTAATTTATTTTTTGTACCTTTATTTAACTAGGCAAGTCAGTTAAGAATTATTATTTTATTTTCTTCAGCGATATCATTTACAAAATAGCTTCCAATATTTTACTCAGAAAACTGCATGCAGTCTATCACAGTGTCATTTGTTTTGTCACCAAAGCCCCTTATGCCACCCACCACTGCGACCTGTATGCTCTAGTCGGCTGACCCTCGCTACATATTTATCACCAGACCCACTGGCTCCAGGTCATCTATAAGTCTATGCTAGATAAAGCTCCGCCTTATCTCAGCTTACTGGTCACGATAACACCCACCCGTAGCACGCGCTCCAGCAGGTATATCTCACTGGTCATCCCCAAAGCCAACACGTTTGGCCGCCTTTCCTTCCAGTTCTCTGCTGCCAAGGACTGGAACAAATTGAAAAAAATAAAAATAAAAAAATTCGCTGAAGCTGGAGACTTATATTTCCCTCACTAACTTTAAACATCAGCTATCTGAGCAGCTAACCGATCGCTGCAGCTGTACAAAGTCCATCTGTAAATAGCCCACCCAATCTACCTACCTCATCCCCATATTATTTTATTTACTTTTCTGCTCCTTTGCACACCAGTATTTCTACTTGCACATCATAATCTGCTCATCTATCACTCCAGTATTAATTTGCTAAATTGTAATTACTTCGCTACTACGCCATCCTCATGCCATTTGCACACACTGTATATAGACTTTCTTTTTTTCTATTGTGTTATTGACTGTACACTTGTTTATTCCATGTGTAACTCTGTGTTGTTGTTTGTGTCGCATTGCTCTGCATTATCTTGGACAGGTCGCAGTTGTAAATGATAACTTTTTCTCAACTTGCCTACCTGGTTAAATAAAGGTGAAATACAAATTAAATAAATACACGGCAGTAGTATGATGAACTGTAGAAAATATACATTCATCATTTTTTTTAACACTTTCAATTTTACTTTTTGAAAATACTAATATTAATGGACAAAAAAAACAACAGATATCAAAATTGAGGTAGATGCAAAAAAATGTATTTCCGCCTGTGGTGCTTGACTTTCAGGGCATTACCTTTCCAATAGGAACTTGACCGCCACCTGGTGGTTACTGGATGGGGCTACTCCACCACACACTCAAATGCGTACATCTCACTTTCTGACCTATAGGGAGTTCTCCCTTTTAAATAATAATAATAATAATAATAATAATAATAATAAATAATAATAATAATAATAATAATAAGCCATATTAATTTAGCCTACTGATCAGTGTAATCCGTATATGTCGAGGCCCGGACCTATATGTTCGCTGCTGTTTTAACCAAGATATCCATTGGAAATTGTGAAAGATTGAGTGAAGGCCTAATAATGACCTGTTTGTAGCTTATTACCATTTAGCTATGTTTGACACCATCCATCCAAATAGTTTGACAGCATTCCATTGGTTTGTCAATGTCAATAGGACAGGTGTGATCCAAATTGCCCCACTGTCCTTATAGCATACGTCAGAGATTCCAATTGCGTTTCCCCACATAGTTCGACTAGGGAGATGCATTAGTAACAAATTATGTTAATCGTCAGGTGACGTCGGTATTATGCCCCATCCTCCTTCTAACCATCACATCACAGCCACCCGTCCCACCTCGTTGACGAGGCGACGATGGGTATATAAACCCCCTTGTCTTGTAGTGAAACAAAAGACCAGCGATTTGCTGCAAAGACACCAGTTGAAAAAGGAACATTGCAGAAGCCAAGCAATAGAATCCACGCTGCTGGACGCAGACACCACTTGTCTTAACTACCTGTCGCTCACGTCAAGTCTTCTTAAAGTAAGTACAACTTTTAGTCTTGTGCATTTTAAATGTTTGCTAGTTTGCTAGTTTTGCTTGCATTACCTTTAAGCTTAAATTTCTTTGCATATTTGGGCATTAAAAAAATGAGCAGTTATTTGTGCAGTTCGTCATTGAAAAAATGTGATTGGTCCGATCACCTATAGCAATGATCTGCATGTTGCAACCTACAGTTAGAATTGTTTCCCCAGCAGGAGTTGGTTTGAAAATACTAGAAAATGCTTTTCAGAACCATGGACAGCTACGGGGCGAAAGTTGCGCAAATGAAATTTGGATAAAGTCGTGATTTCTGCAGGCACAACATGCATTCCTATAACAGTTGCAAATATTTGACAATAGCATAATAAATCATGTTCATGTTGAATAGGCTACTATTTTAGCAATGACTAGTGAATTATAGCGAAAACATCTTTCAGATTTTACCAATTCTTTCTACTGTTTTACTTGTTGCTTTTTCCCTTTCAAACTCATTCCTATTACTTTTGTCGGTAATTATTTAGATGTGAGTTCGAATTAGTAATCAAACATGGATAATTAGCTTGTACTGTAACTTGCTCTCAATACGCATTCAGTAGCCTACATAAAATGCAGATTTCATTAAAGAATAATGCAGGATCGAAATGATCTACTACTAACAGGTCGACATCATTGCGCCTGATGTTAGCCTTCTAAAACATGTTTTTATTAGGATGCCTGCTGATCTATGAAATTGGTGTAATGTTGGCTATATTATTGAGCTCGGTTGAGGCTTTGTTAAATGATAAAATCGCGTGCTCCCTAACCCCATTCTCCTGACAACAGATGGCCATTATGCTGAAACCCTGGACCGTCTTGGTCGCCTTGGTGTTGTGCGTGCTGGTGTGTCTCGGGACTTTCGTGGATGCTTACCCACCTAAACCGGAGAACCCCGGAGAAGACGCGGCTCCCGAAGAGCTGGCCAAATACTACACCGCGCTCAGACACTACATCAATCTCATCACGAGACAGAGGTACACAGCAGCGTTTGCTTTTTGAATTATATTTCTTCCTGGTCCTAACATCAAGGGAAATGTTTTCTATTAAGTTATAAACCACATACCTCGTTTTCTTTTATGGCAAATGGAGCTGTATTTCATTTTGATTCCGGACTAGGTTAAGTCGTCTACTGTGACAGTGGCCCCTGAGTTTCCTGCTCTTATTGTTGCCTCAAGCTCTTAATGTTCCATACACCATGATATTTATTTTCAAACTTTTTATTACAGAGCACTCTCAAAAAGCTTTAGGCCCTCCTCCTATAAATAATACCATAGCAATAAAACCGGTGAAGACAGACCCATGTGAAGTCTCCAAATTCAATTATGGATCTCTGTGTGCAGGCAGGTTCCCTATAACATATTCTATATTGAGGTGGTGATGTCTGGGTCGAATAGGTGGTCTCTGTCTTATTGCTGATATGGCACTGGATCAGGCACACCTGATATTATTCACGATATTCAAATAGGCCATTTGATCTTTAAGAAAACCTATCCAACCCTCTTACATTCAATTTAGAGGGGAAACAGGTTTACTCTTTTGTAAATCCGTTATCATATAGCGTCCACATTTAAGTTGTCATAATATCACAATGGCCTGGATGATGACCAATAATATCCTGGAATAGTGTAGATCAGAACTACATAGTCCAAGAGGAACGACACTTAGTGGAGTTTGTTCTTCTTGTCTGCCATAATAACACATTGGTCTACATTTGACATTTTAGTCATTCAGCAGACACTTTTCAGTGTGACTTCCAGGTGCAATTCGGATTAAGTGCCTTGCTCAAGGGCACATAGGCAGATTTTCTACCTGGTCAGCTTGGGGGGGTTCAAACCAGTGACCTTTCAGTTGCTGGCCCAACGCTCTTAACCGTTAGGCTACCTGCCGCCAAATATGAACGACCAATCGGAAATGCTCATTTGAAACATTAGAGAAGTTTTACCTGCTGCAAGAGCACTGATTTTCCGGGAATCAAAAATATATAACAGTAATGATGTCTTCTGCATTCTCACAAAGTGGTTTCTAAGTGGGGAGATGAGTGCGTGGTCTGACAATGATGGTTCCCTTTTACATCTTGTTACAACCGGCTGTCTATGGAGCAGGTGTGATTGCCTCGGTCGCTTTCTTAGAAGGCATGGCTGATCATGCTTACCTCCGCTTCACCGGTATCACTTTGGAGTGCCTAGTGGGGTTGAATTGGAGTGTAAAATTGCACAGCCATTATGAATGCCAGATTAGGTGGCATGATGGGGAAAGTGAACATCTTCCACTCAAAAACGTTTTCCCCACAGAGGAAGCAATTCCAGCCAAATCCCGCAGAGATATTCAACTTCCAATTTCAATTTCAAAGAGAAATTGATCGTTTGTACAGACATTATCTGCACAGGGAGTGCTCATACAAAAACAGACAAACACACAGGAAAGGAAAAACTATTTGATTTTGCCCGAATAATCCAAGCGTAGTCTATAACCTACCTTATGACAGAGAACTATCATGCTATTTAAAACCCTCATTATCTTTGGTAGTTGAGCAAGAAAGGCCTCGAACAGCCTCTTTTCAGAGGAAAGGAGCTCTGACTCACGATCGGTTCTAATTGGCCTTGTCTGGTGGCCCCAGTGTCTGTAGGGGTTTGTGGGCTGACATGCTCAAGTTTCAAACATACACATAATTACATCACCCCTCTCCCATTACACACACCTCTGACAGTTGCCGTGGCACCTTGAGACACATTCAGACAGCAAAATGTTCTACCTGTCATCGAGAAGTGGGGTCCTCCTGCAGCATGCTTAGAGTGGAGTGGAAGTTTGACGGTCCTCTCTCTCGCTCTCTCTCGCTCGCTCTCTCTTCTAGGTATGGAAAGAGGGCCACCCAGGAGGGAGTGATGTCAGAGTTGCTGTTCGGCAACAACGCAGAGAGAGACCAGAGATCAAGGTCAGTCCATCAAAGATATCAAAAAAGGACAATGCAATTTCAACAGAAGGTGCAAAGACTGGTATCTCTTTGTTTCGTTGGGGTTACATCAATAGGGTAGTGTCAAAGAATGGCCACTTTATCAGCTACAGCCACCTACTGTACAGAAAAAGACTGTCATGCCCAGCTTTTAGTAGGTCTGACTTTGGGTAGCCCGGGAGTGAAGCCAAAGGTTAATTTCCACAGGACTCATTGTTCTCTCCTCTCTCTCTCTCTCTCTCTCTCTCGCGCCTTCTTTCCTCTGTTCCATCTCCAGATATGACGACTCCTACGTGTGGTGATTCCTCTTCATTGGGCATTCTCTCCAGGTGTCCACCAATACCTGGATAGGCCGACCAGTGCCTCCCACAACCGCCACCCCCTTTGACCCCTGGCCACAACCAATGACCATCACAGGACCTTAAGACAACGTAGAAATCTACCTTATATACCTAACCCTCCTTTCCCCCTCTTCTCTCTCAGACTTCTCACTCGAAGTCTCAGCCTCACACGAAGACAAGTGTACATAATGAATAGTTGATTTAAGATATAAAATAAAAAATATATAATGATTTGATGAAATCATATGTGTAACCTACAATGCTGTATGTCTTAACAGAGTATGCTCTTTTATGGATGGAACTGTATAAATGCTTTGTGTGTGATTAAAGTTTGATGGATGACTATGACAAGAGAGATGATTGTGTCTCATTCGTTCTTACAGTCAAAATGATTGTGGCGCTTTAAAAGGATCTCTTGGAGTAAAATAATGTATTGATGAGCAGAAGACATTCATTCTAGTTGAAAACGGATAACACCCTCTGTGAGGACTTTCCCCAACCATGTCACCGTAAGCCTATGGGTGACTTCTACTAGCCGGCTTGAAAATCAGACATCTGTTGTGTCTGGTGCAAGTACTGGACATCAGGCTATGTAAATGCTGCCTTACCCTAGTGTCTCCTCTTGATAAATATGCAAATGATTGCTCTTCACTGTAATACTTCTCTTCCTCCAGTAGATGTCACTCCTGTAAGGCAGGTTCCTGACATGAACACGAGTGCGGAGTGAATACAATGTGAACGTTGACTGAATGAGTAAACACTGATTTTCTGAAATACATATATTACAATGGAGTACATATAGTTTAATATGATATAATCATATATTTTACATTCAGTTTAATCATAACATATTATATACGTGTATGCACAATTTAAGTACCATAAATTGCTTAGCGCACGTGTTGCTTGAGTTGAAGAGAATATGGAATTATAGCATTTTTGATAGATTGACATCTTGCCCATTCAGTTCCATTAAAGCCACAATATGTAAGATTTCCATTTGCTCAGGTTGCCCTTTCAACGAATGGAATAGCCATGATTTCTGAGGAATGTGACTCATAGATGCCCTGTCTTACCTTATCATAACCAAAGCAATAAGGACATTTCACGCCATTGTGTATGATATTTTAAACGTGCTCTGCACAACTTAAGTGTGGCTTTAACCCAAACAAATGTGTATTTGTTCCTAAATGTGAATAGGAATATTCCTTGGAAGAATAAGGATTGCACACAGATCATGTAATGAGAATCATGTAAATCCGTGACATGTAATGGTCAATTATTTGTATCAAGAATGTTTGTGTGTTCTCGACTTCTAGGCCTTTCATTGTTATTGTAAAAACATGAAATGGGTGTGCAATAATTATTTATTTACTAGCTTAGAAAGACTGTTTAAAAGACATGGACAGGATATCTATTCTACACAACGGCCATATGTAGCTGGTGGGGCACACATTGAGGAAAAAAAGTGCGTTGCCCGTTTAAATCTCCATCCCGACGACTTTACAGTGGTTTGACAATCCGTGGAGGTTCAGAGATCTCAAATTAAACGGAGACAACGACGCGACCACGAGACGGAACAGGTTAGTGCAGTCCGTTTATGTAGAATTGCGTTTTTAAATTATACGATAGATTTTCAGTGGAATTAGGTGTTTTTCGTTGTGCTTTGTTTGCGTGTGGGGGCATCATGCTGTCAAGTAGTAGATGATTCCGATAATGTCGATACAGAGTCAGGCAAATACTCAAATGGATCAAGACATAGCCTAACCGAACCCAATTTCTATAAATACCTACATAATTGTGTTTCGCATTGGTTTCATGTTAAATTATGTATGCGTTTCTCTGTGTCTCGGTTGCAGACCCCCAGCGTTAGGTGTGCTGTCTGACTACCATATGTGGGCGTGAGCTATCGGCTACGCACCAAAGAACGGTTCTCTTCAGTAATTTAAGTAAATCTAAATACACACTAATATGAAGACTGTTTTGTAATACAGTATTTTCGTTAGTGGAAAAATATAATTTGTGAATAGTGTGGTATAGTGGTGCATGCTGCAAGCAAAACAGCACAATGCGCCCCCTACACTCACTTACGCACGCACAGCACCTGCACACGCAGACTTTTGGCAAGGTACAGTAGGATCATAAGATCACACATGTCATGTCATGTAGGCTATAAGACGCACCTAACCATACTCTCTCTCTATCTGGGGTGTGGAGGAGTTTGCTCAGGTTTAAGAATCAGACCTTTGGAACATTGCCTTTTCTAGTTTGTATATTGTATGTTGAAGCACAAAAGTGAAAGTGGACTGTCCTTCTAATAACAAAATTACACTATTGTAGACCTCAAAATTCAAAAGGCAGTCGCACATCTGAGCAAACTTTTTTGCAGGTGCATGGTAACAGTTGAACAAGATGAAGGACAAAGGAAACCACACACTGCTCTTGACAGTATCACTGATCTTTAATAAGCTTACGTATCGGCCTCACGGCCTTCAGAGCTTTTGTGAGTAAAAAAAAAAATCACTCATCACTATAGACATAAATCCAATTTCACTTTCCCGATTAAAGTAAAACCACGTGATTAGTTCAAAGCCAATCATATAATTGTTTGGTGGCAGTGAAAAATATTTTTTATTTAAAAATATGTCGGTGATTAATTGATGGTAAAGACTTATTAGTAATTTGAATAATGGAATTGAAGAGCAATCTCTTAAAATTAAGCATTCCATTTTCTCTTTCGCTCAACTGAGTCTTTGGAACAAACCACAAAATGCAATGTGACTGGCTAACACTGTGTTGATGGGAGCCATGCACACACCATAGTCTTCAGAGAGAGGGAGACAGGTATTGTGACACAAGCAGATGGGGCATGCAGGCTATTTCCTAGGGGGGTGGTTGAGAGTGGGGCAGGGAGAGGTCAGGGGGGGGGGGCACAGATGGAGTTCACATCAGCGTGTGATCTCATTCGGGCCTGGACATGGTGTCATTAGCACAAGAGGCCACAGCATGATGTGTGTATGGAGTAGAAGAGAGAGGAAGGAAAGAGAGGGATTTTATTTTACCAGGCAAGTCAGTTAAGAACAAATTCTTATTTTCAATGACAGCCTAGGAACAGTCGGTTAACTGCCTTGTTCAGGGGCAGAGTGACAGATATTTACCTCGTCAGCTCGGGGATTTGATCTTGCAACCTTCCAGTTACTTGTCCAACACTAACCACTAGATTATCTGCTGGATGGAGAGAGAGAGGGGGGGGGGGGGGGGAAATGGAGAGGGATGGGAGAGAGATGGGAGGGAGAAAAGGATGGAGAGGGGAATGGTAGGGTGGGAGGAGGTGGAGGGATGAGAGAGAAGGATGGAGAGAGAAGAGAGAATATGCGCTACCCACGTGGTCTGCCCATTATGAGTGAGGAGAAAGGGAAAGAGAAAGGCAAAGGGAGGGAGGGATGGAGTAGAATGGAAAGAGGATATTACCTACCCAAGTGGACTGCCTGCCCTATGGTTTGTAAACCCCCCAATATGAGTCAACATGAGGAGGGAGAGAGGTGATGAAGGAAACCTCCCTAGGGATCTGTGTGTTATTGCTGAGCTTGCATATTATCTACCGTCGGCTAGGAGCACTGTGGCGGGTGATGTGGTAGCAAGGTTGCCATTTAGTAGTAGAGCTACTGAGCTATTTTAGTAGGGGAATAATGTACAGTAAGCAGGATCTCTTTATGCCAAGAGATAAAATAGGTACAATAGTAGAAAAAGCAATATGATGTTTTGGGTGCTCTAAAGTTTAGGTTATTTTCTCCATCCAATTGATGTTAGCGCAGGAAGAAAAAAAAAATCAGTTCAATGCAGATGAACCTTTCGGTTACTGGCCCAACACTCTAACCACTAGGCTACCTGCCGCCCCAAAACGGCTGTACTATTTGCAGAGTTAGCGCCAGGTAAATGTTGCAAGTCTTAAGCCATTCAGCCAATCCTGAACCTGCGACCAAAAACTAGCTACATATGGACAGTACCAAAACAAAGTAGCTAATGATTCTGTCTCTTCGCAGCAATATATAACATTCTATTAGTTGCAAGAATTTTGTAGAATAATTTATATTGAAAAAAGTTGAATCCAGCGTTGTTTTGTGTATCAGTTCATAAGCCATGTGTCATGGATCTCTTCCCAAGTATTTTGCAATCTATATGGCACCTTCGTTAGCTATAGCCATTTGGGAGGATTTGTTACACCACAAA
The DNA here is from genome assembly GCF_045791955.1 of Oncorhynchus clarkii lewisi. NCBI lineage: Eukaryota > Metazoa > Chordata > Actinopteri > Salmoniformes > Salmonidae > Oncorhynchus > Oncorhynchus clarkii. Next base: position 34,978,561 of record NC_092159.1, on the reverse strand, counting down.
ATAAAAAAAATAGTTAGTTTGGCATGCACCCATGTTGAAATAAGTCTCCTCTAGTTATTGTTTGTCTGATTGTAACGGTTACTGCTTTGCTAAGGGCTCAAATACATGACTCAGTTATAAAAGCTATACTTTTTATATTGCTTCGTACTATTTGGCAGAATCATAATTCAGCATACAAGTCGTCAACATTAGATGCCATTGTATCTGCCAGGTTATGGTACAACATCATGCACAGGGTATTCTGCCATGGAAATGTCTGACTGCACATCATAATCTAATGAAAATGCTGAATAAATATCCGCACACACAGACTTGCTCCTAGAAAGGGACATGTTATTTAAATGGTTTAGGTCAGACATTCCAACCATTGCTTAATTTTTGTGATAGATTCATCTTCCCCCATGTATACACTCTTAGGTTACATTTTGTGCATAAAAGACAAACAAGCCACCACATCTGTCAGTGGCTTTATGGATTGATTAACCATATTGCCCCTAGATGTCTCCAGATGTACTCCCTCTCCACCTTCTTCTTGCACAACGCCTAGCCTCTCAGCAGTGTGAATGTGCGTTAAAGGGTAGGGGTACAAAGCGGTACATCTCATTGGTTGCCTACCTCCCATGAAGGCATAATCACCTTTTCCTTTTTTCGGGTGGCCAGCTGAGGAGGCTGGAAGGCTGCTTTGTTTCCCCACCTATAACATTGGCATGAGTGGTGGAATGATGGAACGGTGTGTGTATAGCTTAGATTAATCACCCCTGCTGACAGTGCTCCTCTACCCCCGTTCCCCCTGCTCCCCCCTCTCCATCCCAGAAGCCGCGCTGAAAATATGCATCCCGATCCCTTTCCCTAAGCATCATTACTGGTCACTATGGCGGCTGCAGACTGTACTAGCAGATCGTCATAGCAACTGGCTGACGGGGAAGAAATGAGACAGTCCATTTCAGTGCCTTGTAAAAGTATTCACCCCTTGGCGTTTTTTCCTATTTTGTTGAATTACAACCTGCAATTTAAATTGATTTTTATTTGTATTTCATGTAATGGACATACACAAAATAGTCCAAATTGGTGAAGTGCAATGAAAAAAATTACTTGTTTCACAAAATTCTAAAAAATGTTAAACGGAAAAGTGGAGCGTGCGTGCGTATGTATGTATTCACCCCCTTTGCTATGAAGCCCCTAAATAAGATCTGGTGCAACCAATTACCTTCAGAAGTCACATAATTTGTTAAATAAAGTCCACCTGTGTGCAATTTAAGTGTCACATGATCTGTCACATGATCTCAGTATATATACACACACCTGTTCTGAAAGGCCCCAGAGTCTGCAACACAACTAAGCACCACCAAGCAAGCGGCACCATGACGACCAAGTAGCTCTCCAAACAGGTCAGGGACAAAGTTGTGGAGAAGTACAGATCAGGGTTGGGTTATAATAAAAAGTATCCAAAACTTTGAACTTCCCACAGAGCACCAGAAAATCCATTATTTAAAAATGGAAAGAATATGAGACCACAACAAACCTGCCAAGAGAGGGCCACTCACCAAAACTCACAGACCAGGCAAGGAGGGCATTAATCAGAGAGGCAACAAAGAGACCAAAGATAACCCTGAAGGAGCTGCAAAGCTCCACAGCGGAGATTGAAGTATCTTTCCATAGGACAACTTTAAGCTGTAAACTCCAGAGCTGGGCTTTACCGAAGAGTGGCCAGAAAAATGCCATTGCTTAAAGAAAAAAAATGAGCCAACACGTTTGGTGTTTGCCAAAAGGCGTGTAGGAGACTCCCCAAACATATGGAAGAAGGTACTCTTGTCAGATGTTACTAAAAAATGAGCTTTTGGGCCATCAAGAAAAACACTATGTCTGGCACAAACCCAACACCTCTCATCACTCGAAAACACCATCCCCACAGTGAAGCATGATGGTGGCAGCATTATGCTGTGGGATGTTTTTCATTGGCAGGGACTGGGAAACTGGTCCGAATTGAAGGAATGATGGATGGAGCTAATACAGAGAAATTCTTGAGGGAAAACTGTTTCAGTCTTCCAGAGATTTGAGACTGGGGCAGAGGTTCACCTTCCAGCAGGACAATGACCCTAAGCATACTGCTAAAGCAACACTCGAGTGTTTAAGGGGAAACATTTAATTGTCTTGGAATGGCCTAGTCAAAGCCCATACCTCAATCCAATTGAGAATCTGTGATATCATTTAAAGATTTCTGTACACCAGCAGGAACCCATCCAACTTGAAGGAGCTGGTGCAGTTTTGCCTTGAAGCAACAAAATAGGAAAAATGCCAGGGGGGAGCTAGACTTGTCTGACCACAGATCTATAGGTCGATAGCCCTAGGAGATGTGTTATACAGCAGCTCTGTCTATCAGTCAGAGTGTGTGCAGATAAAGCCGATCGACCACACTCAGTCCTTGGCGTCAGAATAGCATCATGGGAGACCTGTGGTTTCTGGCATACTGTAGGTTTTATTGGACTGGACCTCTGTGTGTATGTCTCTGTGTGTGTGCATGTGTGTGTGTGTATGCTTGCGTGCATATGTACACTGTACATACGTGCATGCATGTGTGTGTGTGTGCCTGTTGTGGCTCTCCCTACAAAGGGGCTATTTTCAGCCCTAGCTTATTAGAGTAGATCAGTGGACAGAGAGGAAAGGAGAGCTGCTGGCTTACTATATGGGATGGATGTAAGGTAGCCATCGCCAGCCAAGCGCACACATGGAAGTTGGAACACCATTAAATCTAATGAAATATTTCACAGGACAGATACTGTACGGCTGGATTCACTGACACAGGACATATTTCTCTTCTTACCATTTTACAGATAAAGTATATTTTCTTTTATGACTTGTCAAAACAGTCGTACAATTCTTCTGACATGAAATGTTATTTGAAGATGAGCAATGACATTTTCACTCCTTATCACATTTATCAGTTGAGTCCATATATTCAAATGTAATTGGTGCCACTGTCTATTTTAAATCAAACAAACTATTACTTTGGGAAAATATGCCTCAACAATGTTTTGTGGGGGTCATAGGTAGGCCTAAGGCCACTCGTCACCGGTGCTGTGTAATGGGTCTGCTGTTGGTCAGTGTGTTGTTGTTGACCACATGACTGCCCTCTGACAAGATGTGTTAATAGGCTACTGAGGGGGTTAACAGGCTACCTGAGTTCAAGGGTCACTCATTAAAAATGTTTCAGCAGCAATGGTTCTCTATTTTGACTTTAGACCAGCAGTAAGAGAGAAGAAACATTTGCGGTCACGAGAGTTTGTGGTCGTCATACCGATTCATTTGTTTGCGGCTACACACATATTATGCTTTCCATTATGTTCAAAGTAGCCTGAATCCTAACTAAAGTGATTTTGGTCACGATTCACTGTTAATGCTAATGTAAATCCTTACTTTGTTTGTCCTTGACTGTCATTGTAGAGGGGTCCTTCGTGTTTCCTGGTCGGAGATTGTGAGAGACAAACGGGGGTGCTTTCCAGAGCTTTTAAACTGTTGATTTGGCATGTTTCAATGGCTTGAATGAAAAAGTAAATGTTGCCAAAGCGAAGTGATGCACATAACAATTATGAAAACAACAGTGACAAGAATAAGAGCAGTACCTATAATACTAAAGAAAACGTATATATATAACAGATTAAACAAATACATATCTAATACAGAAGTGTAATAATTGTAGTAATGGTAGAAGCAGGTGTAATCTATGTGAGTCATTCAAGAGTCACTCCTCATATCTTACTGCCTGTCTTGTTGCCTCAGAAGTGTACGGGATCTCGTCCTCCTCTTCTGAGGAGGAGTAGCAAGGAGGATCGGAGGACCGATGCGCAGCGTGGTAAGTGTCCATCATGTTTAATCAAACACAACATAACACTGGAACAAAACAATAAACGTGAATAAACTAAACAGTCCCGTGTGGTAACAAACACTGACACGAATGACAAACACCCACAACTCAAAAGTGAAACCAGGCTACCTAAGTAGGATTCTCAATCAGGGACAACGATTGACAGTTGTCTCTGATTGAGAACCATACTAGGCCGAACACAGAAATCCCAAATTATAGACAAACGAACATAGACAACCCACCCAACTCACACCCTGACCATACTAAAGCAAAGATATAATAACAGAACGTGACAAGAAGAGTCTGTAAATGAGGGGAATCTGGCTGATATCTTTCTAGCAGACGTTATCAAAACACTTTGAAGCAGCAAAATGGCTTCTTACAGCAAGTGTGTTGGTAGAGTACATTTGTCTGCCTGATTTGTCTGTCTGCCGCCTCAGGCTCTTATTGTTTGCCTAAGTAGGATTTTCTGCTCTTTATTCTGCTCCTTTAATTTTTTCTCTCTCTCTCTCCTGCACTCTCTCATCTTGCTCTCTCTCTCTCATCCTATAGATATCATGCTCTCTCTTAAAACATCTCCTTTCAGAATTCGACATAACCATGCACAGAGGTCCTGTATTTCTCCACTTCGGGCGGCGAGACAGTGTTTTGGCGGGTTGGTGCTGAAGTGGGGCCGCTGCTCTCTCTTTTTGTTCTCCTTTATTGCCCCTACCTCTCCATTCTTACCATACGTTGAGCCCGTTGTCATGGATACCACGAATAAGAAATCCAGAGGTCTTCACGTTCCAACATGGAACTGGGGCTTTCCCACCGAGCCTGATATGCATAAATAAAACATGTTTATATAGAGATCCATTCTGAACGGACCCAAGGACTACTAGACCCATTTCGCATATAGACCTGGTTGGATCCAGACCCGGTCCGATTTGATCCGAGAAAAGCTACTTAATTAACCAGAGCTGATAAAGCGCGTGAAACGGGAGCAGGGAGGGAGAGATGAGAGACAGCAACCAACTAAACCGACTCGCGTTACAGGAGACTAGGTTATTTATCATCAAATATGATTACGTTGTACTTGTCTTGACTGCATCAAACCGGGAGAAGTTAGTTATGATAGGAGATAGCTAGCTTAACGTTAGCTATCTCCTAACTTTTGCCCCACACGGAGGCTATGACTGTATGACCTATTGCCGCTTGGATGACTTATGATTGGCCAACAACAAGCTAATCACTCGGTTCCTGGATCAGGCCTCGGGTATTCAGGTACAGGTAGATTCATGGAGACCTCTAGCTAATATGCAAAAATATGGACAAGACTTAGATTTAAGTGCCTTTGAACGGGGTATGGTAGTAGGTGCCAGAACTGCAACACTGCTGGATTTTTTTACTCTCAGTTTACCGTGTATCAAGAATGGTCCACCACCCGAAGGACATCCAGACAACTTGACACAACCGTGGGAAGCGTTGGAGTCAGCATCGGCCAGCATCGCTGTGGAACGCTTTCGACACCTTGCAGAGTCCATGCCCGACGAATCGATGCTGTTCTAAGGGCAAAACAGGGGGCGACTCAATGTTAGGAAGGTGTTCCTAATGTTTTGTACACTCAGTGTATATAAGTCAAGAAAACATCAGTGCTTATTGGTCATCCATCGTTCAAACTTGAATATAATCTGCTGATGGGAAAACAGCACTCTGCTGGTGAATATTATACTAAGAAAAATGCCCAAATGCACCTGTTGGATTCTATGCTGGTATAAATGTGTATCGTTACTGTACATTAGAGGTCTTCATGGATCCCCCTGTACCCGAATACCCGAGACCCGATCCTGGACCGAGCGAGTTCGGATCCAGAATTTTTTTTAAATGTCACGGGTCTGGGTCGGATCTGATATGATTGTCGGGTCTCGGTTATGTGTAGTTTTAACTGACTTGTCCGGAAGGACCCATACACGACTACTGCAGTATAGAGAGAGAGAGAAATTGCGTAATTTATTCTGCTGCTCTTTGCTTTTCACGAGAGTGGCGCGTGTAGCTTGTGGTTGTTGGCCAATCATAAGTCATCAAAGTGTCAATAGGCTAAAACCATTGAGTCTTTATGTGGGGCAAAAGTCAGGAGACACCTAATCAATGGAAGACGGAATTAAAATGACGGAGTTAAAGGAGCAGTATAGGCTACAATGACCAAGAGCCCCCCCCCCCCATTTTTTTAAAACCCAACCCTGTTTATATTTTCTATTTCACCTTTATTTATCCAGGTAGGCCAGTTGAGAACAAGTTCTCATTTACAACTGCGACCTGGCCAAGATAAAGCAAAGCAGTGCGACACAAACAACACAGAGTTACACATGGAATAAACAAGCGTACAGTCAATAACAATAGAAAAAGTCTATATACAGTGTGTGCAAATGACGTGAGGCAAGGCAATAAATATGCCATAGTAGCAAGTAATTACAATTTAGCAAATTAACACTGGAGTGATAGATGTGAAGATGATGATGTGTAAGTAGAAATACTGGTGTGCAAAGGAGCAAAAAAGTAAATAAAAACAATATGGGGATGAGGTAGGTAGATTGGATGGGCTATTTACAGATGGGCTGTGTACAGCTGCAGCGACCAGTAAGCTGCTCCGATAGCTGATGCTTAAAGTTAGTGAGGGAGATATAAGTCTCCAACTTCAGTGATTTTTGCAATTCGTTCCAGTCATTGGCAACAGAGAACTGGAAGGAAAGGCGGCCAAAGGAGGTGTTGGCATTGGGGATGATCATTGAGATATACCTGCTGGAGCACGTGCTACGGGTGGATGTTGTTATGGTGACCAGTGAGCTGAGATAAGGCGGAGCTTTACCTAGGAAAGACTTATAGATGACCTGGAGAGAGTGGGTCTGGCGACAAATATGTAGCGAGGGCCAGCCGACGAGAGCATACAGGTCACAGTGGTGGGTGTTATATGGGGCTTTGGTGAGAAAACGGGTGGCACTGTGATAGACTGCATGCAGTTTGCTGAGTAGTGTTGGAGGCTATTTTGTAAATGACATTGCCGAAGTCGAGGATCGGTAGGATAGTCAGTTTTACGAGGGTATGTTTGACAGCTCGAGTGAAGGAGGCTTCTTGTGAAATAGGAAGCCGATTCTAGATTTAATTTTGGATTGGAGATGTTTAATATGATTCTGGAAAGAGAGTTTCCAGTCTCGCCAGACACCTAGGTATTTGTAGTTGTCAACATATTCTAAATCAGAACCGTACAGAGTAGTGATGCTAGTCGTGCGGGCGGATGCAGGCAGCGATCGGTTGAAGAGCATGCATTTAGTTTTACTAGTGTTTAAGAGGAGTTGGAGGCCACAACTGGAGGTTAGTTAACACAGTGTCCAAAGGGCCAGATGTATACAGAATGCTGTTGTCTGCGTAGAAGTGGATGAGGGAGTCACCCACAGCAAGAGCGACATCATTGATATATACAGAGAACAGAGTCGGCCCGAGAATTGAACCCTGTAGTACCCCCATAGAGACTGCCAGAGTTCCAGACAACAGGCCCTCCGATTTGAAACACTGAACTCTATTAGAGAAGTAGTAGGTGAACCAGGCGAGTCAGTCAGACTCAACAACCAAGGCTGTTGAGTTTGCCGATAAGAATACGATGATTGACTTCTGGCAATGGCGAAGCTCTAACAAGACGGGTCTGCATAGCGTCCTCGAACTCTCAAACAATATTATGGCATTTTGACACGGTTTACCCGTTCGTTAATAGTGAGCTGGAAGTTTAAACATCTTTTGTGTCGCCAAAGCAAAGGATGCCCAATATGTCAAAGCCTCAGACGAGGCATGGAAAATGCCCCTCTCTGACAGCCCTTCTTCGGCCACGGTGGATGCTAGCTCGGAAGAAGCACCAGCATGGTTCAGAATGGAGATAGACAAGGGTATAACAAAAATCCAAGAGACAATTTCTGAACGCCTCAGCAAAATTGATGTACTGGTCAATAAACTTCACGAAGACCAGAAAGTCACAAAGGGATGAGTGACAAAGTTAGAAGAGGAGAAATTAGATTATTACGAAAATTACCGAAGGCGCTCAAATTTGAGATCAAGGTTTCCTGGAGGCCGGGGAGGGAAGAGACGCGATCTCCTATCTACAGGAATGGATTCCCAAAATTCTGGATCTACCTCCTCCCACGCACCCACTGGAGATCGAGAGGGCCCAATCGCACCCTACGGAGGTGGCTGCCTGGCCAGGTTGCACCCAGGGCATTTCTACAGTACCAGGACACTGTTCGCATCCTCTCTGCTGCCCGAGCAAAGGGAGAGCTCAAGTACGGAGATGCCAGAATCATGATCTTTCCAGATCTTTCTCCCATACTACACAAGAGGAGGATGGCTTTCTCCCCACTGAATAGACTTCTGTGTCAGGCTGCCTTGGCATACGACCTGCGCTACCCAGCAACTTTGTGGATCGAATCCAAGAATGGTGAGTGCACATTTGACTCTGTGAAGATGGCTGAAACATACATGAGGAAAGAACTTCCTGACTTGTTCACATCTACTACACCTAGAGGAACTGTCTTTTGAACTTGGATACAGTGGGTAGTGAACTGTTAGCACATGAGGAAACAACGAAATTACTCATATGATCGACTGGCTGGCTGGCTAGATGGCTAGCGTGATAATGACTGGCGAGGTTAAGTTTGATCATAGCTAATGTTGTCTGTGCTATTTAGCCAGCTCACTAGGTTTACAAGGGTGTAGCTATAGCTACTATTCAGCCACACTATGCCAGGTAGTTACACTTTTGCTGTATACTTTTATTTTACTCAGAGAGGCCGAGTAGGGTTTGGTTAAATAGTTATGTGGCTTTTGACTGGGTTTCAAGCCTAACTGTTGTTTATATTACTTCATGGAATTTTAGCACTATTACATTGGCTGGCTTGTTTATTGTTAGAGATGTATGCTAGCGTTAGTGATACCGAGGCAGGTATAAGCTGCACACTGGCTGGCCGCCTAATTGCCAGCTGGCTGATAGCTTTACACTTGTGTATGTGCGCACATGTGTGTATATATAATATTTTTGGGGGGAGGGTGAACTCAGGAGGATGGTGATCGTTTAACTACTTGAGATCCTCTTAGATCCTCTGCTTTGTGGATCATATAGACCAATATCTCTATTGAAGACTTCATACAAGATTCTTGAAAAACTCATAGCTCTTAGACTGGATGAGGTTCTTCCGGACTTGGTTGATGTGGACCAAACAGGCTTTGTAAGAAACCGCTCATCTCCTGATAATATCAGAAGATTATTTAATATTATGTATTATGACCAAGAATCTGTAGTGGCGGCTTCATTAGATGCTAAAAAAGCTTGGAACTACCTGTTTGAAGTTTTACAGATGATGAATATTTGACCTAAGTATGTAGGTCTGATTAGATTACTGTACAAATGTCCGGTAGCTCAGATCCTGACTAATGGGAACATTTCCTCACAGTTCTCCCTATCACGTGGCACAAGACATGGTTGTCCCGCAAGTCCGCTCCTTTTTTCTTTGGCTATAGAGCCACTGGCAGAAGCTTTAAGATCTCATCCATCCATCCATCCATGGTGTTCGTATAGGTGGGCGTGAACATCTGGTCTCGCTCTATGCCGATGACATTTTTCTTTACCTCGCTAAACCAGAAATTTCACTCCGAACATGAGTTGACATCATGAAAGAATATGGGACCTTTTCAGGATATAAAATAAACCTATTGAATAGTATAATTATGCCTTTTAACAGGGCAGCTATGCAGAACCCAAACCTAGACCAGCCGTTTTCTTGGAAACCACAGAAAATGACATATGTTGGATTGCAAATTCCTTCTGAAATTATTAAGACATATCAACTGAACTATACTCCACTTCTCAAAAAGGTTGGGGAAGAATTGGATAGATGGCAGGATTTACCAATTTCTCTTATTGGGCGGGTCAATTGTGTAAAAATGAATATATTACCAAAATTCTTGTACCTTTTTCAAACCTTGCCCTTTACTATTCCCAAAGGTTTTTTCAAACAACTTAATAGGAAGGTTTCTTCAATTCTGTGGAAAGGGAAACACCCCAGAGTGAAACTCACAACTTTATTGCAAACCATACTCAGAAGGAGGACTTACTCTACCTGACATCCAGTTGTTTTACTGGGCATCTCAGTTAAAGGCTGTGTGGGTATGACAAGATACAACACCAAGTTCACCCTCTTGGAGACAGATAGAGGAGTGTCTGACCCCTGCCACATTGGCATCTATACCTTATATTAGCCCACCTAAAGCTTTGTAAGGTCTCATAGACAACCCTTTCATTAAAAACACTTTAAATACATGGATTGAAGTCTGTAAACAAACAGAAGGGCTTAGATCTATATATGAACAAACACCTTTCTATATTAACCCCATCTTACCCAAAGCCCTGAGAGATGGTATTATTTTCTTGGTTCAACAAAGGAATTAAAACATTTGGTAATCTCTATAGAGAAGGTGAACTACTATCCTTTCCACAACTGGCATCTCATTTTCAGTTACCTCAACTCATTTCTGTAAATTAAATACCTACAGGTTAGGCATTATATTGCCACACATCAGGGAGGTAGGATTCAGCCCATGAGTAAACCTATAACTGATTAACTGTGGCTGGAAAGGAAAGGGTTAAAAGGTGTCATTTCTTACATGTACCCTCGGCTTCAAGCTCTGTTGGGGAACGATGAACCTCTGAACGCTTGCATGAAGTGGCATGATGACCTTTGCATGACGTGGCATGATGACCTTTGCATGACGTGGCATGATGACCTTTGCATGACGTGGCATGATGACCTTTGCATGACGTGGCATGATGTCTCGTTGAGGATGAGAAATGGGGAAAGCTCTTTTTTAGATGCTCAGGGTCTTTCATTTAACACAAGGCACCAGAGAGACTGTAGAAGATCAATTCTAAATATTCAACATTTTGCCTAAGGTGTAAAACGGGAGTGGGCACACTTATGCATATGTTTTTGTCCTGCCCTGAACTATGCAATTATTGGAAAGACATTATTCAGATCTTATCACAGGTCACTAATATGACGGTACAAACTAAATCCTTCCCTTATTCTTCTTGGAGATGATTCTGTTCTACCAGTTAATATTTGTAGCAAAACCAGATCCATTACATTGGCAGTCATTGTAGACAATAAATGCACAGCTAGAGACGTCACCCTAGCTGCCTCATTACTTCTTTCTTCATTAATATAATGTTATTATTTGTTTTTGTGTTGAATGATTTATTTTCTAGCATGGAATGTAAAGGTCATTCTGGTTCTTTTTGTTGTTGTTAATGAGTGAAGCTAATACCGGTAGAGGGGAGGGAGGGGGGTGTTCCTGTGTTGGGGAGGGAAGGGTTTTGCACCATGTAGCATGGTGTTTTGTGTAGGTGGAAGGAGTAAAGGGGCATTATCTGTGTCATAATTTTCTGATTGTTAAATTGTATAAAAAGAAATGGCAATAAATATATTGTAAAAAATAAATAAATACGGTGATTGACAGAGTCGAAAGCCTTGGCCAGGACGATGATGGCGGCTGCATAGTACTGTCTTCTATCAATGGCGGTTATGATATCATTTAGTACCTTGAGCATGGCTGAGATGCACCCGTGACCAGCTCGGAAACCGAATTGCAAAGTGGAGAAGGTACGGTGGGATTCAAAATGGTCAGTGATCTGTTTGTTAACTTGGCTATCGAAGACTTTAGAAAGGCAGGGCAGGATGGATATGATCTGTACTTCTCCACAACTTTGCCACTGACCTGTTTGGAGAGCTCCTTGGTCTTCATGGTGCCGCTTGCTTGGTGGTGCCGCTTGCTTAGTTGTGTTGCAGACTCTGGGGCCTTTTAGAACAGGTGTATATATACTGAGATCATGTGACAGATCATGTGACACTTAGATTGCACACAGGTGGCCTTTCTTTAACAAATTATGTGACTTCTGATGGTAATTGGTTACACCAGATCTTATTTAGGGGCTTCATAGCAAAGGGGTGAATACATACATACGCACGCACCACTTTTACATTTGTAATTTTTTGGAATTTTGTGAAACAAGTTCTTTTTTTGTTTTACTTCACCAATTAGGACTTTTTTGTGTATGTCCATTACGTGAAATCCAAATAAAAATCTATTTAAATTACAGGTTGTAATGCAACAAAACAGGAACAACGCCAAGTGGGCTGAATACTTTTGCAAGGCACTGTATATTCTGAATGGACCTCTTGTTGTTTGTAATTGTGTAGGACGAGAAAGGGCATACAGCCACCTCAATTAGCCTAGCTAGTTAACTAGCTAGTTAACTGGGGGGAACAGAGGGTTAAACTAGCTTCTCCCGGTTAAATGCAGCCCAAACCGGTACTAAATAATCTTGTTAAATGATAAATAACCTAGCTATGGCAGCTATTAGTCTACTATAGCACGAGTCGGCTTGGTTGGTTGCTGTCTCTCGTCTCCCCCCTCCTCCCTGTTCAATGTGTCACTCGCTCATACTCACAGTAAACTTCACACACAGCACAGCACCTGGTCCACTCTCTTCCTTCTCTCCCTCATGTTTTATCAGCTCTGGTTAATTAAGTACCTTAAAAATGGATTTTTCTGCTGCTTCCCTCATTCAGACCAAGTCTGGAACCGACCAGGTCTATACGAAAAGGGTCTAGTTGTCATCGGGTCCGTTCGGAATGGGTTTTATATTTTTAAAATTAATTTATGCATATCGGGTCCGGATAGGAAAACCCCAGGTCCATTTTGGAACGTGTCCAATTTTTTGGGCCCGTGAAGGCCTTTTACCATCCATTTTAGCTCTGATGACCGCATTCCAAATGGATGTCTGTTCTGGCTCACATGCATGCACACATGAGGGAACACTCTCAATACAAATTAATCTTTTATTAAACTAAATGTTTATTAATGTCCCCCCCTCTATCTTTGTTTCTCTCTCTCTCTCTCTCTCTCTCTCTCTCTCTCTCTCTCTCTCTCTCTCTCTCTCTCTCTCTCTCTCTCTCTCTCTCTCTCTTCTTCTCCTCTCTGCCGGCAGCTGACACAGTTTGACTAAAGCCTTGACATGCCTGTGGCGTTGACTGGCACCGAGCGTGGTGAGTTTTGTTTTTTCCTCTCCCTTCCTTTCCTCCCTCCAACCCTCCTTTCCTTCCTCCAGCCCCTCAACCTCCTCCTCCCTTACCCAGCTCATCTCCTCTCTGTAGCTCTGAAAAATGAGGCCGCCCCATGTTCTATATGACACCCACATCCATAAACACACCACACAGCCATTAAGACCCACAGTTTCTCAATGCCGCAGCCAGAAAAGGGCTACTTTAATGAAGCCGTATAATGTGTCCCCTAAATGGAGATTGAACTGACACTGTTACTTCCTGGAAGTAGACCCATTTTTCACTGCTTGTCCAGACAGCTGCCGCCATCTTTTCCTGCATACGTTTTGGGATTTGGTGGAGGGAGTCTTGGGTCACACTTGACATTAAAGGGCAATCTGCAGTTGCTACATCCATTTGTTGACTTATAAATCAATTATATGCGCCCATTGATTCTTGAAGAATATAAATTATAAATGCCTCATGAGCTTAGTTCAACTGCCGTGCCCCATCACAACCCAAAATAAGCTTGTTTTACTCCAATGTTTTTAAACAACATAAATGTACACAAACACTGTATAACCTCAAAACATGGTTAAAACTCTATTTGTGACATCATGGCTGGTCAGTCCTTGCATCCATAGCTCTTTCTATGAATTTGAGAGTGGTAACATTTCTCCAGCCTCATCCCCTCAGCTTTTTACTGAAACAGTGGTTGGTAAACATTATTATTAATTTTTTTACTGTTGATTGCCCCTTTAAGATACACAAATGTTACCCAGCAGTGATATAGAGAGAAGATACTGTATGAGCACTTATTATTTTCTCTGAGACTTAGCTACCTCAAAATGGACTGTTTTTAATCAATAGCAGGTGGTCAACTGAGACCTTGGGCAAACCACGTATGAGATACTATGACAGTATAGGATGCGGCCATTGATTGTGACTAACGATGTGTATATCTATTTTTTAAAGTCCTTATATCCTGTACTGGAGAGTGACATGCTAACGACATGTTGATGTCATTGTTAGTCACTCATAGCTTAGTCACTCATAGCTTAGTCACTCATAGCTTAGTCACTCATAGCTGGGTGCAGAAATGCAGAGACAGCATACAGCTACAAATCTTGTTTAATAACGGGGGGAGCTTCATGACTGGGCTGTAAATTGAGTTGGAAGGCTGTAAAACAACCGCTTGCTTTATACATTTAGCTGCCTGCTGAAGGTTTTATGAGATGAAGCTAAAACTGATGATCCATTCAAGGTGGTCCGGAAAACCTCCTGAACCTTGGCAGTAGAAATGTGATAACTCCTCCAAAACTTTCACTTGAAGTTTAACTTGCCTTCGCAAAAGGGCGAGTCTTTCCTCTTTCCAAGGGTCAGTCCTGAATTAGTCCTATTTCTCTGTGTGAAGCTGGGTGTAACTCATTGCTCTGAATCTGTATCTGTGTTTTTGTGTTGCTGGGTGTAACTCATTCCTCTAACTGTATCTGTGTTTCTGTCTCTTTGTGAAGCTGGGTGGAACTAATTTGTCTGAATCTGTATCTGTGTTTCTGTCTCTTTGTGAAACTGGGTGTAACTCATTTGTCTGAATCTGTATCTGTGTTTCTGTCTCTTTGTGAAGCTGGGTGTAACTAATTTGTCTGAATCTGTATCTGTGTTTCTGTCTCTTTGTGAAGCTGGGTGTAACTAATTTGTCTGAATCTGTATCTGTGTTTCTGTGTCTCTGTGTGAAGCTGGGTGTAACTCGTTCCTTTGAATCTGTATCTGTGTTTCTGTGTCTCTGTGTGAAGCTGGGTGTAACTAATTTGTCTGAATCTGTATCTGTGTTTCTGTGTCTCTGTGTGAAGCTGGGTGTAACTCGTTCCTTTGAATCTGTATCTGTGTTTCTGTGTCTCTGTGTGGAGCTGGGTCTAACTCATTCCTCTGAATCTGTATCTGTGTCTCTGTGTCTCTTTGTGAAGCTGGGTGTATCTAATTTCTCTGAATCTGTATCTGTGTCTCTGTGTGAAGCTGGGTGTAACTTGTTCCTCTGAATCTCTGTCTGTGTTTCAGTGTCTCTGTGTGATTCTTGGTGTAACTCATTCCTCTGAATCTGAATCTGTGTTTCTGTGTTTATGTGTGAAGCTGGGTGTAACTAATTTGTCTGAATCTGTATCTGTGTTTCTGTGTCTCTGTGTGAAGCTGGGTGTAACTCGTTCCTTTGAATCTGTATTTGTGTTTCTGTGTCTCAGTATGTATCTTGGTGTAACTCGTTCCTATGAACCTGTATCTGTGTTTCTGTGTCTCTGTGTGAAGCTGGATGTAACTCATTCCTCTGAATCTGTATCTGTGTTTCTGTGTCTCTTTGTGAAGCTGGGTGTAACTTGTTCCTCTGAATCTGTATCTGTGTTTCTGTGTCTCATTGTGAAGCTGGGTGTAACTCATTTGTCTGAATCTGTATCTGTGTATCTGTGTCTCTGTGTGAAGCTGGGTGTAACTCGTTCCTTTGAATCTGTATCTGTGTTTTTGTGTCTCTGTGTGAAGCTGGGTGTAACTCATTCCTCTGAATCTGTATTTGTGTTTCTGTGTCTCTGTGTGAAGCTGGGTCTAACTCATTCCTCTGAATCTGTATCTGTGTTTCTGTGTTTCTGTGTGAAGCTGTGTGTAACTCATTTGTCTGAATCTGTATCTGTGTATCTGTGTCTCTGTGTGAAGCTGGGTGTAACTCGTTCCTTTGAATCTGTATCTGTGTTTCTGTGTCTCTGTGTGAAGCTGGGTGTAACTCATTCCTCTGAATCTGTATTTGTGTTTCTGTGTCTCTGTGTGAAGCTGGGTCTAACTCATTTCTCTGAATCTGTATCTGTGTCTCTGTGTGAAGCTGGGTGTAACTTGTTCCTCTGAATCTGTATCTGTGTTTCTGTGTCTCTGTGTGAAGCTGGGTGTAACTCATTCCTCTGAATCTGTATTTGTGTTTCTGTGTCTCTGTGTGAAGCTGGGTCTAACTCATTTCTCTGAATCTGTATCTGTGTCTCTGTGTGAAGCTGGGTGTAACTTGTTCCTCTGAATCTCTGTCTGTGTTTCAGTGTCTCTGTATGAATCTTGCTGTAAACTCATTCCTCTGAATCTGTATCTGTGTTTCTGTGTTTATGTGTGAAGCTGGGTGTAACTCATTCCTCTGAATCTGTATCTGTGTATCTGTGTCTCTGTGTGAAGCTGGGTGTAACTTGTTCCTCTGAATCTGTATCTGTGTTTCTGTGTCTCTGTGTGAAGCTGGGTGTAACTCATTCCTCTGAATCTGTATTTGTGTTTCTGTGTCTCTGTGTGAAGCTGGGTCTAACTCATTTCTCTGAATCTGTATCTGTGTCTCTGTGTGAAGCTGGGTGTAACTTGTTCCTCTGAATCTCTGTCTGTGTTTCAGTGTCTCTGTATGAATCTTGCTGTAAACTCATTCCTCTGAATCTGTATCTGTGTTTCTGTGTTTATGTGTGAAGCTGGGTGTAACTCATTCCTCTGAATCTGTATCTGTGTATCTGTGTCTCTGTGTGAAGCTGGGTGTAACTCGTTCCTTTGAATCTGTATCTGTGTTTCTGTGTCTCTGTGTGAAGCTGGGTGTAACTCATTCCTCTGAATCTGTATTTGTGTTTCTGTGTCTCTGTGTGAAGCTGGGTCTAACTAATTTGTCTGAATCTGTATCTGTGTCTCTGTGTGAAGCTGGGTGTAAGTCATTCCTCTGAATCTGTATCTGTGTTTCTGTGTCTCTGTGTGAAGCTGGGTGTGACTCGTTCCTCTGAATCTGTATCTGTGTTTCTGTGTCTCTGTGTGAAGCTGGGTGTAACTCATTCCTCTGAATCTGTATCTATGTTTCTGTGTCTCTGTGTGAAGCTGGGTGTAACTCATTCCTCTGAATCTGTATGTGTGATTCTGTGTCTCTGTGTGAAGCTGGGTGTAACTCATTCCTCTGAATCTGTATCTGTGTTTCTGTGTCTCTGTGTGAAGCTGGGTATGACTCGTTCCTCTGAATCTGTATCTGTGTTTCTGTGTCTCATTGTGAAGCTGGGTGTAACTCATTCCTTTGAATCTGTGTCTCCGTGTCTCTGTATGAATCTTGGGGTAACTCATTTCTCTGTATCTGTCTCTGTGTTTCTGTTTCTCTGTGTGAAGCTGGGTGTAACTCATTCCTCTGAATCTGTATCTATGTTTCTGTGTCTCTGTGTGAAGCTGGGTGTAACTCATTCCTCTGAATCTGTATGTGTGATTCTGTGTCTCTGTGTGAAGCTGGGTGTAACTCATTCCTCTGAATCTGTATCTGTGTTTCTGTGTCTCTGTGTGAAGCTGGGTGTGACTTGTTCCTCTGAATCTGTATCTGTAATTCTGTGTCTCATTGTGAAGCTGGGTGTAACTCATTCCTTTGAATCTGTGTCTCCGTGTCTCTGTATGAATCTTGGGGTAACTCATTTCTCTGTATCTGTATCTATGTTTCTGTGTCTCTGTGTGAAGCTGGGTGTAACTCATTCCTCTGAATCTGTATCTATGTTTCTGTGTCTCTGTATGAATCTTGGGGTAACTCATTCCTCTGAATCTGCATCTGTGTTTCTGTGTCTGTATGAATCTTGGTGTAACTCCTTCCTCTGGATCTGTATCTGTGTTTCTTTGTCTCTGTGTGAAGCTGGGTGTAACTAATTTGTCTGAATCTGTATCTGTGTTTCTGTCTCTTTGTGAAGCTGGGTGTAACTCATTTGTCTGAATCTGTATCTGTGTTTCTGTCTCTTTGTGAAGCTGGGTGTAACTAATTTGTCTGAATCTGTATCTGTGTTTCTGTCTCTTTGTGAAGCTGGGTGTAACTCATTTGTCTGAATCTGTATCTGTGTTTCTGTGTCTCTGTGTGAAGCTGGGTGTAACTCGTTCCTTTGAATCTGTATCTGTGTTTCTGTGTCTCTGTGTGAAGCTGGGTGTAACTAATTTGTCTGAATCTGTATCTGTGTTTCTGTGTCTCTGTGTGGAGCTGGGTCTAACTCATTCCTCTGAATCTGTATCTGTGTCGCTGTGTCTCTTTGTGAAGCTGGGTGTATCTAATTTCTCTGAATCTGTATCTGTGTCTCTGTGTGAAGCTGGGTGTAACTTGTTCCTCTGAATCTCTGTCTGTGTTTCAGTGTCTCTGTGTGATTCTTGGTGTAACTCATTCCTCTGAATCTGAATCTGTGTTTCTGTGTTTATGTGTGAAGCTGGGTGTAACTAATTTGTCTGAATCTGTATCTGTGTTTCTGTGTCTCTGTGTGAAGCTGGGTGTAACTCGTTCCTTTGAATCTGTATTTGTGTTTCTGTGTCTCTGTATGTATCTTGGTGTAACTCGTTCCTTTGAACCTGTATCTGTGTTTCTGTGTCTCTGTGTGAAGCTGGATGTAACTCATTCCTCTGAATCTGTATCTGTGTTTCTGTGTCTCTTTGTGAAGCTGGGTGTAACTTGTTCCTCTGAATCTGTATCTGTGTTTCTGTGTCTCATTGTGAAGCTGGGTGTAACTCATTTGTCTGAATCTGTATCTGTGTATCTGTGTCTCTGTGTGAAGCTGGGTGTAACTTGTTCCTTTGAATCTGTATCTGTGTTTCTGTGTCTCTGTGTGAATCTGGGTGTAACTCATTCCTCTGAATCTGTATTTGTGTTTCTGTGTCTCTGTGTGAAACTGGGTCTAACTCATTCCTCTGAATCTGTATCTGTGTTTCTGTGTGAAGCTGTGTGTAACTCATTTGTCTGAATCTGTATCTGTGTATCTGTGTCTCTGTGTGAAGCTGGGTGTAACTCGTTCCTTTGAATCTGTATCTGTGTTTCTGTGTCTCTGTGTGAAGCTGGGTGTAACTCATTCCTCTGAATCTGTATTTGTGTTTCTGTGTCTCTGTGTGAAGCTGGGTGTAACTTGTTCCTCTGAATCTCTGTCTGTGTTTCAGTGTCTCTGTATGAATCTTGCTGTAAACTCATTCCTCTGAATCTGTATCTTTGTTTCTGTGTTTATGTGTGAAGCTGGGTGTAACTAATTTGTCTGAATCTGTATCTGTGTCTCTGTGTGAAGCTGGGTGTAAGTCATTCCTCTGAATCTGTATCTGTGTTTCTGTGTCTCTGTGTGAAGCTGGGTGTGACTCGTTCCTCTGAATCTGTATCTGTGTTTCTGTGTCTCTGTGTGAAGCTGGGTGTAACTCATTCCTCTGAATCTGTATCTATGTTTCTGTGTCTCTGTGTGAAGCTGGGTGTAACTCATTCCTCTGAATCTGTATGTGTGATTCTGTGTCTCTGTGTGAAGCTGGGTGTAACTCATTCCTCTGAATCTGTATCTGTGTTTCTGTGTCTCTGTGTGAAGCTGGGTATGACTCGTTCCTCTGAATCTGTATCTGTGTTTCTGTGTCTCATTGTGAAGCTGGGTGTAACTCATTCCTTTGAATCTGTGTCTCCGTGTCTCTGTATGAATCTTGGGGTAACTCATTTCTCTGTATCTGTCTCTGTGTTTCTGTTTCTCTGTGTGAAGCTGGGTGTAACTCATTCCTCTGAATCTGTATCTATGTTTCTGTGTCTCTGTGTGAAGCTGGGTGTAACTCATTCCTCTGAATCTGTATGTGTGATTCTGTGTCTCTGTGTGAAGCTGGGTGTAACTCATTCCTCTGAATCTGTGTCTCCGTGTCTCTGTATGAATCTTGGGGTAACTCATTTCTCTGTATCTGTATCTATGTTTCTGTGTCTCTGTGTGAAGCTGGGTGTAACTCATTCCTTTGAATCTGTGTCTCCGTGTCTCTGTATGAATCTTGGGGTAACTCATTTCTCTGTATCTGTATCTATGTTTCTGTGTCTCTGTGTGAAGCTGGGTGTAACTCATTCCTCTGAATCTGTATCTATGTTTCTGTGCCTCTGTATGAATCTTGGGGTAACTCATTCCCCTGAATCTGTATCTGTGTTTCTGTGTCTGTATGAATCTTGGTGAAACTCCTTCCTCTGGATCTGTATCTGTGTTTCTTTGTCTCTGTGTGAAGCTGGGTGTAACTAATTTGTCTGAATCTGTATCTGTGTCTCTGTGTCTCTGTGTGAAGCTGGGTGTAACTAATTTGTCTGTATCTGTGTTTATGTGTCTCTGTGTGAAGCTGGGTGTAACTCATTCCTATGAATCTGTATTTGTGTTTCTGTGTCTCTGTGTGAAGCTGGGTGTAACTCATTCCTCTGAATCTGTATCTGTGTTTCTATGTCTCTGTGTGAAGCTGGGTGTAACTCATTCCTCTGAATCTGTATGTGTGATTCTGTGTCTCTGTGTGAAGCTGGGTATAACTCATTCCTCTGAATCTGTATCTGTGTTTCTGAGTCTCTGTGTGAAGCTGGGTGTGACTCGTTCCTCTGAATCTGTATCTGTGTTTCTGTGTCTCATTGTGAAGCTGGGTGTAACTCATTCCTTTGAATCTGTGTCTCTGTGTCTCTGTATGAATCTTGGGGTAACTCATTTCTCTGTATCTGTATCTGTGTTTCTGTGTCTCTGTGTGAAGCTGGGTGTAACTCATTCCTCTGAATATGTATCTATGTTTCTGTGTCTCTGTGTGAAGCTGGGTGTAACTCATTCCTCTGAATCTGTATGTGTGATTCTGTGTCTCTGTGTGAAGCAGGGTGTAACTCTTTCCTCTGAATCTGTATCTGTGTTTCTGTGTCTCTGTGTGAAGCTGGGTCTAACTCATTCCTCTGAATCTGTATCTGTGTCTCTGTCTCTTTGTGAAGCTGGGTGTAACTCATTCCTCTGAATCTGTATGTGTGATTCTGTGTCTCTGTGTGAATCAGGGTGTAACTCTTTCCTCTGAATCTGTATCTGTGTTTCTGTGTCTCTGTGTGAAGCTGGGTGTGACTCATTCCTCTGTATCTGTATCTGTGTTTCTGTGTCTCTGTATGAATCTTTGGGTAACTAATTCCTCTGAATCTGTATCTGTGTTTCTGTGTCTCTGTGTGAAGCTGGGTGTAACTCATTCCTCTGAATCTGTATCTGTGTTTCTGTGTCTGTATGAATCTTGGTGTAACTCCTTCCTCTGGATCTGTATCTGTGTTTCTTTGTCTCTGTGTGAAGCTGGGTGTAACTAATTTGTCTGAATCTGTATCTGTGTCTCTGTGTCTCTGTGTGAAGCTGGGTGTAACTAATTTGTCTGTATCTGTGTTTCTGTGTCTCTGTTTGAAGCTGGGTGTAACTCATTCCTCTGAATCTGTATTTGTGTTTCTGTGTCTCTGTGTGAAGCTGGGTGTAACTCATTCCTCTGAATCTGTATCTTTGTTTCTATGTCTCTGTGTGAAGCTGGGTGTAACTCATTCCTCTGAATCTGTATTTGTGTTTCTGTGTCTCTGTGTGAAGCTGGGTCTAACTCATTCCTCTGAATCTGTATCTGTGTTTCTGTGTTTCTGTGTGAAGCTGTGTGTAACTCATTTGTCTGAATCTGTATCTGTGTATCTGTGTCTCTGTGTGAAGCTGGGTGTAACTTGTTCATTTGAATCTGTATCTGTGTTTCTGTGTCTCTGTGTGAAGCTGGGTGTAACTCATTCCTCTGAATCTGTATTTGTGTTTCTGTGTCTCTGTGTGAAGCTGGGTCTAACTCATTTCTCTGAATCTGTATCTGTGTCTCTGTGTGAAGCTGGGTGTAACTTGTTCCTCTGAATCTCTGTCTGTGTTTCATTGTCTCTGTATGAATCTTGCTGTAAACTCATTCCTCTGAATCTGTATCTGTGTTTCTGTGTTCATGTGTGAAGCTGGGTGTAACTAATTTGTCTGAATCTGTATCTGTGTCTCTGTGTGAAGCTGGGTGTAAGTCATTCCTCTGAATCTGTATCTGTGTTTCTGTGTCTCTGTGTGAAGCTGGGTATGACTCGTTCCTCTGAATCTGTATTTGTGTTTCTGTGTCTCTGTATGAAGCTGGGTGTAACTCATTCCTCTGAATCTGTATCTATGTTTCTGTGTCTCTGTGTGAAGCTGGGTGTAACTCATTCCTCTGAATCTGTATGTGTGATTCTGTGTCTCTGTGTGAAGCTGGGTGTAACTCATTCCTCTGAATCTGTATCTGTGTTTCTGTGTCTCTGTGTGAAGCTGGGTGTGACTTGTTCCTCTGAATCTGTATCTGTAATTCTGTGTCTCATTGTGAAGCTGGGTGTAACTCATTCCTTTGAATCTGTGTCTCCGTGTCTCTGTATGAATCTTGGGGTAACTCATTTATCTGTATCTGTATCTATGTTTCTGTGTCTCTGTGTGAAGCTGGGTGTAACTCATTCCTCTGAATCTGTATCTATGTTTCTGTGTCTCTGTATGAATCTTGGGGTAACTCATTCCTCTGAATCTGTATCTGTGTTTCTGTGTTTCTGTGTGAAGCTGTGTGTAACTCATTTGTCTGAATCTGTATCTGTGTATCTGTGTCTCTGTGTGAAGCTGGGTGTAACTTGTTCATTTGAATCTGTATCTGTGTTTCTGTGTCTCTGTGTGAAGCTGGGTGTAACTCATTCCTCTGAATCTGTATTTGTGTTTCTGTGTCTCTGTGTGAAGCTGGGTCTAACTCATTTCTCTGAATCTGTATCTGTGTCTCTGTGTGAAGCTGGGTGTAACTTGTTCCTCTGAATCTCTGTCTGTGTTTCATTGTCTCTGTATGAATCTTGCTGTAAACTCATTCCTCTGAATCTGTATCTGTGTTTCTGTGTTCATGTGTGAAGCTGGGTGTAACTAATTTGTCTGAATCTGTATCTGTGTCTCTGTGTGAAGCTGGGTGTAAGTCATTCCTCTGAATCTGTATCTGTGTTTCTGTGTCTCTGTGTGAAGCTGGGTATGACTCGTTCCTCTGAATCTGTATTTGTGTTTCTGTGTCTCTGTATGAAGCTGGGTGTAACTCATTCCTCTGAATCTGTATCTATGTTTCTGTGTCTCTGTGTGAAGCTGGGTGTAACTCATTCCTCTGAATCTGTATGTGTGATTCTGTGTCTCTGTGTGAAGCTGGGTGTAACTCATTCCTCTGAATCTGTATCTGTGTTTCTGTGTCTCTGTGTGAAGCTGGGTGTGACTTGTTCCTCTGAATCTGTATCTGTAATTCTGTGTCTCATTGTGAAGCTGGGTGTAACTCATTCCTTTGAATCTGTGTCTCCGTGTCTCTGTATGAATCTTGGGGTAACTCATTTATCTGTATCTGTATCTATGTTTCTGTGTCTCTGTGTGAAGCTGGGTGTAACTCATTCCTCTGAATCTGTATCTATGTTTCTGTGTCTCTGTATGAATCTTGGGGTAACTCATTCCTCTGAATCTGTATCTGTGTTTCTGTGTCTGTATGAATCTTGGTGTAACTCCTTCCTCTGGATCTGTATCTGTGTTTCTTTGTCTCTGTGTGAAGCTGGGTGTAACTAATTTGTCTGAATCTGTATCTGTGTCTCTGTGTCTCTGTGTGAAGCTGGGTGTAACTAATTTGTCTGTATCTGTGTTTCTGTGTCTCTGTGTGAAGCTGGGTGTAACTCATTCCTATGAATCTGTATTTGTGTTTCTGTGTCTCTGTGTGAAGCTGGGTGTAACTCATTCCTCTGAATCTGTATCTGTGTTTCTATGTCTCTGTGTGAAGCTGGGTGTAACTCATTCCTCTGAATCTGTATCTATGTTTCTGTGTCTCTGTGTGAAGCTGGGTGTAACTCATTCCTCTGAATCTGTATGTGTGATTCTGTGTCTCTGTGTGAAGCTGGGTGTAACTCATTCCTCTGAATCTGTATCTGTGTTTCTGTGTCTCTGTGTGAAGCTGGGTGTGACTCGTTCCTCTGAATCTGTATCTGTTTTTCTGTGTCTCATTGTGAAGCTGGGTGTAACTCATTCCTTTGAATCTGTGTCTCCGTGTCTCTGTATGAATCTTGGGGTAACTCATTTCTCTGTATCTGTATCTGTGTTTCTGTGTCTCTGTGTGAAGCTGGGTGTAACTCATTCCTCTGAATCTGTATCTATGTTTCTGTGTCACTGTGTGAAGCTGCGTGTAACTCATTCCTCTGAATCTGTATGTGTGATTCTGTGTCTCTGTGTGAAGCAGGGGGTAACTCTTTCCTCTGAATCTGTATCTGTGTTTCTGTGTCTCTGTGTGAAGCTGGGTCTAACTCATTCCTCTGAATCTGTATCTGTGTCTCTGTGTCTCTTTGTGAAGCTGGGTGTCACTCATTCCTCTGAATCTGTATGTGTGATTCTGTGTCTCTGTGTGAAGCAGGGTCTAACTCTTTCCTCTGAATCTGTATCTGTGTTTCTGTGTCTCTGTGTGAAGCTGGGTGTGACTCGTTCCTCTGTATCTGTATCTGTGTTTCTGTGTCTCTGTATGAATCTTTGGGTAACTAATTCCTCTGAATCTGTATCTGTGTTTCTGTGTCTCTGTGTGAAGCTGGGTGTAACTCATTCCTCTGAATCTGTATCTGTGTTTCTGTGTCTGTATGAATCTTGGTGTAACTCCTTCCTCTGGATCTGTATCTGTGTTTCTTTGTCTCTGTGTGAAGCTGGGTGTAACTAATTTGTCTGAATCTGTATCTGTGTCTCTGTGTCTCTGTGTGAAGCTGGGTGTAACTAATTTGTCTGTATCTGTGTTTCTGTGTCTCTGTGTGAAGCTGGGTGTAACTCATTCCTCTGAATCTGTATCTGTGTTTCTATGTCTCTGTGTGAAGCTGGGTGTAACTCATTCCTCTGAATCTGTATCTGTGTTTCTGTGTCTCTGTGTATAGTGGTACCCCCCCAGGTCCTGGATACCCTGAGTGACAGCAACAGCTCCACCACCGCCAATGACCTCGACCTCATCTTCCTCAAGGGCATCATAGACAGCCCCGTGGTAAGTCAGAGAGAGAGAGAGACCTTGTATACATACAGTCAAACATGGCAGGATGTATTCACACACAGGCCTACACAGAGCCTTGTAGTGAGTCAGAGCAAGGTGAAATATGTAGGCCTAGTATGTAGCGTCATACACACACTCACACACACACAACCACACATATACACACACACGCACGCACGCGCACACACACACACAAACACACACACACACACACACGTACACACACACACACACACACGCACACGAACCAGAGAGAGTGATTGAATAAGGCCCACAGTCCTAAAACCACGAATTTCCAGTGCCAAAAATACATTGCACGTTCCCAGAAGCTATCACTCATTCAAGCCTTTACGAACTCACAACCCTGTATGGCAACAGAGACAATGCCATGTAAACTGGCACCCTCCCTCTGAACATGCATTCTATAAAAGGTGAGAGGCATTACAGCATGTAATTGCAACTGATATCCCCCTTCTGCTGACATGCATTTAAAAAAAGGTGGGATGCATCAACCTTTGCAAATCCGTTAAATGATTTACTACCAAATGAAAATAGCAGGGAGACCTGTAAGTCATTACAACTCTCTCCATGTCTGAGGGGAAAAGGAAACCACAGCTGTAAACAAAGGAGACAGAAAGAGGAATCATTCAATTGCTTCGGAAATAAATAGGGTGTTTGGCCTTTTGTTCAATTAATGTTACCCAAGGAGAAGGGTTTTGCACCTTTCATTGAAGTCTTGCTCAGTGATTAAAGGGGAAGTGTCTGTGTACTGTTGCTGGAAATGCGGTGGGTTGGTTTGGAACAAAGGCTACTAAGTCTTGCTCAGTGATTAAAGGGGACGTGTCTGGGTACTGTTGCTGGAAATGCAGAGGGTTGGTTTGGAACAAAGGCTACTAAGTCTTGCTCAGTGATTAAAGGGGACGTGTCTGGGTACTGTTGCTGGAAATGGAGGCGGTTGGTTTCGAACAAAGGCTACTAAGTCTTGCTCAGTGATTAAAGGGGAAGTGTCTGTGTACTGTTGCTGGAAATGCAGGGGGTTGGTTTGGAACAAAGACTACTAAGTCTTTCTCAGTGATTAAAGGGGAAGTGTCTGGGTACTGTTGACAGAAATGCAGGGGTTGGTTTGGAACAAAGACTATTAAGTCTTGCTCAGTGATTAAAGGGGAAGTGTCTGGGTACTGTTGCTGGAAATGCAGAGGGTTGGTTTGGAAGAAAGGCTACTAAGTCTTGCTCAGTGATTAAAGGGGAAGTGTCTGTGTACTGTTGCTGGAAATGCAGGGGTTTGGTTTGGAACAAAGGCTACTAAGTCTTTCTCAGTGATTAAAGGGGAAGTGTCTGGGTACTGTTGCCGGAAATGCAGGGGTTGGTTTGGAACAAAGGCTATTAAGTCTTGCTCAGTGATTAAAGGGGAAGTGTCTGGGTACTGTTGCTGGAAATGCATGGGGGTTGGTTTGGAACAAAGGCTACTAAGTCTTGCTCAGTGATTAAAGGGGAAGTGTCTGGGTACTGTTGCTGGAAATGCATGGGGGTTGGTTTGGAACAAAGGCTACTAAGTCTTGCTCAGTGATTAAAGGGGAAGTATCTGGGTACTGTTGCTGGAAATAGGCTACTAAGTCTTGCTCAGTGATTAAAGGGGAAGTATCTGGGTACTGTTGCTGTAAATGCAGGGGGTTGGTTTGGAACAAAGGCTACTAAGTCTTGCTCAGTGATTAAAGGGGAAGTATCTGGGTACTGTTGCTATAAATGCAGGGGGTCGGTTTGGAACAAAGGCTACTAAGTCTTGCTCAGTGATTAAAGGGGATGTATCTGGGGACTGTTGCTGGAAATGCAGGGGGTTGGCTTGGAACAAAGGCTACTAAGACACAGATCTTTTTTTAAAGCACAACAGGTCTTTATCATTTTGTTATTAATTTATTCATGATTAGTTGGGGCAAGTAAATTAAATGATTTAAATTAAGCCATCTCTTGAAGAGGGTAATATAATCTCAAACTATGTCGACATCTGAGGATGTGGAACTGTCATGCCCCAGCACTAATGACTGCTGCTGGACCGCTTTGATGTCAGATGATGAGAGGAGTTACTCTCTCTCTCTCTCTCTCTCTCACAAACACACACACACACACACACACACACACACACACACACACACACACACACTCGCTGGCTCTCCCCTACAGGGGAAATGAGAAGTGACAGCCCAGACTAAAATTAGCACTTCTAAGGGAGGCCTGACATATTGATTTGCCTTGAACCACAGTTTGTCAATGAATCAGATTTAAGGTGTAGGTGCACTACTTGTCCACCATGTGGCATGATTCCAAAAAAAATCAAATTAAATTGGTCTGGCAGTGAGGCCCATATACTCTGTGTAGGTGGGTCACTTTGCCTTTAAGTGTTTATCCCAGTACAGATTTGCTAAATCCCTCTTAATGTTAAGTTTACGTTAAAGAAGAATAGATGGATCCTAAATCTGCTCTTAAGACAACCACTGGGATGGAAGCCTAAATTCCAGGCTCGTGCCAGATGCCACTCAGTCCCAGAACCCAGGGTCATGTCTGGCCTGTCCCTTCAGTTGTTCATGTCCACTAATTCTCTCAATAATTACTTTCAAGCATCTGCTTTTACATTAAAGATATGATCAGCTGACTTTGAACTCATTTCCCTCTGTGAATGAACTTCAAAGGGAAAGTCAGCCAGGCAGTAAGGACATTTTGGGTGGATCTTGGAGACTCTGTGAAGTATTAATGGCTTCCACTCTACTTTGATGAAAAATACTTAATTAATCAGATTAAAGTCAAAGAGAGCAAAAAAAAAGTTTCAATAATTTTGAAAGATTTTATATATATTTTAAGGTGCAAAGTATGTGTACTTACTATTTTTAAATAACCCCAAACCATTCTGAAACATATTTATTTCCATCTTAATAACTTCTTATGGCAGGGGGCAGTATTGAGTAGCTTGGATGAATAAGGTGCCCAGAGTAAACTGCCTGCTACTCAGGCCCACAGAAAAAGATGAGAGAGGCCTGCAATTTTCATCATAGATACACTTCAACTATGACAGACAAAATTAGAAGAAAAAAATCCTGAAAATCACATTGTAGGATTTTTAATGAATTTATTTGCAAATTATGGTGGAAAATAAGTATTTGGTCAATAACAAAAGTTTATCTCAAATACTTTGTTATATACCCTTTGTTGGCAATGACAGAGGTCAAATGTTTTCTGTAAGTCTTCACAAGGTTTTCACACACTGTTGCTGGTATTTTGGCCCATTCCTCCATGCAGATCTCCTCTAGAGCAGTGATGTTTTGGGGCTGTTGCTGGGCAACACGGACTCTCAACTCCCTCCAAAGATGTTCTATGGGATTGAGATCTGGAGACTGGCTAGGCCACTCCAGGACCTTGAAATGCTTCTTACGAAGCCACTCCTTCGTTGCAGTGTGTTTGGGATCATTGTCATGCTGAAAGACCCAGCCATGTTTCATCTACAATGCCCTTGCTGATGGAAGGAGGTTTTCACTCAAAATCTCACGATACATGGCCCCATTCATTCTTTCCTTTACACTGATCAGTTGTCCTGGTCCCTTTGCAGAAAAACAGCCCCAAAGCATGATGTTTCCACCCCCATGCTTCACAGTTCTTTGGATGCAACTCAGCATTCTTTGTCCTCGAAAAACGACGAGTTGAGTTTTTACCAAAAAGTTCTATTTTGGTTTCATCTGACCATATGTCATTCTCCCAATCTTCTTCTGGATCATCCAAATGCTCTCTAGCAAACTTCAGACGGGCCTGGACATGTACTGGCTTAAGCAGGGGGACACGTCTGGCACTGCAGGATTTGAGTCCCTGGCGGTGTAGTGTGTTACTGATGGTAGGCTTTGTTACTTTGGTCCCAGCTCTCTGCAGGTAATTCACTAGGTCCCCCCGTGTGGTTCTGAGATTTTTGCTCACCATTCTTGTGATCATTTTGACCCCACGGGGTGAGATCTTGCGTGGAGCCCCAGATCGAGGGAGATTATCAGTGGTCTTGTATGTCTTCCATTTCCTACTAATTGCTCCCACAGTTGATTTCTTCAAACAAAGCTGCTTACCTATTGCAGATTCAGTCTTCCCAGCCTGGTGCAGGTCTACAATTTTGTTTCTGGTGTCCTTTGACAGCTTTTTGGTCTTGGCCATAGTGGAGTTTGGAGTGTGACTGTTTGAGGTTGTGGACAGGTGTCTTTTATACTGATAACAAGTTCAAACATTTTGTCTGTCATAGTTGAAGTGTACCTATGATGAAAATTACAGGCCTCTCTCATCTTTTTAAGTGGGAGAACTTGCACAATTGGTGGCTGACTAAATACTTTTTTGCCCTACTGTATGCATATCATTAGTAGATTTGGATAGAACACACTCTGAAGTTTCTAAAACTGTTTGAATGAAGTTTGGTGAGTATAACAGAACTCAAATGGCAGGCAAAAACCTGAGAAAAATTCAAACAGGAAGTGGGAAATAGTTAAATAAATTTGTAGTTTTTCAACTCATTGCCTATCAAATACACAGTGTTTATGGGGTCATATTGCACTTCCTAAGGCTTCCACTAGATGTCAACAGTCTTTAGAACCTTGTTTGATGCTTCTACTGTGAAGGAGGGGGGAATGGGAGCTGAATGAGTCAGTGGTCTGGCAGAGTGGCATGAGCTGGTCACGCGCGTTCACGTGAAAGTTAGCTTGAGTTCCATTTAATTTCTGAGGACAAAGGAATTCTCAGGTTGGAACATTATTGAAGATTTATGATAAAAACATCCTAAAGATTGATTCTATTCTTCGTTTGACATGCTTCTCCAGACTGTAACGGAACTTTTTTTACATTTCGTCTGCTCGCGCGTCATGAATTTGGATTACTGGACTAAACGCGCGAACAAAAAGGAGGTATTTGGACATAAATTATGGACTTTATCGAACAAATCAAACATTTATTGTGGAACTGGGATTCCTGGGAGTGCATTCTGATTAAGATCATCAAAGGTAAGTGAATATTTATAATGTTATTTCTGACTTTTGTTGACTCCACAACATGGTGGATATCTGTATGGCTTGATTTGTTGTCTGAGCGCTGTACTCAGATTATTGCATGGTGTGCTTTTTCGGTAAAGGTCTTTTGAAATCTGACACAGCGGTTATATTAAGCAGAAGTGTATCTATAATTCCATGCATAATAGTTGTATCTTTTATCAAGGTTTATTATGAGTATTTCTGTAAATTGATGTGGCTCTCTGCAAAATCACCGGATGTTTTGGAACTACTAAACATAACGCGCCAATGTAAACTCAGATTTTTGTATATTAACTTTATCGAACAAAACATACATGTAATGCGTAACATGAAGTCCTATGAGTGTCATCTGACGAAGATCATCAAAGGTTAGTGATTAATTTTATCTTTATTTCTGCTTTTTGTGACTCCTCTCTTTGGCTGGAAAATGGCTGTGTTTTTCTGTGACTAGGTGCAGACCTAACATAATCGTTTGGTGTGCTTTCGTCGTAAAGCCTTTTTGAAATCGGAAATTGTGGTGGGATTAACATGGGATTAACATGGGATTAACAATGGTGTAAAATACTTCTATGTTTGAGGAATTTTAATTATGAGATTTCTGTTGTTTTGAATTTGGCGCCCTGCACTTTCACTGGCTGTTGTCATATTTATCCCGTTAGCGGGATTCAAGCCATAAGAAGAGATTCTCCAGTACTTTTGTCTACTTTTTAGCCAGGAGTTCTGAAAGTGGCGCTTACGAGACAAAGAGTGTGCATTTTGTTATCTGTCACTCAAATGGCGAGGGGCTGACTCACGTGGGGGAAAATGTAGGGAAAATGTCGCAGCACAGCTTACAGAAAAACAGTCGCTTTCAAACTAGGGATTTCGTAGCTTCTTGAGGTAAAACAGTAATTCTGCTCATAGATTATGCATGTATGAGCTACACATTGACACACCCAGGCCAAAGCGAGAGGTTTGTCTTTAATATTTCAAATATGTATTCAAATAAAATAATAAGTGTGTGTGTGTGTTTTCTTTATGTCCCATAGGAACCAGAGAGTCTGGAAAAGACCAGATTGGTGGCGGTGAGGGACAACAACGTAGAGCTGGTCGAGGAGATCCTCAGAGAGCTGAGTCCCTTCACACACCAAAGCAACACTGCAGCAGAGCTCACGCGCATCCTCATCGACCCCCACTTTCAGGTGCACACACAGACGCACACAAGTGTGCACACGCATACCCATACCCATTAAGCCACACACTCATGTGGACATCAATGCACACATACACCTACATGGACGTGCAGAGTAGACACATCCTTCATCACATAATGCACTATTTAGTCTTAAGGAAGTATTGCCTCGGTCTGCTGTCAATCTAATGTTCTTTCTCTGCCGACTGGTTCCCAGTCTCTGCTGGAGACCCATGACTCGGTGGCGTCCCAGGTGTGTGACACCCCTCCACCCAGCCCCTGTGCCTACATGGAGCCCCCCGTCAGCAACCAGCCCATGCCCCCAGATACTGTCCGGATGGTGGGCATCCGCAAAGTAGCTGGTGAACACCTGGTTAGTACCACCTTGCTCGTTGTCTATCACCTATCTGTTATAGATAGCATGGCACCCAGAGTTGAGGTGTTTTAGGAAACTCTTACTCCTTTGGCTGAATCCCAAACAGGCTAGTGGTTTTAACCATAGTGTAAAATTGTGGTGTATTCTCATTCATGTCCTTTTTTCAGGAGAGGGAATTCTCATTATTTTGTCATTTTTAGATATTTTATTGAACATATTGGACATTGTAGAAGGACAATGATGAGAGGACAGAGTTTGTGCCAAAGTAGCAACATCCCACTCCACACATCCCCATTGGTTTATATGTTTTGAACCTGTTCAGGGCGTGACTTTCCGTGTGGAGGCGGGGGAGCTGGTGATTGCCAGGATCCTCCACGGAGGGATGATCGACCAGCAGGGTCTCCTACCACGCGGGTGACATCATCAAGGAGGTGAACGGGAAGGAGGTGGGTGAGGACCCGAGGGTGCTGCAGGAGATGCTGCAGGATGCCAGTGGCAGCGTGGTGCTCAAGATCCTCCCCAGCTATCAGGAAGGCCACACGCCAGGACAGGTACGAGCAATAAAGTACCAAGGCCCCAGACAAAGTACGAGTTAATAACAAACGATAACACTTTTTGGGGGGGATAGTCCCATCTGTAGATGCTCAACAGACAATCAGTAACATTTCAACTAACTATCTACTAACCCTAACGTAAACCCTTGTCCTAACCCTAACTTAAACCTTACCTTAACCTTAAGCCTTACCCTAACCTTAAGCCTTACCCTAACCCTTATTCTAAACCTAACCCTAACCTTAGCAAGGAGTTGCTTATCAACAGATCGTTTTTTGATTGTAGAGAATCTACAGATGGACAATCCAGACTATCAAAATGATGTGTGACCTAACAAACTGCTAGTGGACAGGTAAGGGTTAACATACACAACACTTACTGTAACAGCATGCTACCAGCCCAACAGACAGGTTTAACAAGAGCCCCATGCCTCCAGACAGACGAGCCAGAACCCCCACAGACAGGTCCCCACTATTGTACCCAAATACTCATCTAGTGCCCTGCGGTAGGTAAAATGCACTAATCTGCCCCTGCCAATGAACTTCAATCTACTACACAGTTTGCACATAATTTACTGGATCTAAGAATATATGCTTTGAGGGGTGGATTATGACAGTGTCACATTGCCTGCTAGTGTTCACCCCCTCTGGTTGTCATGGATACCACCAGGCAGAGGGGGCTGAGTAATCCCTTTATGTCATTTTGGGGGGATTTCTTCCCTTTTATCTTCTCTCTTCTCTGTGGCTGGTGGTCTGTGGGGGGGGGGGGGGGGGGGGGGAGTTAGTCTGAAAGTACAAACAAGTCGTCAGCAGAGGCTGCTGAGGAAGAGTTGATGTTTGCACTAGGCCTAATGTAGTTCATGGGAGGATTGTAGAAAGTGCTTTGTTTTCATGCATTCTTGTGGATAATGGCCTGCTGTGATCAGCTGGAATACTGTATACAGCTTTATACTCTGAATGCACATATGGAGGGCTCTAGAGCAAAAATTCCACTTCGATAAACATTTGATTTATTTTACCATTATTTAACCCGGGGTAGGCTAGTTGTGAACAAGTTCTCATTTATAACTGCGACCTGGCCAAGATAAAGCAAAGCAGTGCGACACAGACAACAACACAGAGTTACACATGGATTAAACAAACATACAGTCAATAACACAATAGGAAAGGGCTATACAGTGTGTGCAAATGAGGAAGGATAACGGAGGTAAGGCAATGCATAGGTCATAGTGGCGAAATAATTACAACATAGCAATTAAACACTGGAGTGATAGATGTGCAGATGTATTTAAGTTTAAATGTAGACTTTGCAAGTTGGAAATGTGCACGACTCAAGCTTCTCCTTTTGAATTTGGCACAAAATGTTCAACACTATCCAACAGTAACAGACTCGTAACCATCTGGATGTGTCGGCTTCCTGTTCCCCACAGGTGTTTGTGAAGTGTCACTATGACTATGACCCGGCCAATGACAACCTGATCCCGTGTAAAGAGGCGGGGCTTAAGTTCTACACCGGTGACAT
Source organism: Oncorhynchus clarkii lewisi (assembly GCF_045791955.1). Classification (NCBI taxonomy): domain Eukaryota; kingdom Metazoa; phylum Chordata; class Actinopteri; order Salmoniformes; family Salmonidae; genus Oncorhynchus; species Oncorhynchus clarkii. Next base: position 34,945,119 of record NC_092159.1, on the reverse strand, counting down.
CCTGCAGATCGTCAATCAGGATGACCTCAACTGGTGGCAGGTGGGTGCATAGGGATTATTTTACCATGTACTGTACTGTATGTAACACATTGTTTTGTGCATTGCTTCAGCTGTCAATACTATCACCTCTATATTTGGCTACTCGTTCCTATCGGTAAACGTGTGTGTGCTGGTGGGTCTAAGTATTGATGAGAGGTTCATCCTGTGGGTCTGTCAGGCTCGTCGTTGTGTGGAGGGAGGCAGTGCTGGGCTGATCCCCAGTCAGCTGCTGGAGGAGAAGAGAAAAGCCTTTGTCAAGAGAGACGTGGAGCTAGCCCCCCCAGGTAGGACCAGTGCATATGTCACAGTATAGCAGACATCTTAAATCAGTTTTATTTCATTTGTTTCATTTTTCAGAAGGCTATGTATTGGGGCGGGAGGTAGCCTAGTTGTTAGAGTGTTGGGCAAGTAACCGAAAGGTTGCTGGATCACATCCCCGAGCTGACAGGGTCAAAATATGTCGTTCTGCACCTGAACAAGGCAGTTAACCCACTGTTCCACGGTAGGCCGTCATTGTAAATAAGAATTTGTTCTTAATTGCCTAGTTAAATAAAAGTGAATTTAAAAAATAATTGGATAACTGCACAAACATGTTGGGTACAACCAAAGCGTGTCTAGAGTGCATAGAAGGAGATAACCATCACTCAAAGGTCAAATGGAATTTTACTGCGGTCATGACTCATAGCTGGTGGTGTGGCAGTCATACAGTCACCCAACAGCCCTACCAGTGGAGCCCACCTTATTAACTCTTTATAACTCTTACCCCCTGTCTGTCTGTCTAGCCTTTTGTTAATCACCCTGTCATCTCAGATTTTCAAAATATGCTTTACAGCCAAAGCTAGACAAGCATTTGTGTAAGTTTATCATAGACTAGCATAGCATTATGCCTTGCTAGCAGCAGTCAACCTTGTCACGAAAATCAGAAAAGCAATCAAATTAAATCGTTTACCTTTGATGAACTTCGGATGTTTTCACTCACGAGACTCCCAGGTAGATAGCCAAAGCTAATTTTTTCCCAAAATATTATTTTTGTAGGCGAAATAGCTCCGTTTATTCTTCACGTTTGGCTGAGAAATTGCCCTGAAATTGCAGTCACGAAAACGGCGAAAAATATTCCAAATTAGGTCCATAATATCGACAGAAACATGGCAAACGTTGTTTAGAATCAATCCTCAAGGTGTTTTTCTAATATCTATTCGATAATATATCCGTCGGGACAATTCGTTTTTCAGTAGGACCGATTGGAGTAATGGCTACCTCTGTATTTTACACGAGAATCTCTCTCGGAGCCACCATGTGACCACTTACGCAATGTAGCCACCTACGGCTATTCTTCAACATAAATGCGTAAAACTACGTCACAATGCTGTAGACACCTTGGGGAATACGTAGAAAGCGTAAGCTCGTTGATGGCACATTCACAGCTCAATAGGGACTCATTGGAACGCAGCGCTTTCAAAACCTGGGGCACTTCCGGATTGGATTTTTCTCAGGCTTTCGCCTGCAACATCAGTTCTGTTATACTCACAGACAATATCTTTACAGTTTTGGAAACGTTAGAGTGTTTTCTATCCGAAGCTGTCAATTATATGCATATTCTAGCATCTTGTCCTGACAAAATATCCCGTTTAAAACGGGAACGATTTTTTTCCAAAAATGAAAATACTGGCCCCTAGTAACAAATATTTATGCATATTGGGTCCGGGTGGGAAAGCCCCAGGTCCATTTCGGAATGTTTCCATCTTTTTGTACCCATGATCTCTACTTGGCATTGTTATATACTGCCCCCTAGTGTAAAAATCAAATGGATGATCAATATGAAAACCATGTGAATACCTGTGGATGCATGTGGATAGATGGAGTTTGTATGGGATCATGTTTGTGTGGGATTATGTTTGTATGGGATCCTCGTTGTTTACATGTGTGTTATTGTGACAGGAAACCTTTGTACTGGAGTGGCGGGAAAGAACAAGAAGAAAAAGATGATGTATCTAACCACTAAGAATGCAGGTGGGAATTCTATGAATACTGAGAATTTTCTGTAGGTTACATTGAAAGGTTGACACATAAATAAAGCTATCAATTTGGTACTGTATTTCTCTGGCTTTATCTGTCATAGTTTTTATTCACCCTCTCTCTCTCTCTTTCTCTCTCTCTCTCTCTCTCTCTCTCTCTCTCTGTCTCTCTCTCTCTCTCTCTGTCTCTCTCTCTCTCTCTCTCTTTCTCTCTCTATTTCTCTATCTCTTAGAGTTTGACAGGCATGAGTTACTGATCTATGAGGATGTTGCCAAGGTGCCTCCGTTCCGCAGGAAGACGTTGGTTCTGATTGGTGCTTTGGGAGTGGGCCGACGCAGCCTGAAGAACAAACTGCTGCTGTCTGACCCACAGCACTACGGCACCACCATCCCCCGTGAGTGTTGCTAACGCTAACTTTCCAACTAATTAAATCAAATCAAATCAAATCAAATTTTATTTGTCACATACACATGGTTAGCAGATGTTAATGCGAGTGTAGCGAAATGCTTGTGCTTCTAGTTCCGACAATGCAGTAATAACAAGTAATCTAACTAACAATTCCAAAACTACTGTCTTGTACACAGTGTAAGGGGATAAAGAATATGTACATAAGGATATATGAATGAGTGATGGTACAGAGCAGCATAGGCAAGATACAGTAGATGGTATCGAGTACAGTATGTACAAATGAGATGAGTATGTAAACAAAGTGGCATAGTTTAAAGTGGCTAGTGATACATGTATTACATAAGGATACAGTCGATGATATAGAGTACAGTATATACGTATGCATATGAGATTAATAATGTAGGGTAAGTAACATTATATAAGGTAGCATTGTTTAAAGTGCTAGTGATATATTTACATCATTTCCCATCAATTCCCATTATTAAAGTGGCTGGAGTTGAGTCAGTGTCAGTGTGTTGGCAGCAGCCACTCAGTGTTAATGGTGGCTGTTTAACAGTCTGATGGCCTTGAGATAGAAGCTGTTTTTCAGTCTCTCGGTCCCAGCTTTGATGCACCTGTACTGACCTCGCCTTCTGGATGATAGCGGGGTGAACAGGCAGTGGCTCGGGTGGTTGATGTCCTTGATGATCTTTATGGCCTTCCTGTGACATCGGGTGGTGTAGGTGTCCTGGAGGGCAGGTAGTTTGCCCCCGGTGATGCGTTGTGCAGACCTCACTACCCTCTGGAGAGCCTTACGGTTGAGGGCGGTGCAGTTGCCATACCAGGCGGTGATACAGCCCGCCAGGATGCTCTCGATTGTGCATCTGTAGAAGTTTGTGAGTGCTTTTGGTGACAAGCCAAATTTCTTCAGCCTCCTGAGGTTGAAGAGGCGCTGCTGCGCCTTCTTCACGATGCTGTCTGTGTGAGTGGACCAATTCAGTTTGTCTGTGATGTGTATGCCGAGGAACTTAAAACTTGCTACCCTCTCCACTACTGTTCCATCGATGTGGATAGGGGGGTGTTCCCTCTGCTGTTTCCTGAAGTCCACAATCATCTCCTTAGTTTTGTTGACGTTGAGTGTGAGGTTATTTTCCTGACACCACACTCCGAGGGCCCTCACCTCCTCCCTGTAGGCCGTCTCGTCGTTGTTGGTAATCAAGCCTACCACTGTTGTGTCGTCCGCAAACTTGATGATTGAGTTGGAGGCGTGCGTGGCCACGCAGTCGTGGGTGAACAGGGAGTACAGGAGAGGGCTCAGAACGCACCCTTGTGGGGCCCCAGTGTTGAGGATCAGCGGGGAGGAGATGTTGTTGCCTACCCTCACCACCTGGGGGCGGCCCGTCAGGAAGTCCAGTACCCAGTTGCACAGGGCGGGGTCGAGACCCAGGGTCTCGAGCTTGATGACGAGCTTGGAGGGTACTATGGTGTTGAATGCCGAGCTGTAGTCGATGAACAGCATTCTCACATAGGTATTCCTCTTGTCCAGATGGGTTAGGGCAGTGTGCAGTGTGGTTGAGATTGCATCGTCTGTGGACCTATTTGGGCGGTAAGCAAATTGGAGTGGGTCTAGGGTGTCAGGTAGGGTGGAGGTGATATGGTCCTTGACTAGTCTCTCAAAGCACTTCATGATGACGGATGTGAGTGCTACGGGGCGGTAGTCGTTTAGCTCAGTTACCTTAGCTTTCTTGGGAACAGGAACAATGGTGGCCCTCTTGAAGCATGTGGGAACAGCAGACTGGTATAGGGATTGATTGAATATGTCCGTAAACACACCGGCCAGCTGGTCTGCGCATGCTCTGAGGGCGCGGCTGGGGATGCCGTCTGGGCCTGCAGCCTTGCGAGGGTTAACACGTTTAAATGTCTTACTCACCTCGGCTGCAGTGAAGGAGAGACCGCATGTTTTGGTTGCAGGACGTGTCAGTGGCACTGTATTGTCCTCAAAGCGGGCAAAAAAGTTATTTAGTCTGCCTGGGAGCAAGACATCCTGGTCCGTGACTGGGCTGGATTTCTTCCTGTAGTCCGTGATTGACTGTAGACCCTGCCACATGCCTCTTGTGTCTGAGCCGTTGAATTGAGATTCTACTTTGTCTCTGTACTGGCGCTTAGCTTGTTTGATAGCCTTGCGGAGGGAATAGCTGCACTGTTTGTATTCGGTCATGTTACCAGACACCTTGCCCTGATTAAAAGCAGTGGTTCGCGCTTTCAGTTTCACACGAATGCTGCCATCAATCCACGGTTTCTGGTTAGGGAATGTTTTAATCGTTGCTATGGGAACGACATCTTCAACGCACGTTCTAATGAACTCGCACACCGAATCAGCGTATTCGTCAATGTTGTTATCTGACGCAATACGAAACATCTCCCAGTCCACGTGATGGAAGCAGTCTTGGAGTGTGGAGTCAGCTTGGTCGGACCAGCGTTGGACAGACCTCAGCGTGGGAGCCTCTTGTTTTAGTTTCTGTCTGTAGGCAGGGATCAACAAAATGGAGTCGTGGTCAGCTTTTCCGAAAGGGGGGCGGGGCAGGGCCTTATATGCGTCGCGGAAGTTAGAGTAACAACGATCCAAGGTCTTTCCTCCCCTGGTTGCGCAATCAATATGCTGATAAAATTTGGGGAGTCTTGTTTTCAGATTAGCCTTGTTAAAATCCCCAGCTACAATGAATGCAGCCTCCGGATAAATCGTTTCCAGTTTGCAGAGAGTTAAATAAAGTTCGTTCAGAGCCATCGATGTGTCTGCTTGGGGGGGGATATATACGGCTGTGATTATAATCGAAGAGAATTCTCTTGGTAGATAATGCGGTCTACATTTGATTGTGAGGAATTCTAAATCAGGTGAACAGAAGGATTTGAGTTCCTGTATGTTTCTTTCATCACACCATGTCACGTTTGCCATGAGGCATACGCCCCCGCCCCTCTTCTTACCAGAAAGATGTTTGTTTCTGTCAGCGCGATGAATGGAGAAACCCGTTGGCTGCACCGCTTCGGATAGAGTCTCTCCAGTGAGCCATGTTTCAGTGAAGCAAAGGACGTTACAGTCTCTGATGTCCCTCTGGAATGCTACCCTTGCTCGGATTTCATCAACCTTGTTGTCAAGAGACTGGACATTGGCAAGAAGAATGCTAGGGAGTGGTGTGCGCTGTGCCCGTCTCCGGAGTCTGACCAGAAGACCGCCTCGTTTCCCTCTCTTTCGGAGTCGTTTTTTTGGGTCGTTGCATAGGATCCACTCCGTTGTCCTGTTTGTAAGGCAGAACACAGGGTCCGCGTCGCGAAAAACATATTCTTGGTCGTACTGATGGTGAGTTGACGCTGATCTTATATTCAGTAGTTCTTCTCGACTGTATGTAATGAAACCTAAGATGACCTGGGGTACTAATGTAAGAAATAACACGTAAAAAAACAAAAAACTGCATAGTTTCCTAGGAACGCGAAGCGAGGCGGCCATCTCTGTCGGCGCCGGAAGTTCAGCAACAACAACAACAACAACAAAAATGCTAACATGCTAAAGCTAGCCGTTGATGTAGAGTTCTGACAATCCAAGAATGTTCTTTGGATTTTTGGATTGAATCAGGTAGGTAGGTCAGGTAGGAGCGATTGGCCACATTGTGACCTCACACACCCCAATCTGGAGCCCTATATGGGTGAATTCAGGGTTCTAACAGTTATAGACATTGGTACCTCTTACAGACATTGTTTTCCTTGCACTACTTCCAGGCCTTGAAGGTACTGTGGACGTCTGAGTTCCTGCCTTACGTGGTGTTCATCGAGGCCCCTGATTTTGAGGTCCTCAAGGCCATGAACCAGTCGGCCATCGAGACTGGAGTCGTCACCAAGCAGCTGACGGTGCGCACTAGGGTGAAGCCAAACAGAGGATAATGACTGAATGGATAATGACTGACAGCTACTGACTATGTCTTTCATTCAGGAAGACCAACATGCCTCACTTTGTTTAGCCATTACACACTGAGTATACAAAACATTTAGGACACCTGCTCTTTCCATGACATAGTCTGACCAGCTGAAAGCTATGATCCCTTATTGACGTCACCTGTTAAATCCACATCAATCAGTGTAGATGAAGGGGCACAGTTAAAGACACAGTTAAAGAACAGTTAAAGAAGAATTTTTAAGCCTTGGAACAATTGAGACATAGATTGTGTATGTGTGCCATTCAGAGGGTGAATGGGAAAGACAAAACATTTAAGTGCCTTTGAACGGGGTATGGTAGTAGGTGCCAGGCACATTGGTTTGTGTCAAGAACTGCGATGCTGCTGGGTTTTTCACGCTGTCTCCCGTGTGTATCAAGAATGGCCCACCACCTAAAGGACATCCATCCAAATTCACACAACTGATTTCTTTTGGTCAAAAATGAGTGAGCCACATTTAATAGCTCTTCAGATGGTTCTTTATACTGTACATCTGTGAAGTTAGATTTTTGAAAAAGTACAAAAAAAAGTCAAAACTAGAAGGTTCGAACTGCATGAACCCATTTGAACTTGGAGTATTCCAATCACAAGCCTGAACAAATGCAGACGGACGAATCAGGACGTGTCTTTGCCGACAACACTGTCAGAAATGTCAGAAGTAAACGATGTCACATCGTTGTTCAGTGACGACAGTCATTCGTCTGATGATCATAATACATTTCTTGATGTACTTGAGGATGTATTCTGACTTTATCTGGGTACAATAGTGTTATTCTATCATTTATATATTCAAATAGCAACAGTGAACATGACTAGTTCAGGTAGAACTATGCTTTGCACCGATAGAACGTTATAGACCCAAGGCCACAACTTGCTGTAAAGCTGAAACGCACAAACGTTGCTCAATAGCTACATGTCTACATGTCTATTGGCGCCTCATAAACATAACTAATTAGCTTTTGTGGGGCCTCTTCCCTTCTTGTTACTCTAAGTTCTATCAACCTCCGTCTTTGTTCTCTGTAGGACTCAGAGCTAAAGAGAACAGTGGACGAGAGCCCCCGCATCCAGACGGCCTACGGACACTACTTTGACCTCACCATCGTCAACGACAACCTGGACGAGAGCTACAGGAACCTGAAGGCAGCTCTGGAGAAGGTCTCTGCTACCCAGCAGTGGGTACCAGTCACCTGGGTCTTCTAGTGAGAGTTAGAAGGACAAGAGGCTGGTGTTGAACACTTGTTCTCTCATTCGTCAACACAAGACATCCGATGATACTGTCTGGCTCATCATCACAGTGACCTCTGGACCTCTGACCTTTGGACCCCATACATAAGACTGAACTGACAGCATTCTTTTTGCTGTGTACATATTGCTTTTGGAAATTTGTTGACAAAACATCAAGGATTTTCTTGTTTGGACATTATGTGATTCTGGTGTGTGCATGTGTGTGTGTCTGTGTGTGCGTGCATTTGTGTGGTTGCAAAGTGTCTTTACCATAACCATGTTCGCTACATTGATTCTTTAGGTCAGCAGTAGTTTGTCTACGTTTACATGAATCATTAAATTGACATTCAGAATACACACACACACACACCCGCACACACACACACACACACACACACACACACACACACACACACACACACACACACACACACGCACACACACACACACACACACACACACACACACACACACACACACACACACACACACACACACACACTCAAAGGGAGCCAGCTGTCTTATTCCCCAAATTCTATTTTTATTACCAAATTCTATTTTTTGTACGGGGAGTTCAAGTTGAAACCCTTTTTGACACCTACTGTTGAGTATTTCTTTTTTCTATCATTTCAAAAACGCAAGACGCTGAGGTGTGAACATAAAACATTCAAATAATTTGAAGATAGCATGTAGATACACAGAGAGATGTGTATGACAGATAGACTGTAAGTACAACCTTTATTTATGTGACCACACGGCCACTTTTTATATGTGTTTTTGATGTGTCAAAAGCCTTCTTTCTATTTTATTTAAAAAAAATACTATTTCCACCCAGGTCTGCTGTACAGTACAGTACACACCAATTCGACAAATAAACGTCTCCAGATTTTTACACCATGGGTTGCTTGATGTTGGTTACAAAGAAGGCCTTCTGGAGCCATTCATCAGGCCTTCTGGGTAACCAACAGCAAGGAACCCATCAAGTAAAACTCTGGAGCCATTTTACTTGTTCAACTGGGCAGACCTTTTCATTACACTTTCGCAACAGAGGACCTTGTGATGCAGTAGTACAGGATGCGTGGTCTATTGGGTCAGTTGAAATTGATGCACCCCAGGCTTTGGGAAATTTCGGTGATAATTCGTTTGGGAAAGAGAAAGCTAAAGGCACTAGACACGAAACAGAAGAAAACAGACTGAGGATGTACTACTTCTCCAATAGGATACGCTTGTTTTTTTGTTTTCTGTTGCGAAACATTTAGCTATAATGTGCCCTAATAAATATGACCCTGGAAACTCCAGAGGAATGACACACGACACACAACAATGACAAGTTTGTGTACTCCCGATGAGTCTAAGGTCATAGGCTCTTATTTTTAGTATGGTTTCTACATTCCATGATGCTCACATGTATCCATGGCATTTTCAAACACCAAGAATATGAGTTTGGAGATTTCAATTAGATGAATTCGTGATTGAACAATTTCAAGATGCCTCTGTATTTGACTGTGTATCAGTCACAGTTTCTAGATGTACTGTAAATGACAGACTGTGAATGTAGATAGACAATAGACTAGAGGCAAACGCTAACTACAGTAACAGTGTATTGTTTAAGGAAAATGAACTATGCATTTGATGATGCACACAATTAAATGCTTAAAATCAATGAGACCAAATTGGCGTCTGATTCTGTGGAAGGATCCATTTTTTATTTAACCTTTATTTAACTAGGCACGTCAGTTAATATCAAATTCATATTTACAATGACGGTCTAGGAACAGAACCGCCTTGTTCAGGGGCAGAACAGCAGATGTTTGTTTTAACCTTGTCACCTCGGGGGATTCCATCTAGCAACCTTTCGGTTACTGGCCCAACGTTCTAACCACTAGACTACCTGCCACCCCATAGCATCCCATTAAAGCTACATTTATTAGGGGGTTTAAGAAACAGCAGAAACTCTCCCACTTTTTAGGCCCACGTGCAAGGGTTTTCCAGTGTTCAGAACACGTGTGGTAGCCCAAGCACATGATAACGTACTATTGGTAGGCCTATCAGGAGGATATGCATTCCACGCCATAATGACCTCATCTGACTCCATTTTCCACTGTCACTAAAAATAATGGATTGTTCCAACTGATATTCAATGAAACTAGCATCAAATATTAGATTATCAATGCCTCGTCAGATAATACTGATGGAAACAGTTCCTCTGTGTTTCTAAGAGCCCTGCCCATTGTCACTCCTCATCCCCAAAGGCCAAAGCACAAATGGTGGGTGATTTAGATGATTTAATCATCTGTGTTATATATATCATTCTCTTCTTTCTTTCCATCCCTCAGTTCCCCCACTGCTTCAACCTTCAGTCTCTTCCGCAACAGACAGGGAATCTCTTTGCCTTTGTAGGTCTAAGGTGGCCAGGTGTCTTTAGGATATTTTCCAGCTCAGGACATTCAGCCATCTACCAACCAACAAGCACAATACTAAAAACAGTTCCAACAAGCGTAGGTGTTTCCTTCAGGACGTGACAGATACCTGTGCTCCCTGTGCCTCTAACCTCCTGCTGAACTGTCCAGGATGTGGCCAGTGCTGTTTGGTGTGTTCACTGCTTTGGCGGTGGCCTGGGTGACCGTCTACATTCTAAATTATTCCAAGAGAAAGAGGGTCTTTTCCCAGGAGTGCCTGCGACCACCGGGGCCATTGGTGACCGACAAGAAGCAGAGAGATGAGGTGCTGAAGAAAGGTGAGTTGTCAATGGTTACAGGACTCAATGTTGTTGATGATGCTAGGTTTGCTGACATTTTGACTAAGTAAGATGGGGGGAATTAGTTAGCTGTTTTTTTAACTGCTGTTGAAAAGGACGCCGTGCTATGAATAGAAGAGACAGGAATATATCCATCTCTGGATTGGGTTACTGTATACATATAATGTATATGATCTGTTACTATTGTGTTGATGTCTGACAAGGCCATATCTAATATAATGTAGGCTTCAACATTATGTGCTTAAACAATGAATGGTTATTTGACAGCAATACCATGAACTTGACGAGGGTTACAAATATGACCTAAGCATTTGAATGAAATATTAAAACAACGGGTGTGAGGCATGTGCATGGTGTGACAAACGTAGCAGCTCTTGGAAATATTACATTTGAGTTCACCATTCCTTAAAAAAACTTTTTTTGTGTGTGAGTGGATGAGGAAAAAGGAAAAAGTGCATCCACGTTGCCTGACGCTTCCGCCGGTCTTCCCAATTAGATGGTCGACTCCCCGGTGATTGTCTGTCTAAATCACACTGATGTTATTCTGAGTGATTGTTTTTTTAGAATCGACTTCAACGCCAACATGTGTAAATGAACCGAGCAGAAAGTACACACAAACACACTTCACTTTTACGAATAGGATATCCTCTTTTCTGCCTATATCTATGATGATATTAACCCCCCCCCCTATCACCATTTCCAGGTTTCAAAGTGGACCGTGTCCCGGAGAACCTTGATGCTATAGTGATTGGCAGCGGTATCGGTGGGCTGACAGCAGCAGCGGTTCTAGCCAAAGCAGGGAAGAGGGTTGTGGTTCTAGAGCAGCATGACCAGGCTGGAGGGTGCACTCACACCTTTGAGAACCAGGGCTTTGAGTTTGACGTAGGTAAGAGCCACTGTGACAGAACCGCCCATGGACCACACTCAATGAGGCCTTAAAGTGCATATACAGTGCCTTGCGAAAGTATTCGGCCCCCTTGAACTTTGCGACCTTTTGCCACATTTCAGGCTTCAAACATAAAGATATAAAACTGTATTTTTTTGTGAAGAATCAACAACAAGTGGGACACAATCATGAAGTGGAACGACATTTGGGCGTGCAAAATTATTCAGCCCCTTTACTTTCAGTGCAGCAAACTCTCTCCAGAAGTTCAGTGAGGATCTCTGAATGATCCAATGTTGACCTAAATGACTAATGATGATAAATACAATCCACCTGTGTGTAATCAAGTCTCCGTATAAATGCACCTGCACTGTGATAGTCTCAGAGGTCCGTTAAAAGCGCAGGGAGCATCATGAAGAACAAGGAACACACCAGGCAGGTCCGAGATACTGTTGTGAAGAAGTTTAAAGCCGGATTTGGATACAAAAAGATTTCCCAAGCTTTAAACATCCCAAGGAGCACTGTGCAAGCGATAATATTGAAATGGAAGGAGTATCAGACCACTGCAAATCTACCAAGACCTGGCCGTCCCTCTAAACTTTCAGCTCATACAAGGAGAAGACTGATCAGAGATGCAGCCAAGAGGCCCATGATCACTCTGGATGAACTGCAGAGATCTACAGCTGAGGTGGGAGACTCTGTCCATAGGACAACAATCAGTCGTATATTGCACAAATCTGGCCTTTATGGAAGAGTGGCAAGAAGAAAGCCATTTCTTAAAGATATCCATAAAAAGTGTTGTTTAAAGTTTGCCACAAGCCACCTGGGAGACACACCAAACATGTGGAAGAAGGTGCTCTGGTCAGATGAAACCAAAATTGAACTTTTTGGTAACAATGCAAAACGTTATGTTTGGCGTAAAAGCAACACCCTGAACACACCATCCCCACTGTCAAACATGGTGGTGGCAGCATCATGGTTTGGGCCTGCTTTTCTTCAGCAGGGACAGGGAAGATTGTTAAAATTGATGGGAAGATGGATGGAGCCAAATAAAGGACCATTCTGGAAGAAAACCTGATGGAGTCTGCAAAAGACCTGAGACTGGGACGGAGATTTGTCTTCCAACAAGACAGTTTTTCAGTTTTTGATTTGTTAAAAAAGTTTGAAATATCCAATAAATGTCGTTCCACTTCATGATTGTGTCCCACTTGTTGTTGATTCTTCACAAAAAAAATACAGTTTTATATCTTTATGTTTTAAGCCTGAAATGTGGCAAAAGGTCGCAAAGTTCAAGGGGGCCGAATACTTTCGCAAGGCACTGTAACTCAAGTTGTTCGGGCTAGTAAGGTTATTTGTGTTTGTTAATCTCGGGGGGAAAAGCAGAACTTGTTTCATTGAGAATTTACAAAGCGAAAACTAGTCTCTGGTGAGTGGTGACAGATGGCCAGAGGCCAGTGCTCCACGCAAGAGTTGGTTCAGGGCTGCAGAGATTAAGCAAAATGAAATGGCGCGTGGTGTTTGATGAACTCAATCTAGGCACAGTCATAAGGGAGGATCATTGGACAGGATAGGCTTCTAATACATGCACAAATGATCCAGCAAATATTCTCTCACCACCTCTATCCCCTCCCTCTGTCAGGGATCCACTACCTGGGCCAGCTCCATGAGAACAGCATGTTTCGTGTGGCCCTGGACCAGATCAGTGAGGGCCAGATCCAGTTCAACAGGTTGGAGCAGCACTTTGACACACTGATCCTAGGTCAGGGTGAAGACCGCAGGGACTACCACATCCTCTCTGGGAAGACGGAGATGGCAGAGAGCCTGAAGAGGCAGTTTCCTGATGACGTGGAGGCCTTGAATGAATATTTCAAGTATATGAAGGTACTGTGTGTGTGTGCGTGTGCGTGTGTGTGTGTGTGTGTGCGCGTGCGTGCGTGTGCATGCATGTGTGTGTGTTTGCGTGTGTGTGTGTGATCATAACCCCTCTCATGTCACCCCCATGCTGCAGAAGGCAGCTCGTCGTATCAATCTCCTGGCCGGCCTCAAGATGATGCCCATGTGGCTGGTAGACTTCCTGGCTCGGACCGGCCTATTAGAGCGCATCTCCTCAGTGTTCCGCATGGCCATCACCAAACACACAGAGAAGATGGCCACTCTGACCAAGAACAAAGACCTGCACGCCCTCTCCGCATACCTCTTCTATGGTCAGTCCCTGTACACATCCACTCCCAGGGTGAATTCCAATACTTTTTCAATGGACAACTATTTTCCGAACTGAACTGACACACTCTTGCTAGTTTACAACATAGTCCTAGAACACACAATTGAGTGCTCTTCTGTCCTTCTTGGATGTAGAGCATGTGGTTACATTTCTCTCTCTCTGCATGTTCTGTAATGTAGTGGTTTGGGGGTCCCTGGGGGAAAAAGGTTGGCAACCCCTGCTCTAATGTGAAATGTAACTGTTTCCCCTGCTGGTAGGTGTTCCCCCTAAGGAATCCAGTTTCCTAATGAATACTCTACTGCTGCAGCACTATAAGAGGGGAGCCTACTACCCCATTGGAGGGGCCAGTGAGATCGCCTTCCACATCATCCCAGTCATCCGGAAGGCAGGTGGCGCTGTGCTGGTCAGAGCCCCTGTACAGACGGTCCTTCTGAATGAGGAGGGCTCAGCGTATGGTCAGTATCTAGTTCCGGGGGGAAAGCACTAAATCAATGACTCATTGTACTATTAGATATGCTTACTGTTGACCGTCTTCCATGGGAATCTTTGGCGTTACATTAGACTCGTTGCAAAGTGAGTTGTTGGTCTATGTCCACTGACCTCTGGTTGACCCCTGGTTGTCAGGTGTGACGGTGAGGAAAGGTCAGGAGGAGGTGGAGGTGTTGGCTCCAGTGGTCATCTCCAACGCTGGCATCTTCAACACCTTTGAGAAGTTCCTGCCCCCAGAGATACAGGCCAAGCCGGGTGAGTGGGGGCGGTCATGAATTGTATTGAACTCTAGCCATGCTGAACTTTAAACTGAAACAGGTTGAAACATGAGGAAACGTGACGAGTAGACAGTGTTGGACTGATTTGGACTAATCAGATGTGTTCTATGTTCCCAGACGTCCAGGCTCTGCTGGGGAGGATGCAGCATGGAATGGGCAACTTCCTCGTGTTTGTGGGTCTGGACGGCACGAAGGAGGAGCTGGGCATCACCTCTATGAACTACTGGATGTACAAAGAAAACGACCTGGACACACTGTTAGTACAGTAGCGGGTCTCTTGAATTGTATTCTCTTTGATTCTGTCACTCGCTCGTTCATTTGGTCTTTGTTCGTTCTGTAGCAAAATATAGTACGACATTTGTGTTCTTATTGTGTTCTATTTAATTCAGGGATGGGCAACTCCAGTCATTGGGGGGCCTGATTGGTGTCACACTTTTGCCCCAGCCAGCCCCAGCTAAAACGCCTGACTCCAGTAATCAGCTAATCACGATCTTCAGTGTAGAATGCAACTCGTTTCATGAGCTGTGTTTGCTAGGGATGGGGGAAAGGTGTGACACCCGTAGCCGTGGGATAGTAGGGGTGCTGAGGGTGCTGCAGCATCCCCTGACAAATCAGAATTAAATAATATAATATACAGATAAATTAAATCAAAATGTTTCCACGCCAAATGAGTGCACTAGGCCTTAATTACTTACTCCTGTATGTGCAGAGAAAATGAAATGAAATGAACTGCACTTTGTGAAATCCCTTGCACTTTGAGGGCCTAACCACAGTATTACATGCCTTCACTTTTAAATCACATGTAGACTTATTTCAGCGTACGTGTCGTGTTTTTATTGTAGGATGGAGCGCTACAGCTCTCTGAGCCGAGAGGAGGTGGTGGGGAACATCCCCATGATGTTCATTCATTCCCCCTCTGCCAAAGACCCCACCTCCAGTACCCGCCATCCAGGTAGCAGCCTCAACAACACACACCCGCCCCAATGATAAATCAATCCAATTTCATTTGTCACATGCTTCGTAAAAACAACAGCTGTAGACCAACAGTGAAACCCTTCCGATATAGAATATAACGCCGTATTTGAAATTCATAGAGCACCCATCACACCAACAGTAACACCGAAAAGACAGAGTAAAGTGTAATATATAGAATAAAACATTTGAGATGAGCAGTGATGATCAGTACTTCAGTGCTGCTGAAGGTCGATTTTCACACAAAAAAAAAGGCAGATAGTTTCACGTATTAATTATGAGAAAGAGTTTTTATAGCTCAAGTGATTGTGTTCTAAGACTCTCTCTCCACCTGCCAACAGGGAAGTCCTGTCTGACTCTGTTGACCATGGCCAAGTTTGAGTGGTTTGAGGACTGGAAAGATACCAAGATAAACAAGAGAGGGCCCGATTATGAAGACCTGAAGATGAGCATGGCCAAGGAGCTCCTAGACTGGGCACTGGTTGTCTTCCCTCAGCTTAGGGATAAGGTACTTTGAAAATATCGCGTAATTTGAGCAAAATACACGGTCATGT
This sequence comes from Oncorhynchus clarkii lewisi, assembly GCF_045791955.1. Lineage (NCBI taxonomy): Eukaryota > Metazoa > Chordata > Actinopteri > Salmoniformes > Salmonidae > Oncorhynchus > Oncorhynchus clarkii. The sequence goes on along the minus strand of NC_092159.1, from coordinate 34,929,315 downwards.
TCAATTTACTGATGTATACAGTAGAGTAGAGTTTCTTTGACAATCCAAAGAGGCATTATAATTTCGTTATCACACCCATTGTGCTTGGAATCAAGTCTTCTTTGAGGCAATAATGTCATCCAATTGTAATGTCTCATACCTGCTGGCTGTCTCTGTACCTACCAGCACAAGGTGTTGAAAATACATATTTTTGGTTGAAAGATGTTGAAAAACCGTCTTTCAACCGAGTTTGCTCACTGGGTACCTTGTGTCTCGCTATAGGTGGTGTATATGGAGGCTTCCACTCCCCTGACCAACATGCACTACTTGGGCGCCCCGCGTGGAGAGATGTATGGGGCTGAACACAACCTGGACCGCTTCAGCCCGGAGACGGTGGCCAGAACCCGGCCCCCCACTCCCGTCAAGGGACTCTACCTCACCGGTGAGAAAGAAATGGGTCACTGTGGTAGTATTTGAGTTGTTTTTGAGTACATTGGTCACAAAGGCACAAGGTGATGCTTGACTGTGGCAGTTCTATGAGTTACTCAGCAGCGTAACATGCAAGAACTGAATGTCATTTTAAGGTGCTACCGTTTCTGATCTATTCTAGATGGTTCTACACATTGTTCAAACCTACTGTCAGTAGTTTTCATATCAGCAAACCCTTTGTTTGTCTTGTTCTGAACTCCAGGCCAGGACGTGTTCTGTAACGGGATGGCCGGTGCTCTGCACGGAGGAATCCTGTGTGCCTCGACAGTTCTGGACCGTATTCTCTACATGGACCTCCTAGCGCTGAAGAAACAGCTCAAAAAGCAGGCTCGTGAAAAGGCTCGTAACAAGGCCTGAGAAACCATTTGGACACAGCACTGACCACAGTCAAAATCATTACATAAACCAATACCGTGTAGGCTACTGCATACAGTATGTCACATTTCTTCACCCTATCTATCACCCTATCTATGACCCTGTCTATGACCCTGTCTATGACCCTGTCTATCACCCTGTCTATCACCCTGTCTATGACCCTGTCTATCACCCTGTCTATCACCCTGTCTATCACCCTGTCTATCACCCTGTCTATGACCCTGTCTATCACCCTGTCTATCACCCTGTCTATGACCCTGTCTATCACCCTGTCTATCAGTTTCATGTAAAAGTACCATGAAAATACGGTGTCTTTCTTTCTTACCTGTTATGGTTACACGTTGCCATCTCTTTAGCTTTGTTTAATGATGTTCGGAAAAAAAGTGACATCACTGGATTCCTCACAGTCGTAAATGATTGCTACTCTTTAGTCAGATTGCAGGCAGAAACATGGGTGTGTTTTATGTTTTGTTTCCATTGAAGTGCTTCTGTGGGATAGACACAACCCATTAAGGTGCACTTTGCACCCCCCCCTCTCCACCCACTGCGGGTAGTTTCAACCAGATTATGTTCAAATAATACTTGTTACAATCCATTGTAACCAAGTAATGCTGTTACTGTAGTACCTATCACTGTTACACTGTACTTACACTGCTGTGCGTTTTGCACCTAGTACTGTAGACAGACACCAGGTAGGTTTCAGCTTGTCCTGTTCTATCGACTAAAATGGCAGATAGGAGAAAATAAGTCACTCTCACTGCACCTCACGTCTCAGTACAAACACTATGCTGGGAACTGGACATTGAACTCCCCTGCCATTAAAATCACTTAAACATTCACGACAAGTGTTACTGTGCCTTCGGAAAGTATTCAGACCCCTTGACTTTTTCCACATTTTGTTACGTTACAGCCTTATTCTAACATGGATGAAATAAAAAATAATGTCCTCATCAATCTACACACAATACTCCGTGATGACAAAAGCGAAAACAGGTTTTTAGAAATGTTTGCAAATGCATTAAAAATGAGATAAAAAACAGAAATACCTTATTTACATAAATATTCAGACCTTTTGCTATGAGATTCGTGATGAGTGAGTAACTTTGCACTGACACCTGTCCTGAAGACAAGTGTTAGTTCCCCAAGTTAATGCCTAGGCTTCAGCTCATCGGGCTAACACAGTCCACAAGCACACTAGAGACCCAGGTTTCAATCCCAGTCTGTCATATTTGCAAAATGCTAGTATTGTTCATGTACATAAAGCAAAACAGTGTTGGGTTAGTAGCATTGAGGCATCTCAGTAACAACTGCTCAACCTCTGGCCTAATCTTAGATCATGTATGACAGAGATGGGCCATATATGTTTTGATCATAGTTTACAGTCATAGGCAAGGGGGCATTAAGTCAAGGGGTTACTATTTTACTGTCACTTAGTACACTACACACCATCAGCCAAAGACTTGTTCATATTCATGTCAGGATATATAATTGGGCAACTGGAGTAAGAGGAAATAACGTGTTTATGGCCGAGAGGAATGCCAAAAACTGTCGTGTCCATCACATAGTACATTTCTTTCAGTTTGTCTGTTCAATATCTTACCAGTGTTTTACAGAACAGCTTCCTGGTTAGCGCTGTTATGTAACCTATCTGGCCAAAGAGCACGGACGTTGTGTTACAGCATCAGACATGACCAATGTAGGACAGATTGAATCTTTGGTAACGAAAACAGACTTTATTTACCATGTTACAGAAGTTCCATGGCACCTTGAAAAATACAATTTGAAAGATGTATATATATTTACACACTGGTATGTACAGATTGGTAGCTATAGCTACTACGCAACCCCATTCAATCTCTTGTCCCCTACTTCTGCTTTACAGTTACACACTTTCATAGGTGTCGAAACACTTGCTTTTCCTTATGGTCTCCAAACTTTCCACCTCACGTCCCCATTGAACAATCCCAAGGACCAAGTCTCTGTGGTATACATGTACATATCCAGCTTCAGAATCCCCACTCCACATACAGTATGTGCCATATTCTGTGTCATTTATCCCTTAGTCTGTGGCTTCAGGCCTCCCCCTCGCAGGCTTCCTAAGCTGGTACGGTCCTATGGTTGGGAGTGGGGTTCAGGAGACGCCGAGTAAGGTTGCAGGGGGAAAACAGGCGCGTTGGAGACCTCCGAGTAGGCTGGAGGAAGCTCTGGGTGAATAAAGTCTGGCTTCATCTCCACCTAGACAAAATGAGATTGGATGAATAGACTAGAAGCATTGAGATGAAAAAACACTTACAATACAGTCCAGTGTGAATAAAAATGTACTGTAAAGTTGTAAACCCTATTGAACAGTACAATTTGTACCTCGTGTTTAGGATGGACTAATACCTCATTGTAGGCCGGAGGTGGGCTGGAGAACTCTGAGGTGCTGTAGCGAGGAGGCCTGTGGATGTCTTCATTGTCATAAGATACTGCGGGGAAGGGAATGACGTAGATGGAGGGCCTGTCTCGTCTCTCCTCCCGGTCCAGTTGCTCCTGGCGGGCCCGGTGGAAGGCCTTACAAAAGGCTGTGCAGCAGATGATGGTGATGCCAAATGTGATCATCGGGATGAAGATTCTAAGGGAAGATTATGTAATTGGTTTGTGGAATTTCTCATCGCTGTAGGAGCACATGACCAGACACAGGCAAAGTCCATTTCGGTTAGTGTTTGTTTGTTTGTGTGTGTGTGTGTGTGTGTGTGTGTGTGTGTGTGTGTGTGTGTGTGTGTGTGTGTGTGTGTGTGTGTGTGTGTGTGTGTGTGTGTGTGTGTGTGTGTGTGTGTGTGTGTGTGTGTGTGTGTGTGTGTGTGTGTGTGTGTGTGTGTGTGTGTGTGTGGCCTAGACTGATATGAATGTGGACAGGAATGGGACTCTTACTCTAAAAAGTAAAAAGACTCTTGTATCGGCATCTTGTGACGTTAACACCCGCACACCTCAGTAGAAACCTGCAAGAACAAACACACAACACCATAGTTTTGACATTCCTTTTCGTCCTCCCAATCAAATAATCAACGGTGTTCGTCCGTAGACGCCGGGGCGGGGTCGAGTGTGTCTGGGAGGGAGGAGGTGATGTGGTCTTTGAATAGCCTCTCGAAGCACTTCGTGGTGACGGAGGTGAGGGCTAAGGGTTGATAGTCACTCAGTTCAGTTAATTTCTCATTCTTGGGCACGGGGATGATAGTGGACGTCTTGAAACAGGCATAGCCTCGGGAAGTAGGGGTGCTGAGGGTGCTGTAGCACCCCCTGAGAAACCAGAATAAAAAAATATATATACAGTTTGGACACACCTAGTCATTCAAGGGTTTTTCTTTATTTTGACTATTTTCTACATTGTAGAATACTAGTGAAGACATCAAAACTTTGAAATAACACATAAGGAATCATGTAGTAACCCCCAAAAAAGTGTTAAAAGAAATGTGCGGGGGTACAGTGTTGTCATGCCCTCTTCACGACTGTCTTGGTGTGTTTGGACCATGATAGCTTGTTGGTGATGTGGACACCAGGGAACTTGAAACACTGGACACACGTAAAACTTCATCTGAGTGAAGTGACTTCACTAGTGAAATCATGTTTTTCCACCACGGTCATAAACATGACTCAGGAAACAGTACCTTTGCCACACTCAGAACCAAATGTCAGCTACCAGAGACTAGTTGCACTTTAAAAGAAAGAGCGTTGCAACGAAAATGTCTTGTAAACTTCTGTCACCCTCAATTTGAATTGGTCAGTATCAAGACACAGGTAGTATCGGCATTCTACTGTAAAGCTGTGGTGTGTTTACATAAATAGGTTGTTTATGGCCGTCTGTGGCTTGATCGAGAGGCACTCACAGGTGATAGTATCTCATGTTAAGTCCACAGGTGGATAAAATCACAAGTGGATAAAAAAAACACAAGTGGAAGTGGAGTGAAAGAACAAGTTTCCAAAGAATAGCATAACTAACCGCACAGTCAGTGTGTACAACACAAAGAAGTCAACACCAAGAAGAACCTATTCAATTCAGTCTGTCCGAGTAGATATGTGTCCCACATTCATGCCAACAACGTTCTGTTGACCTATAGTCATATTATAAACATATAAATGTAAACATATAAATCCAAATGAACTTTATCTTACCTTAAATCCAGCAGGCCCCTTTCAGTGAACCTGGGAATTCAACGGAAATCAATAAGGACCTGAACCTATGTGTGAACATGTGTGTGTGTGTGTGTGTGTGAATATAGAAGACCTGAGTGTATGTGTACTGTAATGTCTGTGTGTCTTATCTGGCAAAGGGTGTGCTATTGAACTGAGGGTTAAGGTGACAGGTTTATAGCAATCCGTTTCTGTTTAAAGGCACAGTGTTACTGTATCATGTTGTCTTAGCATTAAAATAAGACCTATCGTTTCAGGCAACAAAATGACATGGACTTAGTTTGTTACTCCTCTTATAACGCTCTTCATGGCACACGCAGTAGTAGTCTTTTGTTCTATAGTTGGGAACTTGAGGAAGTTTGATTTGGAAAAGCTACGCATTTTATTGACAGACATGTAAAATGAAACATTGTTCAACCTCAAAGGATACACTAAACATCAAAAATGAAACTAACTGACCACATTAACAAGTTTAAAATCACTTTTACATTTCTCAATCTCATATGACCTCACTGCCAGTCAAATATGTTCACCTCGTAACAGAATTCATACACATATTTTCTCCGAGAATCGTCTCTATAATCCATATATTATTTCATCTGAGTTTGAATATTACAAAATATATTAGTGCAAGTCTAATTAAGAGACCAATATCATCCTGCAGAGCCAAAAACTGCAGCAGCAAACAGTGGCTGGTCACATTGACAAAAAAAACGGAAGCAACTTTACCACATTATACAGCGTTTAGGGCTTGTCCTACTGAGCACAACAGTAGCTCATATACTGGTACTTACAGTACTTGTAAAACAATACTGAACGGGACATAGAGCTATTGTATAACTTGCAAAGCATTTCCCAAGTATTCACTACCTTCAATGGTTAATAAGCAAGCTGACTTTTTATATTTGATCTAGTCTTGGATGAAAGATAGCAGGTATTAAGTCGTCCTACCTAGTGACCCTCTTGGTAATATATAACTAGCCCATCGCGCCATATAGTGGCTATATTTCAGAGTCCTGTCATCATTGCCTTATTTTCCGTTCATATTACTATGACCAGTAGGGGTCAGTAGAGGTCTTTCTACAGTTGACCACGTCCCCGTCAAGAAACAACTCAACAACCACTAGCCCCAAACTCTATACCTGACAGGCAATATGATTGAAATTCCACCTGGCCTATCAAAGGGACAGATAAAGCTACAATAGTTATTTCTTATACCAATGATGTGAGTATGTATGTTTACACCCGTTCAATTCTTCCTGATCAACATAAAGTGCCTAGGTAGACCTAGGGTTTAGGGTTAGGGGTTGTTTGTGGACAGAGCCGACTTTCACTTCATATTAAAAAGGTAGACTAAGCGAAATGACATTGCCACGAGCAGCACCACAGATATTGCGATAAGCGAGATGCACGACTCCGCTCTCACACGGTATCTGCGCACGTGCACGGGTGCGCTTCACGCTTTTACAACAAGGTAGCCACAAGACCAAAACAGAGGACAAGTTGAGCCTCTGGCTTCAAAACTCTTAGTTGTCGCGGAAATTGACCCACTGTGCTGTTTACTTTCTGCATATACGTCATATCGCTGAGTCTACCTTTAAGTGGTCTAATATCTTAGTTGGTGAAGGAATCTACGTAGTTCCCAGGGAAGAATCCCTCTACTCCGTTGAGCGTTCCCTCACACCAGCCGTCTTCATTCCTCTTGATCAGGTAGATGACTTCTCCCTCCTGGAACATCAGGTCGCCAGGCTTCCCTGAGTTGTAGCTGTACAGCGCCACCACTGGGAGGGAAAGTGAATTGCAATGAGACAACCAAGACACCACAGAAACACAGGCCAAATTTGAATGGTATTACTTGGTCAGACATTGAATAGGTACTGTAGAAGTATGCATGCAATTTGGGCCATGGCAGCATTTAGTAATTTATCCATTGGTGAATGTGCATGGAGAACTATCATACCTTTCTCTAAAAAGTCTGTAGGGCCAGTTGTGTCATAATCAGCAGGGGGAGGTAGGGGTGGCATGACGTCATCGAAGCCACCCACACTGTCGGTAAAAGGTGGAGGAGGCGGGGCTGGGATCACCAGATCTACAGGATTGGGCAAAAAGGCATATAAACCCAAACTGATAGGCTGCACCACTTCCCATACAAGTCATTCTTGTTCCAAAGTGTATCAAAACCACAGTGTATAACTTGTTCCCGAGGACTGTTTGAATCCATTTACAGTACCTAGCTTCTTTGAAACTATTTTCTCCACATAATGTGTTATCTGTTACATTGAAAAGCCAAAACAAAAGACGTTACCAACCCAGTGTCTGGCGCACTTCTAGAGGACAGGATCTGTCCATGGCTTTACCTTCCAACTCAGTAGACTCAACAGCAATAGCAGCAGCAGCAGTAGCAGTGATGCAGTAATTTGGACAGTGGCCTGGAGGGTGTATTGAGGTCTCACACAGTCTCCACTTACCCAGGTGATCAAGGCGGGCGGGCAGGCTGGACAGGGGGCTCAGCGACACGGGAGGGGCGAGAGGAGGAGGGTATGAAGGGGGAGGAGGGATCATGACTGAGCGGTGAGGTCACAGAGGGAGAGGTAGGAATGGGTGACGGAGAAAGGTAACATCAGATCAGCCAAAATGGGTCTTCAGAGGGGACTCCACATTTATTGAAATCTATTTACTGGTTGAACCTTTATATAACCAGGCAAGTCAGTTAAGAACAAATAGTTAGTTACAATGACGGCCCAAATGCTAACGCCGGCACTAAGCTAACACTATTGCTTAAGCAAGGCTTGAACTTTCATCATGCATCATAAACCTAAACAACGGTGGTGTAATATTAAACCAGTTTCGCATTAGCCATGTTCAGCTCCTCATGAACTAATGATTGGTATATTAATACTAAGTCATGAGGCCATATTGGACTACAGCCAGGGGGCAGGACCTGGGATGCGGGGGGGGTTGCCAAAGTGGCCTTACGTGATTGGATGGTTGGCAGGAAGAGCGAGCGAGTGTAGAGCGAGCGAGAGCTAGGGCCCGTGCGGACCCTGAGGGACATGGAGCGCGAGCTGGGGGGGTGACGACGTACACGAGGCCGCCTGGGCTGCAGAGCTGAGCCGGAGAGAGACAGGTCACAGGTCAAAGGTCAAGAAGAAGCAGACAGATATAAGGACAGGAAAACACCAAAGATCAGCATCAGCGAGCATGCTCTGCATAGACAGACAGACAAACAGACAAACCCCAGACAGACAGCTAAACTAAACAAACAGATAAGCAACATTTCAACAAATCAGATCCTTTACGGCATTAGAAATGGATGCGAGGTCTCATTCAAGAGTCCTTTCAAAACCAATTGTTGAAAGACCATTAAAAGTACAGTGTGACACATTCCGCTCCTTTCACCTTCATCCACTTCATCACTCGGTGGAGGGGGCGGGTCAGGGAGCTCCAGGCCCTCACTGGCTGGTGGCGGGAGAGGCTCGTCAGATGGTGGTGGCATTGGGGGCGGGAAGCCGTTCTCTTCAGCCACTGAGAAAAGAGAATATTAATTGAAGAATATCTGCTTAAGTTGATATTCAGCGTTTCATACCGTGTGAAATCAGTAACACAATCATGCAACTAAGGGAGAAAAAAAAAGGATCTATTTCTTAGTATCACAGTGCAGGCACAAGTATCACAGTTCCTGGTTTCCTGCCTCTAGACGAGTCAGCATGCGCATTTCTCTGGGTGTCTGTCTGCACGCAATGTGTTCTCATTTCCTCTCCTACACTGTGCTGTGCAGTGTGCTAAAGCTGTCTCACAGTGTGGGAAACACAAAAAACAAGCGATATTTCCCGCCAGGGTGTTATATTGAGTGTGATATTCAGTTTAAGACATGTTACTGTACTTTAGTTACTCATACAATACGTTTACAGTCAATTACTAACAGTATGTACGCTAGTCACAAATAGTTTGTAAAAATGTATGCAAATTCATAATGAAATGTGATACAGACACTTACCAGTCTCCAGTGGGGGTGGGGCAGGGGGAGGGGGGATGCAGGCTAGGCTGGTATGGGCAGGTTCAGGGGTGCTGGTTGTGGTGGTGGGGGCCAGCGGAGGGACATCCAGAGAGGAGGCAGGAGGCGCCATGGGAGGAGGAGGAAGAGGGGCCGCAGCTGTCATGGCGGCGTCACCATCCTCCATCAGAGACAGGGGCGGTGGTGGGGGCGGGGCCTCCTCCAGCAGGGTGGTGATGATGTCAGAGTCGGGTGACGCGGGCCAGCCGGGGACCACGGGGGGAGGCACGGCCTTGCCGAAGCTGGACCTGTTACAGGAGGGGAGGGCAACGTCAAAGTGAGCTAGAGGTATATTTCCATGTCTGGTTGGAGATATTCTACAGTGTTTGGTAGTAAGTGTCAAAGCTTACATGTGTACAGTAAAACTGTGTTTCCAGTAAGTGTTTTTTACCCAATGGAGCGATCATTGAGAGATGTGAGGGACGCCCCTCGAGACAGAGAGGGGGCTATGGGACACTGGACAGGCTCTGGGGGTGCTCTGGAAGTGCTCCTGCTGAAAACACACACACAGCCCTTAAGCGTCACATAGCATTATCACAAATGCTGGCACTTGGACATCACACAGACCAGCTCTATCAACTCTATCACTCGCGCACAATGACAGTGAGACGTTGTACTCTTCTCTCGCGAAACAGTTTAAATATGCTACTCGGTGCAAATGACACCTGCATTTGATTTCTATACTTCCTGGTTTGTTCTTGGCATAATCACAATGTGAAAGCTCTGTAATCGCTCTCTCCTGTCCACAGTAAATCTCCCTCTGGCTGAATGTCATTCAACCCCCGACTGAATGAACACAACAAACATGACTGGACAGGAGGTGTGGTTAGCCATGAATACATTCCCCAATCCTACCCACAAGCTCACACAAATTATTTTAAACATTTATTTTGCTGATGTTTCTGGTCTCGAATAAAAGTTGAACAAGGGGTTTTCGTGGACCACTGAGCACAGAGGATGTGCGGAAACTAGGCTTCCTGTCCGAAGGACTTTTACAGGAAGTGAAACAGTTACAGTTAGAATGGTAGTGTGAGAGCAGAGCAATCACATGGAGTCAGCTGTGTCAGCATCATACCTGATTGTGCCGCCATGTTTGCGTTTTGATGACCCTGCTTTCCCCATCAGCTTACCAGAATCCTGTGGGGATGCGGTGAGACAGAGCGATAGATAGAGAGAGAGAAAGAGAGAGAGAGAGAGACAAAGGGAGAGCAGAGTGAAAAGGAAGAGGTCGTTTATGTGTGTGTGTGTGTGTGTTGTAGATGAGCGAATTGTGTTGGAGCATCAATGAAGCGGCTGAGCCTTGGCAGCACTAATTAGTGTGTCTAGCCATTTTCCCACGGTGCACAGTGGCTGGCTGGCTGCTTGTTCTGTGTGTGTGTGTGTGTGTGTGTGTGTGTGTGTGCGTGCGTGCGCTAATCGAGGTCAGCCTTACGCAACAAGCTGCTCCTCTCTAACTGGATGTGGTGTAGACGAGAGGCAGGGTGGTAAAAACAGAAATCATGGCTGCTGCCTATCTGCATCTTAAACGGCTTGTCTTGAGAGCTAAGGAAACCTACGGAGCCTTTGGACTCCAACCACAGTACCCTGGTGACAGGTTTTAAAAAGCCGTTTTCACCAAAGAGAAATTACATTTCCACATCAGTAATTTCCAGCATTACTATTGAATATTGATTGCAACATACAGTAGTGTACAGTTCTGTAGCTGTATAGTAAGACACGTGCAGGGAAAGTATTTGCGCCTTTGGCCTTTTTAATGTCCTGGGAATGTGAGGTAAAACATGTGAGTAATTGCGCTTGAACTTGAACACTCAGTCTCACCTTCATGCCATGTCCCAGTGTGTCCAGGTCAGAGTAGGCGATGGGACTACGGGTGTACTTGGGTTTGGGCTCCTTGCCTGTTGCCGGGGGGATTATTTTGTGACTGCGGGGAACCCTCTTGGCTGTGGTGAAAGCCCCGATCTCTCTCCGGGCCACCTTCTCTCTGTGCATGTCCACTGTCTGCAAGACAAGGGGCAGAGGATGTGCTATTCTTAATTCCTTCCCTCTGGTAAATCTTTTTTTTTTTTCAAAATACAAAATAATCCATACAGGATGGAATAGCGTGGTACCCTTTCTCTGGCAACATCATTGGCTCAATATAGCTCATAAACGAAAGTGGTAATATTCTCAAACCCTCTTTCAAGTGAGCCCTATCATTTAGTATACAGTTGTCAGGGACCCTTCACGGGTGCCAGCAGACAATGGAGGACATCAATCAGAGGTTCGCAGGAAGGAACGCTCAGAACAGAGAACATTGGGGTCTTTCATTCCATCCCAGCCCCAATGATGCTCTGTGTTGAAGGTCAAATTTCACCCTGTAGCCCCTCAACCCACTCACCCCTCCACCCCCAACCCCCTCCTCAGGTGAACTGGTTCTGTATGATAATGCTGGGCACGGAGCATGCAGGAATGCCTGGGGTCTGTGCCAGCTTTTGGGGACAGTGGGCTACAGAGAGGGGGGGGGGGAAGGGGTGCAGCGGGGAACAGTGGGGCTACAGAGAGGTGGATGGGGGGGCAGCGGGGGACAGTTGTGCTGGTGTAAGAGAGTAAGCTGGGTGTACTGGGGATGGAGAATTCTGCTATTCTGCATGGAAGAAGGCCAGGGTCCCCAAAGAGTCCCTGGAAACCAGCCCAGATCAGCGAAGAGGCAGACCCTGCAGCTTTCATATGCTGAGCACCAGGTGTAAGGAGATGAGGGGGAGGAAGGAAGGGATGGTGGGGTGGAGGGAGGGGTAGAAGGGTAGAGGATAAGGAGGGGTAGAGGAAAAGGAGGAAGAGAGGGAGGGGGAAAGGAATAAAGACAATTGGCACAGTGGGTACCATTGACACTCAGAGAACCCTGCTGATCTAGGTGCAACAACGCATCAACCCGGACGGAGGGTGACTCATGAAATCAAATTTCCTTTTTTTGTGCCCCTTCAGTCCAGTCACTAACTCTGATGGGCCTCCTCATTCTAAAGCCTGGGTTCAAGCAAGCAAATCTTCCTTTTTAGCATGCTAACCAGTGAAGGCGCCTGAGAAGAGGAAGGGGAGGACCATCCTCCTCAGTGAATTTGATCAAAATAAAAATAGTGAAACACCAAAAAAGTTATCCTTTTTAAATAAATGAAACTATGCTAAATATATTAATGTCACCAAATAATTGATTAAAACACACTGTTTTGCAATGAAGGTTTACGGTAGCCTCAACAACACTCTGTAGGGTGGCACCATGGAGTAATCAGAGGACAGCTGGCTTCCGTCCTGCTCTGGGTACATTGACTTCAATACAAAACCTAGGAGGCTCGTGGTTCTCACCCCCTTCCATAGACTTACACAGTAATTATGACAACTTCTGGAGGACGTCATCCTACCTATCAGAGCTCTTGCAGCATGAACTGACATGTTGTCCACCCAATCAAAGGATCACAGAATGAATCTAGAGCTAGCTATATTGAATTGTTGTTTTTTTCACTTTCACTTACTTAGCAAGCAAATGCAGCTAACTAGTTTAGCCTACCAAACAACTGGCTCAAACAGATTGGGATGCTATGTTAGTTAGCTGGCTATGGCTATCCAACACAAGAACTCTTCCAAGTTAAGGTAAGCTTTTGGTTTTATAAATGTTTTGCAACCGGGGCTTGCCAGTGTGCTAAACTGCTTGCTGCTGACTGTACACTGTAGTGCATGATTGTAGTGGGTTTACTAACGTGTTAGTTCTAGTAGCTATGTTGACTATGAAAATTTGGTAACGATGATCTAGGCTGTGTTTAGCGGTTAGCAGTTATGAAAAGAAGGTTTGGCTTCTGATGACAGTTGATGTGTTCTGCACTGAAGTCCACAAGTAAAGGGGAAATGTGAGAGGAGGAGATTACATAGATGCAGATTACATATACAAAGAGAAAAGTGATCATGCTGTTTGTGAGTGGCTGCTATGAGAGTAAACGGTGTTTGCGTGTGATCAGGGGTGTAGAAATTCCACCGATTCTGTTGAAAAACTTTTCGTAAACGGAAGCAAACGGAACTAAACGGGTACAAAGATTCCTGAATTTGTCCTATAGAAACTCTTGTTTGCAACTGTTGGACTAATGATAAGCTAGATACAGGCAAGGGTGTGCAAGGCAGTATTGAATGTATTAATGTCTGTCACCTTGACTATTCAAATTTCTCTCGACCTGTGCACCTACGTTGTAAACTCTCATTCATAGGCTAAGTTGTAGCAACCTCATGATGCGTATAGGGAACATTTGAGTATCGTGTAGTAGCCTAAACCTAGCGATGTTACATTGAGCTGGGTGAATGGAATATGAATGACAGTCATCCAATATCCTGTAATAGAAATTAGTCCACGCTCATAAAAAAAAGAAAAACCTTACCTTAAACGGCACCGACCACCACTGCTGCTAACATCCACATGCTTGTGTTCTCTTCCTGAAACTGAATCGTGGCCTAACCCACAAGTGTGTATGGAGACATGCTAGTGACAAAAAAAAAAGTGTGGAGATTATGTACCTGTCCGATGAGGTTGACAGAAGACTCCATGTGTCTGAGCTGGGAGTTCTGTGCGTCTAGCAGCTTGAGGACGTTGGAGGCCAGGGTGCTGATCTGGTAGGCCACACTGGCCAGAGACTGGGTGGTAAAGTTCTTAGTCTCCTCCAGGGCCTTGACCGCATCCGCACCTGCCTAATGTGAGGGAGAGCGAGAAAAAAAGAGAGAGGGAGAGGAAGAGAGAGACAGAGAGCGAGACACGGGGAGACAGTCGTGAAAAAAGGATGCTCATGTCACAAATATAGTATGATAACTTGGGGATCATAACAACCATGATAATAATAGCATGTGATTTTGACATTGACAATGTGAGATGAGATTTTTCAGAGTTATATGTCATAGGATTCTGTTGACGTGTCTGAGAAGAGCAGTGCAATAAGACCTCTCACTTCCTCCTCACACAGTAGAATGCCTTCCTGATCTAATTCTCCCATAATATCAAAATACACACACACAGTCTTTGACAGCTCAGTGCTGAACACATTACCCCTTCTTTTTTTTTTAGATAGACAGTGAAAGCACCTATTTACTAGCCTGGAAGAAACAGCCTGAGCGCTGCGTTCACAATTCTATTTCATTTTGTGGTGAATGTACACAGCAATTTCTCTGTTCAATCAACACTGACAGTGTTAAGTTTAACACTGGGAAAGTGTCTATACAGGTCCAGACTTTTGAGCGTTAAATTAACACTGAGCTTAGTGCTGACCCTGTTAGTGTTATACAATAACACCTCATAAAGAATTTCTAACCATTACACTAATAGGTCTGTATCTCTTGACAAGGTCATTCAGCGTTGGACATTATGAGTCACGGTAGTTGCCACGTGCTCTTTTGTACAGTTTTACAAAGACTTCAGGAATAGCAGCAGATGTGCTCAGAATTTAATTAACATAACCATAGACCACTTTTTTTAAAAACCTTTATTTAACTAGGCAAGTCAGTTAAGAACAAATTCTTATTTTCAATGACGGCCTAGGAACAGTGGGTTAACTGCCTGTTCAGGGGCAGAACAACAGCCTTTTCAGCTCGGGGGTTTGAACTTGCAACCTTTCGGTTATTAGTCCAATGCTCTAACCACTAGACTACCCTGCCACCCCCAATTAAATTGAGAAGCGGCAAGTATCCTAGTGGTAGAGCGTTGGGCCAGTAACTGAAAGGCTGCTGGATCGAATCGCTGAGCAGACAAGGTAAAAATCTGTCTGAACAAGGCAGTTAACCCACTGTTCCCTGGACCCCGAAAATGTCGATTAAGGCAGCCCCCTGCACCTCTCTGATTCAGAGGGGTTGGGTTAAAGGCGGATGACACATTTCAGTTGTACAACTGACTAGGTATCCCCCTTAAATTTATACAAAACTTCTACCCACAGATGGCCAAAAAGAAGTCATTCAAAGCCACTAAGCCATGACCCCAAAATAATTTCAGTGTTATATCAATCAAATATATTTATAAAGCCCTTTTTTACATCAGCCGATGTAATGACTATTTGTTAGTGACAGAGACATGATTGTTAAATTCGTTCATTCTCAGTCCTGTGGACTTCACTGAGTTCCTACTGTTAAACTGTTTAGGACAATACATTCAATTCAGAATATCATAAGGACTTACTTTGAGGGCCATGTTTCACCCCAAAACAGTGGTGTTATGAACCTTCTGGTGTACAGGCCACATCAGGCCTGCAAGTCACATTATGCTGGCTTGCAAAGTGCTATGTAATTCCTATTGGAATCCAGCCAGAGTTAGGACAGCCAACAGTTGGAATTTTTATTCACCTGCAACCCGCATTCAGAATGACTACCAGGGTTAGGAACATTGATAAAGGAGCCCACCTAAACCCTTTAAACTGGAACAACTATTTCAGTGATTGGATTACCGGTAGTTGAGAAAACTGTATGCTATTTATCTTTGTGTAGCACAAGATTAATAAATCAAGAAATGAACATGCAAAAACACAGATACTAAAGACAATCCCCCAAAATTGAGCTGCAGTGGAGCATGCTGGGAAATCACAGAATGACTCACACTCAACACTGGTTCTTAACATCAACACTGGGGTTATTTTACACCACGAGAGTTAATTTCACTCGTGAATCAATACTGAGAAATCAACACTGGGTAACACTGTCCAGTTTGCTGTGTTGCGATCAGACAGGTTCCAGCAGGCTACCTACAGTATTTAGAGCATCACCTAACAACTAGGTTGACAAAAGACTGCACACGCCTGCCATAGAGCATGAGGAAGTAGAGCCTACCCTTAAATGTGCACTCCTTCACACTCACATAGAAATGGGCACATATACTGTACACGCTCACTTTACATATACTGTACACGCTCACTTTACACTTCACATATACTGTACACGCTCACTTAACATATACTGTACACGCTCACTTTACACTTCACATATACTGTACACGCTCACTTTACATACTGTACACGGTCACTTCACATACTGTACACGCTCACTTTACACTTCACATATACTGTACACGCTCACTTTACATATACTGTACACGCTCACTTTACACTTCACATACTGTACACACTCACTTTACACTTCACATACAGTACACGCTCACTTTACACTTCACATACTGTACACGCTCACTTTACACTTCACATACTGTACACGCTCACTTTACACTTCACATATACTGTACACGCTCACTTTACACTTCACATACTGTACACGCTCACTTTACACTTCACATACTGTACACGCTCACTTTACATATACTGTACACGCTCACTTTACACTTCACATACAGTACACGCTCACTTTACACTTCACATACTGTACACGCTCACTTTACACTTCACATACAGTACACGCTCACTTTACACTTCACATACAGTACACGCTCACTTTACACTTCACATACTGTACACGCTCACTTTACACTTCACATACAGTACACGCTCACTTTACACTTCACATACAGTACACGCTCACTTTACACTTCACATATACTGTAGACGCTCACTTTACACTTCACATACTGTACACGCTCACTTTACACTTCACATATACTGTACACGCTCACTTTACATATACTGTACACACAGATGCACAGAGACTTCCTGTGTTACTTGCTGTGCTCAGATGAACACCATTTCTCTCTCAGACTCGAATGCCCGACAGAGACACGCGTCACACGCAGGCACAACCAATTAGAATGCACTCAATTGTGTTTCTCTTCACAATGAAACGCTCTCTTTACACTGAAATATTTGAAGGAGATGGGTTGTTCACCAGAAGTGCACTTCTTCCTGCTCATCTCGACAATGCCCAATCTAGCAGCATCACTCTCCCAGGGTGCACACTGGATTAGAATACAAGCACCGAAATGCTCCTTGTCACTTTAGTAAGCTTTCAAGAGGAGTATGAGTACTTCTGACTACGTAAACTCATCTGTTCCTCTTTCTTTGACAGGAATGTTTCTTAATGTATACTGAACAAAAATATAAATGCTGCATGCAACAATTTGATTTTTTTTTGCTGAGTTACAGTTCATATAAGGAAATCAGTCAATTGAAATAAATGAATTAGGCCCTAATCTATGGATTTCACATTACTGGGAATACAGATATGCATCTGTTGGTCACAGATACCTTAAAAAAAAGGTAGGGTCGTGGATCAGAAAACCAGTCAGTATCTGGTGTGATCACCATTTTCCTCATGCAGTGCGACACATCTTCGCATAGAGTTAATCAGGCTGTTGATTGTGGCCTGTGGAATGTTGTTCCACTCCTCTTCAATGGCTGTGTGAAGTTGCTGGATATTGGCGGGAACTGGAACATGCTGTCATGGACGTCAATCCAGAGCATCCCAAACATGCTCAATGGGTGACATGTCTGGTGAGTATGCAGGCCATGGAAGAACTGGGACATTTTCAGCTTCCAGGAATTGTGTACAGATCATTGCGACATGGGGCCAAGTATTATCATGCTGAAACATGAGGAGATGAATGGCACGACAATGGGCCTCAGGTTCTCGTCACGGTATCTCTGTGCATTCAAATTGCCATTGATGAAATGCAATTGTGTTTTTTGTCCGTATCTCATGCCTGCCCATACCATAATCCACTGCTACCATGGGGCACTCTGTTCACAAAGTTGACATCAGCAAACCACTCACTTACACGACACCATACACGTGGTCTGCGGTTGTGAGGCCAGTTGGACAAAGCACCAAATTCTCTAAAATGACATCGGAGATTCCTTTTCATTAACATTAAATTATCTGGCAACAGCTCTGGTGGAGATTCCTCCAGTCAGCATGCCAATTGCACGCTCCCTCAAAACTTGAGACATCTCTGACATTGTCTTGTGTGAAAAAACGGCACATTTTAGAGTGTCATTTTATTGTCCCCAGCACAAGGTGCACATGTGTAAGCTGTTTAATCAGATCCTTGATATGCCACACATGTCCGGTGGATGGATTATTTTGACAAATGAGAAATGCTCAAGTGCCAAAATGTCCCTCCATCCACCCTCTGTGACTTCTAGGAAGATTTTAACCCACTAACTCCCCCCCCCCCAAAAAAAAAAAATACTGCCAAGTTTAAAACATTATTGTAAAGCCCTAGTTATTACTTTGCTTTGACAAAGTTATTTCTGAATATTATTTATTTAACGTGATTAGTGATTAATTTAAGTCCGTGTTTTCTGGTGAAAAACTGAGCGTGTTGAGCATAACACCTCCACCCCGTTACCATTAGATAGACAGGCTAGAAATGTTTTAACAATTGAAAGGTTGTTGTGGATCTTGCATTCAATTGTCCTTCCATGTTGCACACAACAAGATTCCATTCCCTTTGTCACAGGGGGATTCATGGCAGATTTAACTAGGAATTAGCAGTTGGAGGGTCGTTCAAGTGGATATTTCCCAGATGTGGTAAATTCCCATTTCCCACTTGGTTACGAAAGCACCATAACACTGCTAAAAATCCACTGTAGAGCCGGTTGTCGTAAGAACTGGACCAAGGCGCAGAGCACGTAGAGTTCCACATCTTTATTATCAAGTAAAACTTAAGCAATTTAAAAAAAATAAAAATAAACAAACAAAACGTGACTAGGTGATGCACAAACACAAAATAAAATCCCACAAACACAGGTGGGAAAAATAGCTACTTAAATATGATCCCCAGTTAGAGGCAACGATTACCAGCTGCCTCTAATTGGGAACCAAACCAAAACACCAAGATAGAAATTTTAAACTAGAACACCCCCTCGTCACACCCTGACCTACTACACCATAGAGAAACATGGGCTCTCTATGGTCAGGGTGTGACAATAGTAGTATAGTAATAGCATAAACACTCATTGGAAGCACAAGACACAGACCTACACTTTGACATACTGTGGCCGTTGTACAGTTTTCATTTAAATCGGGCACTTTTATTTTATTTTCATTATTTAACTACGCTGAAGAGAGGCACTTGTTTTACCACTTGAGATAGGAAAACATTTTTCATGAAGTTGAATATGTGCTGTTAATCACAGAATGTTAAAATTTTGTGAAATCAAACATTGTTTTTGACTCACCATCACAATTTCAATTATATCACTGCAACAGTTTTGGTTTGGTGGCCCAAAAAATGATCTCCATTGATCAATACGTAAAGAGTAATTTAAGAAGCCGAATTAAGAACCACTTTGGCCACGCTGTAGCCTATACTCTTAGAATTAGTGGTGATTCGAGGAACCCCATGGATTTGCAAGGAACCTTTGCGAGTAAATGGCTCATATTTGCACCTTCGGTTATTTGAGGGGTTCTTGGAGGAACCTTGAATGGTTCAATGTAGCAACACATTTATGGTGGAACAATATACAATGTATTTATTATTAAAAAAGGTTGAACCCCTCCCATCACAAAAAGATTCCGGGTTGAACATTTACACAGGAGTTCCTCGAAGACCCTTCTCAGAGGGGTTCCTCAAGGAACCTTTTCGAACTGGAAAGGTTCCGCCGGTGTGGCGACCCAAAAGGTTCTTCCAGGCACGTTTACTTCTAAGAGTGTACACGCTTCGGAAAAAAAAGGTGTTATCTCGAACCTAAAAAGGTTATTCGGCTATCCCCATAGCAGAACCCTTTGAAGAACCATTTTTGTGCATTGGTGCAGGTAGCGTTGTCCTGGCATCCGCCAAACCCAGATTCGTATGTCGGACTGCCAGATGGTGAAGCGTGAGTCATCATTCCAAAGAACACATTTCCACTGCTCAAGAGTCCAATAGTGGCGAGCTTTACACCACTCCAGCTGACGCTTGGCATTGCGCATGGTGATCTTAGGTTTGTGTGCGGCTGCTTGACCATGAAAACCCATTTCATGAAGATCACGACAAACAGTTCTTGTGCTGATGTTGCTTCCAGAGGCAGTTTGCAACCGAGGACAGACGATTTTTACGCGCTATGGGCTACAGCACTCGGCCATCCCGTTCTGTGAGCTTGTGTGGCCTACCACTTCACAGCCATTGTTTCTCTTAGACGTTTCCACTTCACAATAACAACACTTACAGTTGACCGGGGCAGCTCCAGCAGGGCAGACATTTGACAGAACTGACTTGTTGGAAAGGGTGCATCTAATGACAGTGCCACATTGAAAGTCACCAAGATATTTAGTGAGGCCATTCTACTTCCAATGTTTGTCTATGGGGATTGCATGGCTGTGTACTCGATTTTATACACCTGTCAGCAATGGGTGTGGCTGAAATATGCGAATCCACTAATTTGAAGGGGTGTCCACATACTCTTGGATATATAGCTTATGTTGAAATGTATATTATTTTTCTCATTGGATATGCTGTGTGATAACATTTGTGTTATGGAATGAGCTGAAAGATTCACCCATTCTCTTTCACTATTTTGACGGATCGAATAATAATGTCGGGCCTAGATTTGAATAGCCTACTCTCGTTGCTGTGAAGTTAACCGTACTGTGGGCCATTTGTTCAACTGTACAAGTAATTGATAGGCTATGGCATGTCTACTAGCTACGGCATAATTTAGGCAGTGTCCTAACACTGACGTAGTTATACATTAACTATGCGATGTCTGCACTAAACTTCCAATCTCACCTGCAGGTAGTTGCTCTCGCAGTATTCAGCCACCTTCATCAGGTTGTCGTAGTTGTCCAACAGGGCTCGTCTCGCCGACGGAGCCTCCTGGAAGATTTGTGTAATTTCATCAGTACAGCTCTGGTCCTTCATGATTCCCCTTTGCGCGCAACTGTCTTCTTTGGAAACCCGTGGCGACTGAAACCTCTCCGTGAGGCACTTGTGGGAACTTGTAAGCTGAAGAAAAAAAAATCACTTTATAAGTCCAGCACGCAGAGACATCATCACTTTGCAGAAGCAGTACCAAAAGTCGGGCTGGAGATTCTCCCGTCTTGCATTACCAAAAAAAAGAGAAGCTGGTTTACTTACCACTTGACTGTGTGTGTCGTGTAGCTCACTTGATCTTCCTCTTTCTGCAACGCCTTGACATTTGCAAGGCGTAGCTGCTGATGGTGTGTATAACGCAATAAAGCCTTTGATGTTGCATCTCACGTGAACCTGCCGCGGAAAATCAGTGCGCATAATAAATAGGCCTAATGTGTGCAATTTATCCCTAAATGATCTCTTTAAAACCAGTGAGTAATGACAATAAAGCTTCTTTTTTTAAAGGTATGCATGTCAGTTTAGCCTACGGTAAAACATGGCTTAAAAGAAAAAGTAACAGGCTTCGAGCTGTCAGCATCATAGGCGTCCCCATTGGCATCCAGGCTAATGCACTAGTGCCACCTATTGGCTATCAGGCAAACATCCAATAGAGTAGGCAATAGCAGAAGTTTTTGGACACATGTTCCTACATCATTAGCACACTTTATTAACACACTTTCTTTCTTTAGCTTAGAGTTAGATCAAATGGAAGTAGAGGCAATTCTACATTTCACAAAATGATTTATTCAAAATAACTCAACAAATAAATCTCACCAAGTGTCAAGCACACCTCAAGTATTTGGCTACTTTTGGTCTTACTGTGCGCCAAGTATACTTCAACAGCACTATCAAAACAAATATCCCCAGTCATCCACCCATAGTAGAGGAGAATAATCCTCAGGGCATAAGAGACTCGGAGTCAGAGAGCAGACGCTTGCAGCCCAGATGGTAGTAAACACCCAGCCTGATCTCAGCAGCCCTCTTCCCCTGGATCCAGCAGGACCCTCTGTCCTCCTGTGTTGCTGGGCTGCAGTGCAGGTGGTGGCCTGTGTCTATGAACAGACGGGAGGTCTCATTCAGGCCCTCCATGTAGTGGGAGACAGAGTCCTAGAGCCTTGGCTACCACGTGCTGAGGTTTGGCCCCAGGGCAGGAGAGGATGAGTGGGGTGTCCACTGGGTGGTTGTGGTTGTAGACAGGGGCCCCTGGAGCTTCTGGCTCATTAAGGCCCAGGAACTTCAGAAGGGCCTGGTGTTCTGGCTGGGGGATGGACCAGGGGGGGGGGGGGGGATCTGGCAGCTCCTCACCCCCAGCTCTGCCCCCTGGTGGTTGGCCTGGGTGAGGCCAAAGCGTTGGGGCACAGCGGAGGAGCCACATGCCACCGTCTGAGATGTCCACCTGTAGCTCACGTGGAGGTAGTCACTCTTCACGTAGCAGAGCCCTACGCGGGTCTGCTCGCCCCAGACGCCATAGCGGTCGCACATGGACCATGGCCACACGGACCATGACCATGGCCAGTAGAGTGGAAGATCCTGGTTGGATCTCGAAGCTGCCCTAGCTGCCACCTCTGCTACTCTCCCCCGTATCTGGGCACAACTCCAAGGAACCCTGTGAGCCTCTTGGGCATCCACATCATAAGCATAGAAGAAGACCCCCATTGGTCCTCCCACAGAGGCAGTGGTCCGAGTTTTCCTTCTGGGCCCTGAGGATGAGCAGGCTGAAGAGGCGGATGGAGAACCTGCTCCGGAGGTGCCCTCCCCGGACCACTTTGGATGAGTCTACCACAGAGGTGCCCTGGAAGTCAGTGAGGGCCCTGGTGTCCGGGCTGCCCAGCTGTATCTGGTAGTACCGCACCACAGAGTGGATCTCCTCAGGCTTACAGTGACAGGGCAGCTCTATGGTCATGTCAGCCAAGTAGGCAGCGTTGTCAAACACAAGGAAGGCAGGATGGGCCCTCCTGGCAAAAATGTCCTCCTTGTCTTCAGGGGCCTCATAGGTAGACAGGAGGGAGAAAGAGAGGGTCTGGGGGAGGTGTAGCAACAGAGACTGGTGTTTTATAGGGACCATCATGTCCCTAGCCCCATTGTTGTCATCTTCAAGTTATCCTTAGCCTATGTAACGAATGTGAAACGGCTAGCTTAGTTAGCGGTGTGCGCTAAATAGCGTTTCAATTGGTGACGTCACTTGCTCTGAGACCTTGAAGTAGTAGTTTCCCTTGCTCTGCAAGGGCCGCGGCTTTTGTGGAGCGATGGGTAACGATGCTTCGTGGGTGTCAGTTGTTGATGTGTGCAGAGGGTCCCTGGTTCGCGCCCGGGTATGGGCGAGGGGACGGTCTAAACTTATACTGTTACACCTATCTAGATATGCTATGAAAGGGCCATTACGTATTCTAGAATGTTCAGAGATCCACAAAGAGATTCTCTGGTTACCATGGTAGTTCATGTCATTTCACTCTGACACTGCATTGCATAGTAGTGAACATTGTCCTTCATATAACTTATACATATTATACATTTCAGAATAAAGAACACACAAAGATATTAACGTTTTTGCAACCACATTAAGCTCTACAATGTATAGTAACAGTCATTCTGTAAGTCCAATATCGGTTTATGTAATGTTTCTTACTGAGGAGGAAAGGCAGTTTGAACCCCATACAACTGCATTATACCACAAAAAGTTTCAGCAACGGTGCTTCTTCTGGCCGCCTCACTGGTCTGTCCTGGAAACAGTCTCTGCCTCAGCATCTCGTCTCTTTAACAGCTTCCACATTACTTCCACGGACGATGACATCCCCTTCGGATCCTCGGACACTGCTATTCCCCGCTGCTGATGCTTTCCTCAGGTTCTGAAACAGCTCTCCACATGCCTCCCTCTCAGCCCGGCTCAGGAGGGACATATTGATGCCAAACCTGGGGAGTATTGGACAGCCCCTCCAGGACCCCTATCACCGTGGCCTCATCCCCAGGCTGGAGGCCACTGGATAGAAACACAAACAACTCCCCCAGTAGACCAAACCCACCTCAGCCCTGAAGACGTCCCCGAATGCCCTCTCCACCTAGGGAGAGCAGGAGGCTGTATTTATATTCTGGGGTTTTCACTGCCAATTTAATGAGACTGTTTAATGTTCAGATTACCTTAATATTCTTTGCATGCCTGTTTGGTAACATCCCTGCCGTATACTATGAATACAGCTTCTCTAACATAAAACTAGGAGTCCTTATCCAGGTTCTCCCCAGGATTTTTAACAAGGTGGTGCTGCTGAGTACGGCAATCTTAAATTATATTTCAAATAGAATAAAATGACATAGTGGCGCAGCCAGTCCACTAGGTGGCGCAGTCACCACTTACATTATTTGGGTAGAATCCTGATATTAGAATGGAGAGATGTTTGTGTTGCTGTGTGGTGGCAGAAGTTTAACCTTTAGGCCTATTTTATTACAGCTAGTCTGGTTCTGCCCTTTGTCAGTGGAGGCGAGGGCATTCCAGGGCTGTTTGCGGGGAGCTTCAGCTTTATCCTTCCTGTCCAGTGGTTTCAGGTGGGATGCCAGGACTATGTCCCTGAGAGGATTGGGACATAAGGTCAAAACAAACCATACAACTGTCTGCTGTCTGGACTTCATTGTTTCAAGACAACATTTCATTTCTAATGGGACACAATGATGAAAGGAAATGTTCCTGATCCAAACACGCATTTATGCCCGACGTAGAATTCAAACCAAATCCACGTCAGGTCTTCAGGCAATACGTCTCAGAACTGCTTGGAGAATCAACTCCTCCAACTATGTTGCGAGATAGAAACCTTTATCGACTACTTTTTCTTTCATTGATTCCGCGGTGGTGAACTTACCTGAGCTTTAAGTTAGCTAGCTAGTATTATTTTGATGAACAACCTTAATATATGGACGTTGTTGTTGGTATGTTGTTTGTGCTGTTGCCTGATGCAAGTCCGTGTCCCCCTCATCAAACACACGTCGTCACCATGACAACTTGAGTAAGGAAAAACTAAAGGTACTATCTGGGATCGTTGGGACGCCCCTACACCATTGAACTTGACATCTAGGTAAGGGTTAGGGGTTAAGGTAAGGGTTTTAACAAAGATATTTATTGTTATATCTGTGGTTTTAGGGTAGGGACCTTCCAAGGATCTCGGATTGCAGGATCCGTGTGAAAAGCCCATGTGTAACAACTTCAAAATAAAAGTCCCCCACGATATGTCTCATTTACTGAGCTTTACTTGGCTCATCGTGCGCTAGCGATTCCTTGTGGCAGGCCGGGTGCCTGTAGGCTGACCTCGGTCATCAATTCTTAATTGTAACATGTTTTAGTTCACGTCAAACACTTATACGACGTAATAAAATAAAATAAACATTTTTTACAGGTTCCCCTCTGGATATTTTTTTTTCATGTACAAATAAACACTTAATTATGTGTCTTACAACCCATCATTAGAATGGTAGTCTTGCATTTGTTCAACATAAAAAGGACAACTTGATGCACAACATATATATATATATATATGTATATGCACAAGCATTTCGCTACACTCGCATTAACATCTGCTAACCATTGTATGTGACTAATACAATTTGAGAAGGAGAAAAAAATATATATATATACATACATATATATATATATATATATATATATATATATGTAAGGCTTTTTATATTTAAGTCAAGACAACTACTGCTTTGGTTCAGTGATAGTATAGGCCTAGCAGAATCAGCTTTTTAAAATCTGATGGTTCTTCAACATGGAATCAATTTTAAAAAACATATGAAATTGCAGAAACGTCTTACATTGAATTAACGTAAAACAAAAAAGCAAGAATGCAATACTGAAATAGCCACTGGATCTGGTGTTGGAGAGGCCACAATGCATTGAAATAGTGCCTGGTTTTGTTTAAGGCGGAGGAGACCTAGAGCTGGTAGGCAGAGTGCTAGTGCACTGGAGGTCACAGATGGTGAGCAGGTAGATGACGGGCACAGGGGGCCACTGATGTTGGCTTGCTTTTTTTGTGTAGTACTCCCAATGTCCATGTGTTATTCCACACACTGAGACATTCAATGGGGTGCCTTCCTCTTCCAGCTGCATGTGCCATGTCCACGCTCTCCTACGGAGCTCTTTGCGGGGCGTGCCCGTCCCCGGTGAAACGTTGCTGTTGGTCCAGGGTTGGCTATGCCAGAGTTTGATAGTGCGGCTATGAGTTCACTGTCTGTTATCATCTTCTTGAAGCTGGGAAACGAAGGACGCTACTGCAGGCCTGAAACTCACAGGATCCTCCCTCATCCTCTTTTTGAGGTCTTCAAAGATCTCCATCCACTCTTCCTCTAACATCGCCCCCTCAGCTGGTTTTCCAGATGTACCTTGGAGAGCACTACAACCACCATTCAGATTACCAAATGAGTTCTAGACTATACAGTCTTCAATTGGAGCCCTTCACTTAATATCAGATACATTGTTGTGACATTGTAGATTTACCTGAGCCGTTAACATCAGAAACAGCGCATGCTCAATTTCAACGGTGTCCTCGGACGCATTGCCACGGTCTATTGTAGGAGGAGAGAATTACAACTATCAAACAACCAGATTGCTAGTCTTCTATTATTGTCCTGTCAGGGATAATGTTACGAAATTCTAGATGTATTCAGTTATTGAGGAACATACCGAAAACATAGCATTCTGGTGATTATATTCCAGTTATCCAGATGCTCGTTAGAATCATCAATCTTCTCCTCTACATACGATGCAACACATGCTTCTTTGAACAGCTTGTGGTACAATCTGCAATGGACAAATGAGGAACACACCTACAGCGCATTATTTCTGGTGATAGCATTTAAACACACTGAATGAATCAGCAGTTCGAGTGTGTCAAGCTACTGACTTGAAGCAGAATTGAAGCTCGGGGCAAATGGAGCGATCCACAGAGGCACGCACATGGTTGTCTCCATACTGCACTTGCGACTCATATTTGATTGTATTTAGAGCTGATGAAGGAGAGTGGCTTATTTCAAACAGCTTTGTCAATTTCTCAATGGTGTCCGCTGACATCTCTCCTCTTCAGTCCCTCAGCACGTCTTGTCAGACTGTGGTTGTGGTTGTTCCGTAGACAGACATGAAAGAGGTATCTGGGACCTACAATAAATGGGATTAAAATAAGAGAATTTCAAGCTACTTTCTGAAAACAGGAACTTCATCACT
The DNA here is from genome assembly GCF_045791955.1 of Oncorhynchus clarkii lewisi. Taxonomy (NCBI): domain Eukaryota; kingdom Metazoa; phylum Chordata; class Actinopteri; order Salmoniformes; family Salmonidae; genus Oncorhynchus; species Oncorhynchus clarkii. Next base: position 34,902,279 of record NC_092159.1, on the reverse strand, counting down.
TTTAGGCCTACTTAATAACTTTGTTTTGACTTGTTGTCTAATGATAGTGTGGATCAATTGTATTGCACTTATATTACTAACCTTGATTCCCTTTGTTGGGTATATGAGTGGACCTCTTCAAGATCAGGTACATTATTGTGTTGTTGGTACTTCTGGCTGACCTGAACCTTGTGTTATGCTGGCCTCTTAGGTCCACCTGTAGAAGATGTAAATCAAATGTTAATTTCAATTCATGTTTTTTTTAACATGGACCAACTTACTCTTATTACGTTTCATTGTAAGTTGTATAGCCCTTGGAAGCCCAGGCTTCTCATGTTTCAATAGTCAAGTGAACGAGATGGGATTTGGAAGGATGGCCACAGGGCGATTCCTCACTAAACAGGACCATGATTTTGGGGATTTTTACAAAAATGTAACCCATAGAAGGTTCTTTGGAGGTTGATCAAATGTGGACCTGAAGTTGAGATGTCCATCTGAAACCATAACATTAGGAACACATGGATGCTAATATACCAGCTACTGGGATTCTGAATAAACAAAATTCAACTGAAATAGCCCTGATAATACTCCAACAGGTTTACCGTGAGGTTGGGTGGGTTGACGATGTCTCCAGGTGGCACATAGTGAGAGTCTGACGTCCCTTTGGTCAGGATCTCCGTCAGGTACAGCAGCTATTTGCCATTGGCTACCTCCCAGGGCCAATCAAACACCGCCTACGGGTTTCCAAGGTTACCCAGTGGATTCCCCAGAACATTCACCCATGAGGAGAGGAAGATGTTTATTAGGATCTTCAGAGATGCTAGCAAGGATTGTTTTCTAAGTAAAAAATAAAACAATTTTTACCTTAAATGTGAACTCCACGTTGGGTCACCACATCATGGATCAGAGGGTTCTGTGGCATGTTGAGGGCAGCTTGCTTTTCTCTCAGTACTCCCCTTCTCTTCCAGCTCCATGAGAAGCCTTGGACCAGATGACGGCAGTCCTGCTATGTAAACTCTCTGAATTTTCAGGACCTTTGAGATGGCCAGGTTCAAATTATCGCCAAAGCACCCAAGCCACAGATCTGGGAACTCTTCAATAGCCTTGATCATGTTCGTTGCGTTGTCTGTGGTTATGCAGACCAGGTCTTTCTTGTTGATCCACCACTCTTCCAGCTAATTCACACAAAAAAAACTCTGATGTTGTGAGCCGAGTGATCTTCTGGGAAGAACTGTGTTTCCAGGCAGTTTGATTCCAGTTGCCAGTGTCAGGTGAGGTAATGGATAGTGAAGCTGATGTAGGGTTGACCACCTCCGCTTTCACTGGTCCAGAGGTCAGTAGTTGCAGAAAACCATTTTCCTTGAGCCAAACTTTTTCCAACATCAGCTTTAACCTGGTTGTACAGGTTTGAGATTTCAGTCTTGGAAAATAAAGTTTGCGGTGGCACTTTGTAGTGAGGCACGGCAACTTTCGTCAGCCTCAGAAAGTCTTTTGCAATGTAATATGAAAGGGCTGCATTGAGGTCTTGAGGATCTTTTGATGTGGGTGAATAAGCAGCCTGCCTTTTAAATGGGTGCATAAGCAGCCTGCCTTTTAAATGGGTGCATAAGCAGCCTGCCTTTTAAATGGGTGCATAAGCAGCCTGCCTTTTAAATGGGTGCATAAGCAGCCTGCCTTTTAAATGGGTGCATAAGCAGCCTGCCTTTTAAATGGGTGCATAAGCAGCCTGCCTTTTAAAGGCTTTCTCAAGAGTCTGTGTCACAACTGTAGATGAGTGACCAGTAGCATCACTGGGTTTGCTTGCTGCATGTCCACTCTGTAAACAAAGGAACAGCAAATGTATAATTATTATTATTGGTGTTGTTACATTCTAATTCTAATTATTATTATTCACTCACTCAGCACCATGCACTATGACCCCATTCACAATTTACATAAATACAAATGAGTCTTAAGAAGACAGTGATAGTAATTGCAATGAGCCCATCAATTGACGTAAATACATAAATTAGTCTTGTATAGGAGTCTATAGTGTTTCTCCTGTTGGAACACTTTTACAACCAAGTCAACGACTGCCGGATTTGAAATGAACACAATACATAACGTGTTATCGTGTGTAATGGGCGAATAGAGTCCGCAGGCACATGACACATACAGCAGCAGAACAAAGTGTAGTGTTTTTACAAGAGTAGGTAACACTGAAAGCTTCAGTTCACATTCTTGACAAACTACTAGCAAGTTAGACAGACAAACCATGACATTTTCCCCCTATTCCGATGTCCCCACATCATGAATTGAGCTAAATGTTAACTTACCTTGCATTCGCTATAAAGTAGTGGGTGGTGGTCACAAAGATGAAGTGTTGCCCCCTTGCTCAGCAATTGTTTTTGTATGTTCTGCAGACAGGTTGACCACACTTCTGATTTGGTTCTCTTAGAATGCTGAAAATCTCCCGAGCGCTGTCACTGCCTTCCACCATGTTTTCACACAAAACAAAACCCATGTTACATGCTGTGCCTGGATCAGACTGTTGCTAACTTTGGTTGATGCTGGACAGTATTTACCGGGAGTTTTTCAAACCGCGGTAATCAAACATGGTTTTAATGATGATTCAAATTTGAAACGGTAACCGTCGGGAATTTTACCGTGGTAATCGTTTCATCCCTATCTTAGTCTTGATCACGTTGAGGGAGAGGTGAATGTCCTGGCACCACACGGCCAGGTCACTGATCTCCTCCCTATATGCTGTCTCGTTGTTGTTGGTGATCAAGCCTACCACTGTTGTGTCATCGGCAAACTTAATGATGGTGTTGGAGTCGTGCCTGGCCGTGCAACCATGAGTGAACAGGGGGAGACTGAGCACGCACCCCTGAGAGGATCCCGTGTTATGGATCAGCGTGGCAGATGTGTTGTTGCTACCTGGGGGCGGCCCGTCAGGAAGTCCAGGATCGAGTTGCAGAGGGAGGTGTTTAGTCCCAGGGTCCTTAGCTTAGTGATGAGTTTTGAGGGCACAATGGTGTTGAACGCTGAGCTTTAGCATTCTCACATAGGTGTTCCTTTTGTCCAGGTATGAAAGGGAAGTTTGGAGTGCAAAAGAGATTGCATCATCTGTGGATCTGTTGGGGTGGTATGCAAATTGGAGTGGGTCTAGGGTTTCTGGGATAAGGGTGTTGATGTGAGCCATGACCAGCCTTTCAAAGCACTTTTTGGCAACAGTCGTGAGTGCAACGGGCCGGTAGTCATTTAGGCAGGTTACCTTAGTGTTCTTGGGCACAGGGACTCTGGTGGTCTGCTTGAAACATGTTGGTATTACAGACTCAGACAGAGAGAGGTTGAAAATGTCAGTGAAGACACTTGCCAGTTGGTCAGTGCATGCTCAGAGTACACATCCTGGTAATCCGTCTGGCCCTGCAGCTTTGTGAATGCTGACCTGTTTAAAGGTCTTACTCACATCACAGAGCGTGATCACACAGTCGTCCGGAACAGCTGGTTCTCTCATGCATGTTTCAGTGTTACTTGCCTCGAACCGAGCATATAAGTAATTTAGTTCATCTGGTAGGCTCGTGTCACCGGACAGCTCTCGGCTGTGCTTCCCTTTGTAGTCTGTAATAGTTTGCAAGCCCTGCCACATCCGACGAGTGTTGGAGCCGGTGTAATATGATTCGATCTTAGTCCTGTATTGACGCTTTCCTGTTTGATGGTTCGTCAGAGGGCATAGCGGGATTTCTTATAAGCTTCCGGGTTAGAGTCCCACTCCTTGAAAGTGGCAGCTCTAGCCAGTAACTGATGTGGTGCACTCCTCAATGCCATCCGAAGAATCCGGGAACATATTCCAGTCTGTGCTAGCAGAGCAGTCCAGTAGCTTAGCATCTGCTTCACCTGACCACTTTTTTATTGACCGAGTCACTGGTGCTTCCTGCTTTAATTTTTGCATGTAAGCAGGAATCAGGAGGATTGAATTATGGTCAGATTTGCCAAATGGAGGGAGTGCTTTGAATGCATCTCTGTGTGTGTCGTAAAGGTGGTCTAGAGTTTTTTTAACATGCTGATAAAATGAGTTAAAACGGATTTAAGTTTCCCTGCATTAAAGTCCCCGGCCACAAGGAGCGCCGTCTCTGGATGAGGGTTTCCTGTTTGCTTATGGCCATATACAGCTCATTGAGTGTGGTCTTAGTGCCAGCATCGGTCTGCGGTGGTATATAGACAGCTTTGAAAAATACAGATGAAAACTCTCTAGGTAGATTGTGTGGTCTACAGCTTATCATGAGATACTCTACCTCAGGTGAGCAAAACCTTGAAACTTCTTTAGATATCGTGCACCAGCTGTTGTTTACAAATATAGATAGACCATCACCCCTTGTCTTACCAGAAGCCGCTGTTCTATCCTGCCGATGCAGTGAATAACCCGCCAGCTGTGTGTTATTCATGTAATTCAGCCATGGACTCAGTGAAACATAAGATGTTACAGTTGTTAATGTCCCGTTGGTAGGATATACGTGCTTTTAGTTTATTTTCCAGCGATTGTACTTTGGCCAGTAGTACAGATGACAAGGGCAGATTAGCCACTCGTCGGCGAATCCTCACAAGGCACCCTGATCTTTTTCAGCAATATCTTTTCCATCTCTTTCTCCTGCGAATGACGGGGATGAGGGCCTGTTCGGGTGTCTGGAGTAAATCCCACTCCTCCAACTCATTAAAGAGCAATCCTTTGTCCAGTTCAATGTGAGTAATCGCTGTTCTGAATTCCAGAAGCTCTTTTCGGTCATAAGAGACGGTAGCAGCAACAAAACAAGTTTTTTTTAAATGCAAAAAAACAGCATGGTGGGTTAAGAGCCCATGAAATGGCAGCCATTCTCTCCGGTGCCATCTTGCCATCTCTACATAGACAATGTAGTCAAATATGTAAGTGTAAAACACTGTGGCTATTTTGTGATGTTCCTGGGACATCCTAGCACCTTTTTGTTTGCATGTGAAAGTTTAAATCCACATGTGAAAGGTTATGTGAAATACCATCACATGTGAAGTGTTCCAAAACCACATGGTTTCACATGCGAAATCATGTGGTTTTTCCCATAAGGGAAACATACCTTGTACACAATTACATAGGCAGCCTGCCTTCTCCCCTGCTATATGATATTGCACACTTGGACAGACTGCTTTGCTTGCTTGGATTATTAGGATATCATCCGTGTTTGAGATGTTTTCCTTCCCTTCAAAGTATTTTCTAATGTTTTGCACCTTTGTTCTTAGCAACTGCAGTGTGATACACAGTATAGTTTCAGTTACAATTGTTTAAGTAGAGCTCTTATCAACATACTACTATTTGAGTGAAATCACTTAATTCGTATAGCCTAACCTTTTTAACGATGTCATTGTCATAAGCAGTTAACAAAAGACACATTACTAGTTGTGTAAAGTACTTAAGTCGAAATACTTTAAAGTACTACTTAAGTAGTTTTTTGGGGTATCTGTACTTTAATATTTATATAACTTTTACTTTAACTTCACTACATTTTAAATAAAATAATGTACATTTTACTCCATACATTTTCCGTGCCACCCAAAAGTACTCGTCACATTTTGACAGGAAAATTATCAAATTCACACACTTTTCAAGATAACATCCCTGGCCATCCCTACTGCAGCTCATCTGGCAGACTCACTAAACACTGCTTTGTCAGTAAATTATTTCTGTGTGTTTGAGTGTACCCCTGGCTATCCGTCAATAACAAAAGAAACAAGAAAATTGTGCCGTCTGGTTTGCTTAATTTAAGGAATTTGAAATGATTTATACTTGTACTTTTTATAATTAAGTACATTTGAGTAATTCCAGTTACTTTTGATACTTACGTATATTTAAAACCAAATACTTATAGACTTTTAATTAAGTAGTATTTTACTGGGTGACTTTCACTTTTACTTTACTTTTTACTTAGTCATTTTCTATTAAGGTATCTTCACTTTTACACAAGGATGACAATAGAGTACTTTTTCCACCATTGCATATTACCAAACCCCTTAAGCAAACACACTCATTCATGTAATAGAAACGGCGAGAGTGCATTCACTTGTGCTACAGCAGGCAACGTTGTGGGCGACTGAGATGAAAGAAGCATAAGTTTCTCTGATTAAGCTGCTTTGCCTCGGCTGCATGGGAACTCATGCTAAGACACGTCACAATCACTTATTCACTATCTCTGAATCTCACCAAATCCTTTAGCGATGGAGGTGGGAAATCAGGGATAAAGAGGAAGATATGTCACAGTACACGTACACACGTACAATAGACCTACTGTGCACACACACACACACACGTCCTAGTCCTAACCATCCCACACTGTACAAATGTCACCATTGACAACTCTCAGGGGGGAGAGTTGGCAAAGTAGAGTAAATAATTAACTAAGATATCTACATGAACACTAGATATCGTGAAAAGGCATGCACAGTAATAAGACGTGTGTTTTTCTTAGGGGTTGTGCTTCTTAAGGCATAAGCTCTGCTGGGTTTGAATGCACTTCAATGTGTATGTTACGATTAACTAGGAGTGGTGGGTGGAATCAGGCGCAGAGAGCAGGGTTCAGTAGATTGTCAAATTTATTCTCCGGCGCATCAAAACGGTCACGCCAACACACACGCCAACATACAATTTACCAGCCCAAACAACAGGACCAAAATAGTCCGGAGAATACATACACAAAAAAAAAACACCATCCAACAGAGTAACAAAAAACAAGCCCGCACAAATACCCAGCGGGCCTAGTGCCCTTAAATAGCCTACAAACAAACACTAACACAAAACAGGTGTACCCAATACCCAAAAAACAGAAACAAACGGAAAGGGAATGGATGGCAGCTAATAGGCCGGCGACGACGACCGCCGAGCACCGCCCGAACAGGAAGAGGCACCATCTTCGGCGAGGTTCGTGACAGTACCGCCCCCCCCCCCCCCCCGGCTCCCGCAGCGCGCCGACCCCGGCCTCGAGGACGACCCGGAGGACGAGGCGCGGGGCGATCCGGGTGGAGGCGGTGGAAATCCCTCAAGAGGGAAGGATCTAAAATGTCCCTCCCCGGTACCCAGCACCTCTCCTCCGGACCGTACCCCTCCCAGTCCACGAGGTACTGCAGGCCCCTCACCCGGCGTCTCGAGTCCAGAATAGCTCGTACTGTGTACTCCGGGGACCCCTCGATGTCCAGAGGGGGTGGAGGGACCTCCGGTACCTCACTGTCTTGTAGGGGACCAGCTACCACCGGCCTGAGGAGAGACACATGAAACGAGGGGTTAATGCGATAGTAAGAGGGAAGTTGCAATCTATAACACACCTCGTTTATCCTCCTCAGGACTTTAAATGGCCCCACACACTGCGGCCCCAGCTTCCGGCAGGGCAGGCGGAGGGGCAGGTTTCGGGTCGAGAGCCAGACCCTGTCCCCTGGTGCGAACACCGGGGCCTCATTGCGGTGGCGGTCAGCGTCTCTCTTCTGCCGTTCACTGGCCTGCCTGAGAGAATCCTGGACTGCCCGCCAGGTCTCTCTAGAGCGCTGTACCCACTCCTCCACCACAGGAGCTTCGGTCTGACTCTGATGCCACGGAGCCAGGACCGGCTGGTAGCCCAGTACGCATTCGAATGGCGACATATTCGTGGATGAATGCCGAAATGAGTTCTGGGCCAACTCTGCCCACGGGACGTACCTCGCCCATTCTCCTGGCCGGTCCTGGCAATACGACCTCAGAAACCTACCCACTTCCTGGTTTACTCTCTCCACCTGCCCATTACTTTCGGGGTGATAACCAGAGGTAAGGCTGACCGAGATCCCCAGACGCTCCATAAACGCCTTCCAAACCCGGGACGTGAACTGGGGACCCCGATCGGTTACGATATCCTCTGGAACCCCATAGTGCCGGAAGACGTGGGTAAATAGAGCCTCTGCAGTCTGTAGGGCCGTAGGGAGACAACGCAATGGGAGGAGACGGCAGGACTTAGAGAACCGATCCACCACGACCAGAACGGTAATGTTCCCCTGAGATGGAGGAAGATCAGTAAGGAAATCTACCGAGAGATGGGACCATGACCGTTGTGGAACCGGGAGGGGTTGTAACTTCCCTCTAGGAAGGTGCCTAGGAGCCTTACTCTGGGCGCATACCGAACAGGAAGAGACAGAGCTTCACATCCCTAGCTAAGGTGGGCCACCAGTATTTCCCCCTAAGACCCCGCACTGTCCTATCAATCCCCGGATGACCCGCAGACGGTAGTGTGTGAGCCCACCAAATCAATTTATCACGGACACCAAGCAGTACGTAACTTCGACCGGTCGGACACTGTGTAGGCGCAGGTTCAACCCTCAACGCCCGCTCGATGTCCGCGTCCACCTCCCATACCACTGGGGCCACCAGCCGAGAGGCTGGAAGGATGGGAGTGGGTTCGATGGACCGGTCCTCGGTGTCATAGAGACGGGACAGCGCGTCGGCCTTAGTGTTAAGGGAACCTGGTCTATAAGAGATCGTAAATCTAAAACGTGTATAGAACATGGCCCACCTAGCCTGACGCGGATTCAGTCTCCTTGCTGCTCGAATATACTCCAGATTACGGTGGTCAGTCCAGATGAGGAAAGGGTGTTTAGCCCCCTCTAGCCAGTGTCTCCACACCTTCAGGGCCTTTACCATAGCTAGTAACTCCCGGTCCCCCACATCATAGTTCCGCTCCGCCGGACCCAGCTTCTTAGAAAAGAAAGCGCAGGGACAGAGCTTTGGTGGCGTGCCCGAGCGCTGAGACAGCACGGCTCCAACCCCAGCCTCGGACGCATCCACCTCCACTATGAATGCTAACGAAGGGTCCGGATGCGCCAACACGGGAGCCCCAGTGAACAGTGCCTTCAACTGGTTGAAGGCTCCATCAGCCTCTGCTGACCACCGCAGACGCACCGGCCCCCCTGTCAGCAGTGAGGTAAAGGGCACTGCTACTTGGCCAAAACCCCGGATAAACCTCCGGTAGTAATTGGCAAACCCTAAAAACCGCTGCACCTCCTTTACCGTGGTCGGAGTCGGCCAATTACGCACGGCGTTAACGCGGTCACACTCCATCATCATCCCCGAGCTGGAAATGCGATAACCCAGGAAGGAAACGGCTGGTTTGGAGAACACACATTTCTCAGCCTTGACGTATAGGTCATGCTCCAGCAGTCGCCCAAGAACCTTGCGCACCAGGGAGACATGCGCGGCGCGTGTGGCAGAATAAATCAAAATGTCATCAATATAGACTACCACACCCTGCCCGTGCAAGTCCCTGAGAATCTCATCTACAAAGGATTGGAAGACGGCTGGAGCATTCTTCAACCCATACGGTATGACGAGGTACTCATAGTGGCCTGATGTGGTACTAAACGCTGTTTTCCACTCGTCTCCTCCCCGAATACGCACCAGATTATATGCGCTCCTGAGGTCCAGTTTTGTGAAGAAACGCGCTCCGTGGAATGATTCCACCGCCGTAGCGATGAGAGGTAGCGGATAACTAAAACCCACTGTGATCAAATTGAGACCTCGATAATCAATGCACGGACGCAGACCTCCCTCCTTTTTCCTCACAAAAAAGAAACTCGAGGAGACGGGTGACATGGAGGGCCGAATGTACCCCTGTCTCAGAGCTTCCGTGACATATGTCTCCATAGCCAGTGTCTCCTCCTGTGACAGTGGGTACACGTGACTTCGGGGAAGTGCAGCGTTCTCCTGGAGGTTTATCACGCAATCCCACCGTCGATGGGGTGGTAATTTGGTCGCTTTCCTCTTACTAAAAGCGATAGCCAAATCGGCATATTCTGGGGGAATGCGCACGGTGGAAACCTGGTCTGGACTCTCCACCGTCGTGGCACCGATGGAAACTCCTATACACCTATCCGAACACTCGTTTGACTACCCCTGAAGAGCCCTCAGTTTCCAGGAAATGAGGGTATTGTGAATAGCCAGCCAGGGAACCCCCAACACCACTGGAAACCCAGGTGAATCAATAAGGTAGAAACTGATCTTCTCCCTATGATTCCACTGCGTTACCATGTCCAGCGGAATCGTGGCCTCCCTGACCAGCCCTGACCCTAACGGTCGGCTATCTAAGGAGTGCACAGGGACAGGTGGGTCTATCTGTACTAATGGAATACCCAATTTACGGGCGAGTCCGCGATCCATAAAACTCCCAGCTGCGCCTGAATCGACTAGCGCCTTATGCTGAAGAGAGGGAAAAAACGCAGGAAAAAAAATTAACAAAAACATGTGACCAACAGGGAGCTCTGGGTGGGTTTGGTGCTTACTCACCTGGGGTGGCTGAGAAGTTGGAGGAGGGAGGGCTGGAAGGTGGAATTTGGAATTGACAGGACCCCTTCTGAACGCCCGCGGGCAGCTAGCAGGTTGTCCAATCGAATCGACATGTCTATTAGTTCATCCAGGGAGAGAGTTGTGTCCCTACAAGCTAGCTCCCGGCGGACGTCCTCTCGGAGACTACACCGGTAATGGTCCATCAGGGCCCTGTCATTCCACCCAGCACCAGCAGCTAGGGTCCTGAACTCCAACGCGAAGTCCTGCGCACTCCTCGTCTCCTGTCTGAGGTGGAACAGTCGCTCACCCGCCGCTTTGCCCTCTGGTGGGTGGTCGAACACAGCTCGAAAACGGCGGGTGAACTCCAGGTAGTTGTCCCGAGCCGAGTCCGGACTGTTCCAGACAGCGTTGGCCCAGTCCAGGGCCCTACCCGTTAAACAGGAGACGAGGAGGCTCACACTCTCCTCACCCGAGGGAGCCGGACGCACGGTAGCCAGGTAGAGCTCGAGCTGGAGCAAAAATCCCTGGCACCCAGCCGCCACTCCATCGTACTCCCTCGGGGGGGAGAGACGCAGTGAGCTGGACCCAGAGGACGACGTAGGTGGAGTAAGTGGCGTCGGCTGTGGGGGAGCTGGGGTAGACGCCGGTAGACCACTCTCCCATCGTTCCATCCTCTCCATCATCTGGTCCATCGCTGTACCGATCCGATGGAGGACTGCTGTGTGGTGATGAACGCGCTCCTCCATAGTTGGGAGAGGGGTGGTCGCTGCTCCTGCTGACTCCATTTAATTGGGTGTGGGCTTCTGTTATGATTAACTAGGTGGTGGGTGGAATCAGGAGCAGAGAGCAGGGTTCAGTAGATTGTCAAATTTATTCTCCGGCGCATCAAAACGGTCACGCCAACACACAGGGACCAAAATAGTCCGGAGAATACATACACGAAAAAAAAACGCCATCCAACAGAGTAACAAAAAACAAGCCCGCACAAATACCCAGCGGGCCTAGTGCCCTTAAATAGCCTACAAACAAACACTAACACAAAACAGGTGTAACCAATACCCAATAAACAGAAACAAACGGAAAGGGAATGGATGGCAGCTAATAGGCCGACGACGACCGCCGAGCACCGCCCGAACAAGAAGAGGCACCATCTTCGGCGAGGTTCGTGACAGTGTAGCTCAAGACTCACTTCAATGAACTCTCAATGTTGTGAAGCAAAGTCTATCTGTAAGTGTCACAAGGGTGAGGGTGCTGGCACACACTTCTGCCAACTTCCCAATAAGCGATTTTACACTGGAATCTCAATCATATCACTAAACTTGTTTTACTCTGTGGTGAATACCAGGACTATAGCCAGGTGGACGGAATATTCAGAATGGACTTTAACACATGGTCAGTTTGCTGTGAAAAGTGAATGTCCAAGATCGATGTTCATGGATGGTAATGTGTCATTGACATGCTTGTCTTGTTCCCTCTCTCACAAAGTAGTACGAGAACTAATAGTTATCAACCAAATGTTAGCACCAGCATTAGCTACCTTACGTGACCTGGCCTTTTCAAACGTCTTTTCAAACACGGTCTTGGGAAAACGGCATGGGTTATATATATATATATATATCTACTGTGAGGGAGAAAACTGAGGCCTAGCTTTGAACGTGTATCTATACAACGGGCAACTTGAGGGTGGCCTGAATACACAAGGCAATATAAGATCACCGTGGCTGATAAGCTCCGGGACCTGCTGCACGGTTGTCAGCGACAGCTAGGCCTGACAGAGAGAAGGAAGTGTAACTGCCCGCAGAGAGAGACCACACGGACCGCTGATCACTATAATGTTCCCTGGCATGAAGGCATCCACATAACTAAACATAGCACCTTTCTGTCAACTTGTAGGGCACATCTAAATACATTCAGAACAATCAATGGGATTGGCATCTTGCAGGCATTGCAGTGGATTCAGTGTTTCCTGCACAGAGCAACACTGTTGAAGACATTAGATCAAGAACAATCTGTTTCACAGAAACAAAACCTGTCTAAAACAGCAACTGGATTACAGGGCTTCCCACATAAATAAATAATTATATCTGTATCCTCACAGAGATTCTAAAATAATGTAAATGTGTTTATTAGAAAGTAATAAAAAGGTCCAGGCAAAATGCACTTTTTTGAATTTTAATGAGGCTGCAATCGTAAACATTGAAGCAGCACGCTCTCCAACTGAAAACACAGCGACGTGTCATGTCCTGTTTTGTCTCGGCAGACAGAACAGCTCTAACCAGAGATATCACACACACCATCACATCACAGAGGGAAATGGAAGAGAAAAGTGGCAGTGAAAAGGACATCAGTCCGCACTTCAAAGAGATTGTTCTGTAGCTTTCACAGACACAGGCAGCACACAGCAGTGTTTCCAGCAACACTTTATTTCACACAGCTTTCAGGACAAGATTGATTTTTTTTCAAACGGGGTAACACACCCCATCTGCCTGTTACCATCAAGCTACTCAAGCCTCCTCCAAATGATGTTGGATAAACGGGGGACGCTTTGAAGATTGACATGTTGATATCTTGAGGCAATACAGAGAGAGAATCTGCGCCAAAAAATGGGAAATGTACTTGATCAATATCAAGGAAACAACAGTACATTTTTCACACACACAATAAAATAAGAAATATTCTTTGAGTGTGCGTTTATTAAAATAGTAATAATTCACATTTTATGCAATCCTCCTTTGGCTGTAACTTTGCATGCATGGGTCCCCCCCCCAAAAAAAAACATGAACAAAAAGAGACAGACATGTGATGTGATTAGGTTACAGTATTGAGCAGCCACTGTAAGCAAAGGCCGAACAAGCCGAGGCGTCTTCAGAACCGGTGTGTTAACTAATAGACAGACTAAATCAGGTCGGACAGCAGACGCGGCTGTAGTCCAGAATGGAACATGAGCCAGACGTATTTATCTCATTCATTATGTGGAATTACCTACTGTTGGAATCGACTCTCTTGAAAACAAATACTACTGCCGGTCGGAACCATTAACCTGACTACATGTCTCTGTCTATCTGTCATGATGTACACACACACATACACATATGCACACACACACACTGTTACGGTTTTCTTCGGGTGAAAGAGAGTCGGACCAAAACGCAGCGTGATAATTTTGATACATGTTTAATGAAGACGAAACACGATCAATACAAAAACAATAACCAAGAAAACCTATACAGCCTATCTGGTGACAACAAACACAGAGACAGGAACAATCACCCACAAAACATTCAAAGAATATGGCTGCCTAAATATGGTTCCCAATCAGAGACAACGATAAACACCTGCCTCTGATTGAGAACCACTCTAGACAGCCATAGACTTACCTAGAAAACCCCACTAAGCCACAATCCCAATACGTACGAAAATCCCAAGACAAAACACCCCACATAAATAAACCCATGTCACACTCTGGCCATACCAAAATAATAAAGAAAATACAAAATACTAAGACCAGGGCGTGACACACACACACACCCACACACACACACACACACACACACACACAAAGAGAAATCCCTCAAATTGTAGATGCCAAGGTTGTTTTTAGCCCTATCCTCAAATGACAATAGATCAAAATGTCCTAGCTAGATATCTTGAGTGCACAAAATCAACAAGCCACATGGTGGCTAAATCACATGGTGCGAAGTAGCACCAGGTCTTTCACAGAGCTGTCAAATCAACAGCAGGTTCAACAGTGTTCATGGAAGAAGCCCCGCTTATTCTGCCCCCCTGTGTTGAGAGTCATGAATTGATCACATCAAAGTGTCAGGTTACTCGACCCTGGACTTGGCTGTTAGCCAGAGAAACAGATAACAACACTGGAGACTGTCAGAGTAGACTCCGCGCAAAGACAGGCACGATCAATTGTCTGATGATGCTCAGAAAGAAATCATGATTTAAATGTTAACATACTGTCGGCTACATTTGAACGGAATGAATCAATGAAACAATCATCAGACCACACGTGGATATAATGAATAGGCCAATAATGAGTAGACAACAGCTAGTACAGAGGTACAGACCAGGTGGGATGTAGAAGCACAATGGGATCCCTACAAAAACTACATCCTGGTATTGATGAGCACAACGATATTACTATAAATCCACCAGAGTAACATGAGCTTAAAAAAACATTCCCAATTGTTGCAGGATTACATCACTGATGGGAATCCGGGCATTAAGAGGTCTAATATATCTAAGTGCAATAGCAGCAGGTGAATTTAATTATTTAGACCAAATGTGTTCTTCAACCTCCACATGGAGAAGTCATCATCATGGCGTTGTGGGACAAGATAGGATACCCGATTACAGTCCAGACCTGTGTTCAAACACTATTTGAAATCTATCAAATACTTACGAGTGCTTGCTTAAGTCTTCCTGGAGTGCCATATGGGCGGGGTTGAGGGCATTTTCTATTGTTTCCATGGCAAAAGGGGCAAGGTCAATCAAGCACAGATAAAGTATTTGAAATGATTTCAAATAGTACTCAGGTCTGTTACAGAGCACAGCCAAGAAAGACCGGAAAGAATGGGTTACTATGAAGGAAATGGGTGATTTGTCTGCACGACAAGAGGGCTGACAGTGTGGGTATGAAGCTTTCATTGACTAAGAAGTTTGCGGGGGGGGGGGGTCACATTACTCCTCCACGGGAAGATATTTTGTTATGTGAGACCGACAGTTTGACTGCTGTGGAAGTCTGGAATCCAACATGGCATGCCAAATACAACCTTTGAACTCCCCACCTGGAGTTTGTTCTAAGGGGCAGTGTGTCTCTCACGTTCAGTTATGTCATGTTGAAAAGAAAGCTCTGGAGGACTCTTCAGATCCAATTTCCCCTTAAATTTAGGAATCGACAGACTGAAGGACTCGGGAGCCTCTCGGTAAAAGGAGAATGTCAAGAATATTTAACCATTATTTTAAAAGACCCTTAAAAGGTTAGAAATCCCTTTTTGTAAAGGCAACCTGGGATATTTACACCACAGTAGACATATTGGCTAGTAGTCAAACAACATCAGCCAACTATATGACTTTTTATCTCTCGTTCTCTCTGTTGTGGTTGATACAGTAAAAGTAACCAGAGGCCACGAAAAAGGAGCCATTGAAACAGGGAGAAAGTGAAGAATATTTACTTCCACAGCAGACAGTCAAACAATGTCAGCCATTTCAATGAGTTGTCCCTTTCTGTTCTGGTTGATACAGCAAATATGACCACGAACCGTCTACTTCCTGTAACACTCAGAGCCGGAGCCCTGTCCATCCTCTTGAGTTACTATACTGTATCCCAAATGGTACGGCATTTCCTATATAGTGCACTACTTTTGACAAGGGTGCAGCTTGGGACTCAGACTAACTTGACAGGTGCTTCCTGTTGGAGTGAGGTTTCAAATCTCTTCAGTTCCCCCACAGAACATTAAAGGGGAACTTCACCACTTTTTACCCCCATTTTGAAAGGAAGACACTAGTATGGTGCTGGAAATAATTAATGTGAATTTAAAAACAGGTGACCTGCCCCTTTAACACTCATCTGCCACTCATTTCCCACGTCATTAGCACCTGACACAGCGATGTTAGTGTAGTGTCACACCACTTAGGATCATGAAGATCATTAGCCCGTTAATTCATGCCAAGACTGTCAGCTGTTTTAAATGTTCATTGCTGTAATTGCTATGTTATACTTTAGGGAAATTATCTGGTACTTCTGGACAGTAGGCCATAAAACATAAGACAAATATGGGTAGGTTTCAACAGCATGCAAGTATGGACCATTTTTTAAATTTTACGTTTATTTAACCAGGTAGGCCAGTTGAGAACAAATTCTCATTTACAACTGCCACCTGGCCAAGATAAAGCAAAGCAGTGTGACACCAACAACAACAACAGAGTTACACATGGAATAAACAAACGTACAGTCAATAACACAATAGAAAAAGTCTATATACAGAGTGTGCAAATGACATAAGGAGGCAAGGCAATAAATAGGCCATAAATAGGCCATAGCAAATAATTACAATTTAGCAAATTAACACGAGAGTGATAGGTGTGCAGATAATGATGTGCAGATAATGATGTGCAAGTAGAAATACTGGAAATAATGGTGTGCAAAAGAGCAAAAAAGTAAATAAAACAATATGGGGATGAGGTAGGTAGTTGGATGGGCTATTTACAGATGGGCTGTGTACAGCTGCAGTGATCGGTAAGCTGCACAGATAGCTGATGCTTAAAGTTAGTGAGGAAGATATAAGTCTCCAACTTATTCGTTTCAGTCATTGGCAGCAGAGAATTGGAAGGAAAGGCGGCCAAAGGAGGTGTTGGCTTTGGGGATGATCAGTGAGATATACCTGCTGGAGCGTGTGCAGTGGTTATGGTGACCAGTGAGCTGAGATAAGGCGGAGATTTACCTAGCAGAGACTTATAGATTACCTGGAGCCAGTGGGTCTGGCGACAAATATGTAGCGAGGGCCAGCCGACGAGAGCATACAGGTCGCAGTGGTGGGTGTTATATGGGGCTTTGGTGACAAAACGGATGGCACTGTGAAAGACTGCATCCAGTTTGCTGAGTAGAGTGTTGGAGGTTATTTTGTAAATGACATCACTGATGTCGAGGATCGGTAGGATTGTCAGTTTTACGAGGGTATGTTTGGCAGCGTGAGTGAAGAAGGCTTTGTTGCGAAACAGGAAGCCGATTCTAGATTTAATTTAGGATTGGAGATGTTTAATATGAGTCTGGAAGGGGAGTTTACAGTCTAGCCAGACACCTAGGTATTTGTAGTTGTCCACATATTCTAAGTTAGAACCGTCCAGAGTAGTGATCCTAGTCAGGCGGGCGGGTGCGGGCAGTGATCGGTTGAAGAGCATTTAGTTTTACTAGCGTCTAAGAGCAGTTGGAGGCATTGAAGCTTGTTTGGAGGTTTGTAAACCAATGTCCAAAGAAGGGCCAGATGTGTACAGAATGGTGTTGTCTGCATAGAGGTGGTTTTGTCTCAGCTTGTCTTATCTTAGATCAATCATGTATTTCGTTCATTACAATGAAATTAGAGAAAATGTATTAGATTAGCGTGAGCATGTCACGCCCTGACCTTAGTATTATTTGTTTTCTTTATTATTTTGGTTAGGTCAGGGTGTGACATGGGTGATTATATGGTTTTTGTCCTGTCTAGGGTTTTTGTATGTTTATGTGGTTGATACCAGTCTAGGGGTTTTGTATGTCTATGGTTGCCTAGATTGGTTCTCAATTAGAGGCAGCTGTTTATTGCTGTCTCTGATTGGGAACCATATTTAGGCAGCCATATTCCTTGAGTATTTTGTGGGTGATTATCTATCTCTATGTGTTAGTTGCCTGTGTCAGCACTATACTTAGCGTCATGTTTGTTTTTGTAGTTTGTTTAAGTGTTTCTTCGTCTTCATTAAAGTAAGATGTATTCATCTCACGCTGCACTTTGGTCTCCTCCATTCAACGAACGTGACAGAGCAAAAGAGTTTTCAAATCGCTCCACTTTGAGACCCATCAATTAAGTGAAATGGAGATAGGACTGCTGACGGTAACATTAGTAATATCACCCATTAAACAGGAAGTCATTGAGGGTCAAGCGTTTCAATCCCCCAATCGTAATCAGGCTACAGGGAACCCTTTGATTCTGTAAATCACTCCCATTCACATCCCCTGGGGTCAAGGACCAAAGGGATTTCCTCCTCTGCACTTCCTGACATGACAGGACTGGTGACATACGGGTATAACGGTATGTCCCTGACTAAAACCACCACATCTTTAACCTGGACATACATTTTAGATGGGTGATAAAGGCAAAAGTTTTTTTAAGTGGTATTGGTCTGTGTACATTTGTTTTATGTCTTTGATGTCTTTGAATCTTTTGATTATCATCTTTGTAATTCTATATGTATAAAACATGTAATTAAAAAATATTAGAGCTGTGTGTGTTACACTGACTTGAGAAATCTGTCATTTGAGTCCAACTGGTCCGAACACAAATGTATACAGGCAACAAAATGTTACATTTAGTAGTCCATTGGCTATGGACTTGTGGGAGAGCAGTGCTTGTTAAACCAAAAACACAGCAGTCTACAAGCTTACATATAGGACGTATAAGCTACTTCCCACTCCTGAATTAAAACAGACAGTATTCCGTCTGCTAAATCCACTTTTACAGCAGATTATTTGATGTCCTTTTCATCTGTGTCAGACGGTGCAGTTCATTGACATGCCTGTGGGTTTACGTATGGATTTCCAATAAGAGCTCCATTCAATTAGTTGGAATGAAGGTGAGGGGAGAGAGAGAGAGAGAGAGACAGAGGCTCAGCTGCCATAATGTGTTTAAGGTTCTCAAGGAGCCTCCAACTGATCTGAATGTCAACTCTTGTCCAGTTCAGATGAGGTTCTCAATGTTCACTGAATTTGACAGCTTTATCACGACGGAAGTACAGATGAAGCAGGTTTAACTACAGTTCAGTATCAGCACAAGGGAGTTGAACTTCAAGACATGGAACGCTGAGAAAAATGGTAGACTTACAGTATATGCTATGTTATACAACTGGTGGGTCTAATCCTGAATGGTGATTGGTTAAAACAGCATTCCAGCTGGTGTCTATTCCAAAAGTCACCAACGGCTAAATCTATGACATTAAAATGCCTGTTTACTCTGTTCCACCTGCCTGCGCAATCCACTGTCTCATCAGCCCAGCCAGGCAATTTATAAACTTGATCTCCACTAAATAAAGCATAAAACATTCTCACATTTCTTTTAGACTCACCATTTGTTTTCAACCGAGGAGATTTGTATATACCTTGCTGTCTGTTCGACTGTCTATTCGACATTTGCAACATCGTTTCAATATTCAAATTCTTTCTCCAGCTGTCCCATAGTAATGAACGTGTCTCAGCCAGCAGAAGTCATGAATCAGCTGGCATAATTTTTTATGGATATATACAAAGAAATGTCAATTGAAAAAAGGTCAAATGAAACAAAGTGCAGCTAGTTTGCAGCCTTTCCAGCTTCAGCTTGAAGTGATTGTTTTTTAGATGTGTTGTTGGCTAGCTCCTCTGAACAACAGTGTCCTGACGAGTGAGCACAGGTTCTACCCCAGGTGAAATCGCACGTCATTAGCTCATTGTTGTGGATGTATCCAAATAAATGTCACTAGAAAACAGCTCGCCTGCCGTTCTGTACCTTGCCACACCACACTGGATTTACTGAGCCCTGCCTGCTCTGACCCTGAGACTGCCTTCAGTTCTCAACCTTTTGCACCCTATCTGGATTTACTGAGCCCTGCCTGCTCTGACCCTGAGACTGCCTTCAGTTCTCAACCTTTTGCACCCTATCTGGATTTACTGAGCCCTGCCTGCTCTGACCCTGAGACTGCCTTCAGTTCTCAACCTTTTGCACCCTATCTGGATTTACTGAGCCCTGCCTGCTCTGACCCTGAGACTGCCTTCAGTTCTCAACCTTTTGCACCCTATCTGGATTTACTGAGCCCTGCCTGCTCTGACCCTGAGACTGCCTTCAGTTCTCAACCTTTTGCACCCTATCTGGATTTACTGAGCCCTGCCTGCTCTGACCCTGAGACTGCCTTCAGTTCTCAACCTTTTGCACCCTATCTGGATTTACTGACTCTCTGCCTGTCCATGACCTGTCGTTTGCCTGTCCCTGTACTAGTAATAAACTTTTGTTTCTTCGACACTGTCTGCATCTGGGTCTTACCTGAAACGTGATAATCATGAATGGTCACCCACCTCCATGAGCTGTCATGATTATTGTGTAGTTGAGACATGCCACACCTTGCATGGGGAATACAATATTATTTTTGAGGTTCCTGTTGCATGTGCTTGCTTAGGCCTATGCGTGGAAATGTGTTGAATACAATTTATTTTGAAATGTTTATGATGGTACATGGTTTATGTTATAAATTGCATGAATGTACAAACCGCCAAATGTTTATAGCTTGGTAAAGATCCAGTAGGCATCTGAGATCCTAATGTGACATTTAGCCTGCATATAATAGTTTTTCAGAGCTAGACAGATTGAAGTGTTTGTTGCTGAATTTGAACCACGGAGAAGCTTCAGCCTGCATTGTAGAGGGGTTGCCAGGAATTTGACAGTAACTTACAGGCAGCTCAGTGGCAAGTAATATTCTGTATTTCATATTACAGTACACACACTGTAAAATAAATATGGTATCAAATAATGTACTGTGTAATGACACACAGTACAATGGCATAAAATGTACTGTATTATACTGTAACAAAAAAAAAAAGCTACCGTAATCACGGTATTTTACTGTAATTACACGGGACAGAAGCAAGCAGGATGGCTGCTAGGCAAATTGTTTACACATAACAGCATAGTGTATGGTAATGTATTCTGTGGGGTGGAATTACAGTACCATTCGAAATAAAGCAATTCTTTCCCCGAACCACAACATTTCCCCACAATGCACCATCATTTACAGTATGCTGCTTTACTGTTGATAATACCCCAAATTGGGGAGTTTGACATCCACAGATGCAATGCCATATTATTTCCCCCTATCTTGCCTGTGCATATTCTAGAACAGCAAAATTGATAAATCAAAAATTTGACAACATAGGTAGGTATCTTTTCTCTCCCACCATCTGTTTGTGAAGTGCCACCGAGAACCCAAAGAGACTTCCCGTGGTCTTTCCTTCCTTGAAGACAGGGGACCGCGTGTCCAGGTTGAACCCTTGAAGATAATGTGCACAACAGGACAAGCAACAGGAGGTAGTAGGTAAATCGTAGAGAACCGGAGTAGTTGAAAGATCAAATGTTCAAATGCAGAATTGGTTGTCTTCTTTTTCAAGTGACTATCGAATCTTTCCCACAAGTCAAATAACCGTGCGACTGAGCAGCCCTCAACAAACTCGCATAATTATCGCTACCCCCGTGACACTTTCAACCTGGTCTCATACACTAGACATTACATAGTAAAAGTAAATCCGGATACTCAAATGATTACATTAAATTATATTTGGTATGGTCACATAAGACAAAATTCATAACACATCATATATTTAGCAAATTCGTAACATATTGTACGAATTGTAATTCGTAACGTATCATACGAAATGGATGGTGGACATCCACAAATTAATACATACAATACGAAACGCAACGCAACGCATCGTGCTAATTGTAGCGTCTCATATGTACTATGTTACGTCTACCCATGAGTCCAGGTTGGACAGTTCCAGACTACCAATAGAGCAATTGCTGTAATGCATTGTGAGAATCACTGCCAGACAGCATAGAGTAGCTAGCCTATTCTCTAGTCTAGACAGTGCATTCTCCAAGTAGTGTGGGAGTTTAGAATATAATATTTAAGTGTGTATATTGTGCCCCAAAGAGAAAGTGGTGATTGGAATAATCATGGATGGAAGACAAATTGCGAGAAATCTTTTTAAAAAATGTTTAAGCCTGCACTTTGACAATAACCTTCCCCTTCTGCAATACAGATCATTTGCAATTGGATACATGGAGTGTATGATCACTTTTGAATAACACTGAACAAACGTGTTATAACAACACACACTGTCCCCATTGCCTGTAGTAGTTGAAACGTTTATGGGCAGAGTCCTATGATGTCATTAAAGAATACAAACCGCATGACTTAGTTAAGTTGATCTTTCTTAGAAGTATGCCATGCCATTTCACATAATAATGCTGTTAGTAGACAGTGTATGCCCCCAAGACACGTCCCTCTCTGTGAGGTTTCCCGTAGTTATGCTTTTGATGATGTCTGACTGGGTAACAGGTTCAGAATCCATTTCAGAATCACAAAGCCAGGTTGTCGTCATCCTTCCTCTTGTTTTCCCCTTCAATAATTCACGTTATCCCTCACTTCCTCTCCTCTCTATCCCTTCTGTTTCTCAACCATTGTAGATGTTTTCCACAACCTTGTTCTGAGCAGGCACACCAGGCAGCAGCTGCTGTGACAGTTATTGCTGGCTGAAGAAAACGTTGTTTTGACTTGAACGCACCTCTACTTCGGAGTAACATTTGTGAAATGGTTATGAGTGAGTAACAACCTGAAAAATCAGGATGAAAGAATAATTTTTCTGCCCGATGTTGAATGTCACATCGGGCATTCAACACAGTCTGGGCTCTATTTTCGGCTGGTGTTTAACCAATGCAATGTCATACTTGAGTAAAGGTAAAGATATCTTAATAGAAAATGACTCAAGTAAAAGTGAAAGTCACCCAGTAAAATACTACTTGAGTAAAATTCTAAAAGTATCTGGTTTAAAATGTACTTTCTGTAAGTACAGTGGTGGAAAAAATACTCAATTGTCATACTTGAGTAAAAGTAAATGCTATACATCAAATTCCTTATATTAAACAAGCCAGATGCCACAAATATATCGGTTTTTTTACACCCTGATAAGTAGACTTTAGCCTACTGTAGATGATTCAGGGAGGAGGATAAAGGGGCTGTAGGACCGCTGACAGCATGGTATGTCACAATACCACGTCACAACACACACAGACGGCTACAAGGACCTGGTGACAAGACACATCTCAGAATACACATACAGTTCACCCAGAAAAAAAAACTATTCTACAGGATTCTACACCAAGCCATAACAGTCAACAGTCCAACTTTCCCAGCTCATGTGGGGTTGCCTGGGAACCAGATGGAAGATGACAACACCAACATCATAGTTCCAAAGTCAAAATCTGTAATGAAGTCACTCATCAGAATAAAAAAAACAGACAAATGACTAAAGGAATGGACGGAAGGGGGGAAAGGAAGGAATACATACTCCATCCACCCACTGGTTTCAATCAGCAATAACCACAAATAACTCTCGACACGATCAGTAACCATAATCACCTGTCTAGGAATATGACTCAATGGCCTCATTCACTCCAAAAGATAGGAAAACACAAAACAGGTTAACGTCCCAACTGTCCTGTAGTAGAAACTACAGATCGGATCCTCCTTCACTCTCTAACCTATGAACATCAAAGACGAATGCTCAGAAGAACGATCTCAACCCTGAGAATAAGCTTCAACCTCTCCAACTTAATCAAAAGCTGTCCTGAAAAAAAAACGGTAATGCACTTAAAAATAAATTCCTTCCTCCAATCATGTACACTTGAGTGCAGAATCTAGAACACCTCCATGGTGTCATCACACCCCAGCCCAGTAGGTGGCGGTAATGTACCTAATACTGGCATACACACTGCCCTAAAACCCCAACAAAGGAGAAGAAGTAGGAGCTAATCGAGACGAAACTTCCAAGCAATGTCCATCCCTGTGATCATTAAAAAAAACATATTCCTCTTTAAGTAAAAAAATCCCAAACAAACCCTTGTTTGGGGTTTGTGATTGTTCCTATTATATCCGGGCACTCTTATCAGTTCTTCCCACACTCTCATCCCACACAGGAAGTGTAGAAAGTGCCATGTTGTGCATTAGGTTATGTCCCAAATGGCACCCTATCCCATAGATAATGGACAAAAGTAGTGCACTTACACAGGAAATAGGGTGCTATTTGGGACACACACACCCAGTGTGTCATGCTGATAATCAATGGGGCATTTTCCCAAAAGGGCAACAACGATCTTACTCCATACGTTATACAGTACTAGCATTTGCAACGTGGCAGTTGTAAGTGCTTAGCCTTTCACTACTGCAGACTGAGGGAAGTGTTGTGGTTGTCGGAGAATTCCCCATACATCAGTCCTGAGTCAGTGCCAATTCTTGAAACTTAAAATGGTTTGAACTTGAAGTACATAATGAAAGAGGGTGACTGCCCTTTGGTTTCAGTTCAATTCAAATCCTGTAATTTATTGATCCAATGATGCAACATCATCAGGTTATAACCATTATGACTGTCTCTAAGTAGAGAACAATGTCTCAACCTGCCATTTTCTTTAATACCCACAAAATGGCAGTAAACAAACTGTGGCCTCGTGTTCTTTTCATGTTTCAACGCTTACAACGGGCAATCACATGTACCTCACAACCAAAGCACCCTTTGTTATATTCCAACAATGTTTGCGTACTTACACGCCTTATCTTGTCTAGGACATGCTTGTACAATTTTTTTTAAGGACGATTGCCTGCGTCTTCAAAAAAACAGCATGTTTGGACAGGTGGAGAAATATCACAATTACCCAGTCAGACTTCATGCAGTCAAGGTAGCACATGGACGACTTGTGCTCAATACACTCCAAACACAGGTCAGATCTTGTCACATTGAGTTTGTATAGAGGGGAATTGACCCTGTCATAGAGGAGGCGCATGTATGTGGGGGGGGGGGGGGGGGGGGGGGTATGGACAATATAGCACGGCTAAGGGCTTTTCTTATGTGGATACAGACCGTGGATACAGACCTTAGCTGTGGTATACTGGCCATAAATCACAAATCCTGAGGACGCCTTATTGCTATTATAAACAGGTTACCAACAAAATTAGAACTGTAAACAAGTAAGTTTGCTTTTCCACAGCTTTCAGCCTATCAACATCCAGGAGCCAAACTACCCGGTTTATAATACAGATTATAAACTGGGTGGTTAGAGCCCTGAATGCTGATTTGCTGACAGCCGTGGTATATCAGACCATATACCACGGGTATGACAAAACATTTATTTTTACTGCTCAAATTACTTTGGTTTATAACAGCAATAAGGCACCTTGGGCGTTTGTGGTATATCGCCAATATACCACGTCTAAGGGCTGTGTCCAGGCAGTCCGAGTTGTGTCGTGCAGAGAACAGCTCTAAGCCGTGGTATATTGGCCATATACCACACCCCCTGGGACCTTATTGCTTAATTACACAACGGGTGGGTCTAATCCTGAATGCTGATTGGTTAAAACCACATTCCAGCCACTGTCTATTCCACTAGATTAAAATAACGGCTAAATCTATGAAGTTAAAATGCCTATTCACTCTGTTCCATCTGACTGTGCAATCCATCGTCTCATCTCCCCAGCCAGGCAATTTATAAACTTGATCTCCACTATAAAAAGCATCTAGACATTATCTCACATTTCTTTTAGACTAACATATAGTTTTCAACAGCGGAGATTTGTATAAACCTTGCTGTCAGTCTCTCCGACATTTGCAACATTGTTTCAATATTCAAATTTGAGCTCCAGCTGTCCCATATTAACGAACGTGTTGGGAGTCAGGACGAGACAGACAGGCAGGTAGCATGTCTCAGCCAGTCAACTTGAATCAGCTGGCATCATTTTAATGGATATATACATATAAATGTACATTTTAAAAAGGTAAAACTAAACGATGTGCAGCTAGTTTGCAGTCTTTCCAGCTTCAGTTTGAAGTGATTGTGTTAGCTGTGTTGTTGGCTAGCTCCTCTGAACAACAGTGTCCTGACGAGAGAGCACATTTTCTATGCCAGGCGAAATTGCGCCTCATTAGCTCATTGTTATGGATGTATCCAAATAATTGTCACTATAAAACAGCTTAAACAAATGCAAATACAGCTACTGTTGTTGTCTGGCTGCAATGTTGACGTGACTGTAAGTTAGCCATAGTTGGCTAGCTAGCAAGCAAAGGATAAGAACGTTGCCCGCCAGTGTGGCAAATGGAACATTTAGAACTAATGACTGGGTCGTGTCCATAGATACAGAACAAAAAGATTGAAAATCTGGGTCGCGTCTCTGGCAACCGAACCGATAGAACGAACGATCAGCCGGCTTGGGTCAAGTCATTGGTATTATTTTTGACACGATCATGGATGAATACCAGGAGATGTGTTGATGATGGCAGGAAGTATATGTGGTTCATAGTAAGTGTATCGAATGATGAGACCTCTCAATATTGAATCACCCTTGTGGTAATAATCCAAAACAGTTTGCATGCAATGTAAGTCTTGAGGAAGAACCAAGTTGCACTTTCCGCTCGATAAATGCCACACGGTTTCACCCACAGTAGAGGTTGTAGTTAGGTTTCACACCATGGCTGCCACATAGCAGAACCAACAGGTCTATCTCTTTCCCACGGTCCCAGCCTGGCAAATGAGAGGTGGACAGAGTCTGAGCACTCACAGACAGACAACAACTCCATTCTGTATACACAGGGGAACTAGGCTACATCCCAAATGACACCCTGTTCCCTACATACAATACTTCTGACTAGAACCCTATGGGGACTACATAGGGAATAGGGTGCCATTTGGGACGTCAACATAGTCAACTACACAAGAGCCAAAGCTTTTATTAACAATCCCAGGAATCAGGATTCTTCCTCGTTGATAATGTAAAGAGGACATCGTTGAAAGGACAGGCTGTTTCTCTCCTCCTCCCACCCAGTGATACACAATCTAGAGTAATTCTGATATGGAATACATACACTACACATAACACACACACACACACACACACACACACACCCCTCACTGCCTGGCAAGCAGACCTGGGTTCAAATACAATTTAAAATAATTGCAAATACTTTATCTGGGCTTGATTGAGCTTGTCTGGCTTAATAGAGAAGTAGAATAGTCCCAATAACCCCATCTGGCACTCCAGGTAGGCTACAGCAACAACAACAACAACAAAAATACTATTTGAAACCGGGTCTGCTGTCAAGCAACAGAAAATGTGCAAATCTCCGGCAACGTCTCTCCTAATCAGACTGTCACAACAAGTCTCTTTCCTTAGTGTAGCGTACATAATATTGGACAATGGCTTGTGGAGTAGAAATGTCTTCAGCTATTATTAAGGTGGTGAGGAAAAATATTGTATCCACACTATTTTAGAATTGGGTCAACTGTATATTAAACATTCAAACTCATCGAAGAGGCATTGATGATGGTTTGACTTTAAGCCAAATGAGCTTTCTGACACAAGCTGCAATGGATTCATTTCGAGGTTGTTTGAGACTATTGGACGGAGTAAGAATCATTTGAATAACTCTGAAACTATGTGCTGTATGTATGAACCTTGTCAGTCTTAATGCTCCAACATCCTGCCTGACCAAGGATATCTCTAGGCCTACATTTACCGAATACCTTCTTGTTAGCAGTGCTTCAGAGATATCAAGTCAGAATGTTTATTTTAACATTGGATTCAGTGGTCAAGTATGTAATGCATCGAGTATCGAGTTTGTTCAGAGATACAAATATGATGCATCTCCACGGTGTGATTCTCTAACATGGCATTGCCGATGTCATGACTGGCCTGTGAGGATCAGGTTACCGTGGATCACCGTTCTACAGAGATATCTCTCATTCCCGCAGAGGGGGAGAGGTATAGAGGGATTGATGGGAAGGGGTTGTGACAGCTTTTGCCCATTGTAAATCTTAAGGCAGTCAAGGACCATATCACCTCCACCCTACCTGACACCCTAGACCCACTCCAATTTGCTTACCGCCCAAATAGGTCCACAGACGATGCAATCTCAACCACACTGCACACTGCCCTAACCCATCTGGACAAGAGGAATACCTATGTGAGAATGCTGTTCATTGACTACAGCTCGGCATTCAACACCATAGTACCCTCCAAGCTCGTCATCAAGCTCGAGACCCTGGGTCTCGACCCCGCCCTGTGCAACTGGGTACTGGACTTCCTGACGGGCCGCCCCCAGGTGGTGAGGGTAAGCAACAACATCTCCTCCCCGCTGATCCTCAACACTGGGGCCCCACAAGGGTGCGTTCTGAGCCCTCTCCTGTACTCCCTGTTCACCCACGACTGCGTGGCCACGCACGCCTCCAACTCAATCATCAAGTTTGCGGACGACACAACAGTGGTAGGCTTGATTACCAACAATGACGAGACGGCCTACAGGCCCTCGGAGTGTGGTGTCAGGAAAATAACCTCACACTCAACGTCAACAAAACTAAGGAGATGATTGTGGACTTCAGGAAACAGCAGAGGGAACACCCCCCTATCCACATCGATGGAACAGTGGTGGAGAGGGTAGCAAGTTTTAAGTTCCTCGGCATACACATCACAGACAAACTGAATTGGTCCACTCACACAGACAGCATCGTGAAGAAGGCGCAGCAGCGCCTCTTCAACCTCAGGAGGCTGAAGAAATTCGGCTTGTCACCAAAAGCACTCACAAACTTCTACAGATGCACAATCGAGAGCATCCTGGCGGGCTGAATCACCGCCTGGTATGGCAACTGCACCGCCCTCAACCGTAAGGCTCTCCAGAGGGTAGTGAGGTCTGCACAACGCATCACCGGGGGCAAACTACCTGCCCTCCAGGACACCTACACCACCCGATGTCACAGGAAGGCCATAAAGATCATCAAGGACATCAACCACCCGAGCCACTGCCTGTTCACCCCGCTATCATCCAGAAGGCGAGGTCAGTACAGGTGCATCAAAGCTGGGACCGAGAGACTGAAAAACAGCTTCTATCTCAAGGCCATCAGACTGTTAAACAGCCACCACTAACACTGAGTGGCTGCTGCCAACACACTGACACTGACTCAACTCCAGCCACTTTAATAATGGGAATTGATGGGAAATTATGTAAATATATCACTAGCCACTTTAAACAATGCTACCTTATATAATGTTACTTACCCTACATTATTCATCTCATATGCATACGCATATACTGTACTCTATATCATCGACTGTATCCTTATGTAATACATGTATCACTAGCCACTTTAAACTATGCCACTTTGTTTACATACTCATCTCATTTGTACATACTGTACTCGATACCATCTACTGTATCTTGCCTATGCTGCTCTGTACCATCACTCATTCATATATCCTTATGTACATATTCTTTATCCCCTTACACTGTGTACAAGACAGTAGTTTTGGAATTGTTAGTTAGATTACTTGTTATTACTGCATTGTCGGAACTAGAAGCACAAGCATTTCGCTACACTCGCATTAACATCTGCTAACCATGTGTATGTGACAAATAAAATTTGATTTGATTTGATTTGATTTGGCAGCAGACGAATCCCTGTTCCTGTTGGGGACTGGAATGTCTTCGTGTGGGCCTTATGGAGAATCTACCTCAGAACTGCAACATGCAATACATGGACTTTGGGACATTATATTTTATCAGCCAAAATGGTGGTAACAATGACAGATGGAATATGAAAAGCAATGTCGTTTCTGTTATGTTATTAAAAGTTAAATGATGACGTTATAATGAAAACTTGAAGAGTTTTCATAATATGTACATGATGTTTACATACTGTGCGTTGCGTAGAAAATATCCAGATCAAAGAGAATGTTTTTGTAAAGGTGAACTGTGAACTTGTCTCAACTAGATCAGAGTAAAATCCTAACATCTTGCTACGCCCAAGGAACCCAGAGAGCATGCCATGAAGATGGAAACGCCCTTTGTGGCCCGAGGGTATAACAATTGTGAATTAAGAATTTAAATGCAGACTAAGTTGACCGTGTGCTGCAGCCAAGGTCTACGGATAGTCGTGATCCCAAAACACAACACGAGGAAGAGCACAAAGGAACCTATTAACAATCAAGGCTACGGTTGATTACTGTATCTAAGAAGGTGAATTCAAGAAGAACCAGCCAGTTATCCTATTCAAATCATTGGTTGTCTACAGGGACCTCCTAACCAAGCTGGGAGCATCGACACGGCTGATTAGCTTCCTCAGAGGTCCACTCTCACAGATCGAGTGCAAGGGAACAGACCACTAAGAGAATGGACACTGACATCGTGTCGACAATCAGAGAATTAAACCTGGAAAACTAAGGAAATGTGGCCATTGAAAGAAGGTCGTCGGCTCAACCTCATAAGAGGAACTCTGTCCACGAAGAGATACCCAACGGCGACTTTCATAAAGTAAATATATTAATTATAATTCTGACCCATAAGAGCAGTAGTTCGGGGCAAGGTCTTAGGGCTAAGCTAAGTACAGTTTACAAATGTATCCAAGTGTGCTTTTCTCTCGTGCACTCTCTCTCTCTAAATCTCCATCTTGTGTAACACATGTCATATCGTGCAGGTACGCTAGGGACCTGTTTCATTGTACTAAGTTCTAATCAATAGCCTTTAGCTTGTTAGTAAATATAGATACAACTCAATTTGTGTGGTATGGAATGATTTAGTGAGACCCCGGTATGAGACGTTCAGAATGAGACTGCTATGAAATGATTATTCCGATATTCTTTGAGTTAATTTTATAAACGGTAACTCATTAAATCGCCAGCAGCATACCACCCTGCATACCACTGCTGTCTTGCTTCTGAAGCTAAGCAGGGTTGGTCCTGGTCAGTTCCTGAATGGGAGACCAGATGCTGCTGGAAGTGGTGTTGGAGGGCCAGTAGGAGGCACTCTTTCCTTTGGTCTAAAAAAAATATCCCAATGCCCCAGGGCAGTGATTGGGGACACTGCCCTGTGTAGGGTGCCGTCTTTCGGATGGGACATTAAACGGGTGTCCTGACTCTGAGGTCATTAAAGATCCCATGGCACTTATCGTGAGAGTAGGGGTGTTAACCCCAGTGTCCTGGCTAAATTCCCAATCTGGCCCTCAAACCATCACGGTCACCTAATAATCCCCAGTTTACAATTGGCTCATTCATCCCCCTCCTCTCCCCTGTAACTATTCCCCATGTCGTTGCTGCAAATGAGAACGTGTTCTAAGTCAACTTATTTGGTAAAATAAAGGATAAATAAAATGTAAAAATAAATACATTTAAAAAACTTTTCCCATGGTGCCCCAGGTTACTGAGTTAATGGTTGCCTGATTAATTTAATCACGTAATTATAAACAGTTAATAATTCAATTAATAGCAGTCGTCACATTAATGATACAATGTCACGACACCAACCATGCCATTAGTATGATGCTTATACTTATGGTCACGCTGGTATAAAGGATTTGGAGACTGGCACATCTGGGTTTTTAATACACCCAAAACACACACTTATACAAAACACTGGGATGTACCCAAACAAAAGAGCGAGGGTAATCCTCGTAGAACAACACGGGACGAGACCCATAATACACAAAGCACAAAACACGCAGCACAAGCTGAGACAACGCATAGACACTCACACGACCAATGGACATGGGAACAATAATCGACAGCCCAATGGGGAAGCAAAGGCACATTTATACAAATACAATCAGTGAGGAATTGGAACCAGGTGTGCGTAATGACACAGTTCAGTGCAGCCTAGAAGGCCCGGTGACCTCGACCTCCCGAACTGGTTAACAGAGTGAGCAGCAGTACAACAGAGTGAGCAGCAGTACCGGGGGATCCGTGACACTTATCTAATCTGTGCCCCTGACAAGGGAGCTGCTGCCTGAGTGCTTTGTTAAACTCTGCAAACTCTGCACATTACCAATGGAAGATTGGTAATAAATGTTTTATCGATGTGTAGTGGTTCAACATTTATACATATTTTGGTTCTTATTTATTGCACGGTTTATTCAGTTTGTCAGTCCCCTCAGGCTTCAGGTCATCTGTAAACATTGTGATACAGAAAGTTATAATTTACTGTAAATCACAGATAATTTCCCCAGAATGCTAACATGGATCAATACAGTGTTGGTCTCTCTTATCTCTCTCAGATGCAGCAGGAACGGTATCAATTCTGCGCATCAGTTCTACCATAGCCATTCTAAAATGTATTGAATGGCAGGCTCATCTCTGTCTAGCAGATGACTATGATATGTGGGTCTTTTTTTTACCTACCTTAGTTGAATGCACTGATGGTAAGTTACTCTGGATAAGAGCACTGGTTAAATATTTAAAATGTAAAAATGTACATCCCTTCATTTACCATAACCCTTGGTTATAGGTCTGGGCTAAAGACAGGTCTGTATTAAGACATTACATTGTTAAATATCCATTGCCGTCACAGCACGGTGTACAGGTGCAGTCTCCACACAATGTGTGGCCCAGAACACAGTTGATTTTCATGGCAGAGGTTAACAATACATGGCCCAAAGACAGGCCCATCCATTCACGTCTATCCATTAAGCCGTCTCAATGGGGCTCAATGGGGGATTTACCGCCACTAAGATAGAGCACACACAATTTCACCAGGGCGACTCTGGCAGCTCCTGGCTGACGTGCGGCTCTGGCGGCTCCGGACAGGAGGGAGGCTCTGGAAGCGCTGGACAGGAGGGAGACTCTGGAAGCGCTGGACAGGAGGGAGACTCTGGAAGCGCTGGACAGGCGGGAGCACCTGGAGGAAGGAGACGGAGAGACAGCCTGGTGCGTGGGGCTGCCACAGGAGGCCTGGTGCGTGGAGGAGGCACCGGATGGACCGGACCGTGGAGGCGCACTGGAGGTCTCGAGCACCAAGCCTGCACAACCTGTCCTGGCTGGATACCCCCTGTAGCCCGGCAAGTGCGGCGAGGTGGAACAGACCACACTGGGCTGTGCTGGCAAACTGGGGACACCGTGCGTAGGGCTTGTGTCATATAACCCGGGCCGAGGAGACGCACTGGAGACCAGATGCGCTGAGCCGGCTTCATTCCTCCTGGCTCGATTCCCACTCTAGCCCGGCCGATACGAGGAGCTGCGATGTAGCGCACCGGGCTATGTGTGCGCACTGGGGACACCGTGCGCCTCACCGCATAACAGTTGGCTCAGGTCTCCTACCCGACTTAGCCACACTCCCCATGTGCCCCCCCCCAATAAATTTTTGGGGTTGCCTCTCGTCCCTGTTGCGCTGCCATGCTAACTCCTCATATTGCCGCCTCTCGGCTTTAGCTGCCTCCAGCTCTTCCCTGAGGCGGCCATATTCCCCAGCCTGTGCCCAGGGTCCCTTACCGTCCAAAATCTCCTCCCATGTCCAGGAGTCCAGAACCCGCTGCCTCTCGTTACCACGTTGCTTGGTCTTTTCTTGGTGGGTAGTTCTATAACGATCGTCGTAGGTGGAAGAAGGAGAGGACCAAGGTGCAGCGTGGTACGTGTTCATGATCTATTAATTACACTGAACACTACAACAAAAATAACAAAACGGAACAAACGAAACAGTCCTGTCTGGTACAGAGACAGAGACAGAAAACAACTACCCACAACTCAAGGGCGAAAACAGTCTGCCTAAGTATGGTTCTCAATCAGAGACAACGATTGACAGCTGCCTCTGATTGGGAACCATACCAGGCCAAACACATATAAATACAAACATAGAACAGAACATAGAATGCCCACCCCAACTCACGCCCTGACCAACCTAAAATAGAGACATAAAAAAAGGAACTTAGGTCAGGACGTGACACCCTGATTCAGATGACCATCCTACCCATGCTAGATTATGGAGAAATAATTTATAGATCAGCAGATAAGGGTCCTCTCGAGCGGCTAGATGTCCTTTACCATTCGGCCATCAGATTTGCTGCAGCTAGCAACTGGAACGAGCTGCAATAAACACTCAAACTTGACAGTACATTTTTTTGATGACCATATTTTCCCACAAAGGACCTCCGCACCACCTTCCTGTTCAAGTGAGCACAGCACAACAAGGTGAGTCCAAAAATGTATTGTATGCTGCTGCATAAATGATGTAATTTCACAGTAGAACAAAATAATTCCAGAATTTGAGAACTGAACCATATCCATGATTCATATGCCATAGACGTAGGACATTGCCGACATGAGTCAGTTTCCTTTTAAAAGGCAATATGGAGGATGCACTTCATTTTGTAAAAACATCCTGCCAATGTCAGGGCAAAAGAGTAAATCCTTCCTTACAATGAGTCCACAGAAAAGTGGATAGGGGGGAAGGGGTTTCAGAATGGCCTGCACAATCACATTGTAATGGGTTACAGTACTTGTACTGCCCTGAAAGCAAACAGAACTTAAATCAGGTGTGTATCTGCCATATCTGACCAAAATAAGACAGTATTGTACTTTCAACCAGGTGAATGAGGAGAGATGACGTAGCCAACAGATGAGTTCATGATTACATATTGCTTTTGCTTATACAGGCAATAAGCATGCAATAATGTGGTAGAGTGAGCTAGCATAGCATGTAAGCGTTTCACTGCACTTTCTATACTTTCTGTAAACTGTGTA
The DNA here is from genome assembly GCF_045791955.1 of Oncorhynchus clarkii lewisi. Lineage (NCBI taxonomy): Eukaryota > Metazoa > Chordata > Actinopteri > Salmoniformes > Salmonidae > Oncorhynchus > Oncorhynchus clarkii. The sequence goes on along the minus strand of NC_092159.1, from coordinate 34,867,964 downwards.
TGTGAAAATTACAATTTAATCTCCCAATGTATTCAACTAGTATTTTATAAACACACAGTTGAGAATGACATTCAAGCGATTAATACAGCAATTTAAGTATTCTAAGCATCCATATCTTCTCTTTTCTAGCACTAACTACTATAGTATATGTCCTCATAAATCCTCTCTAAAACGCAAGATCACCAAAGGAGGGAAGAGTTCCCCCTGCTGGCCTGTTGACATCACTTCAAGCAGATCAGAAAATGTCTTTATTTATGGGGTTGTCTCAATCAATTACACTCTTACACTCTTATGACAGACAGAGTTCTTAGAAAATAGCGAGTATTGTAGATTATAAAATGCCGTTTTAGACAGTTTTATTTTTTTGTGGACTAAAGCCATTAAAAGATCCTGTTGGTATGAATCTTATTTATAGTAAGGTTTCGTTTATTGTCATGGTGTAGAACATTGGCAGCTAAGCGCTGAATTGCATTGAAAAAACTAAACGAATAACTACATAAACAAATCAATCATGTGAAATAATGTGATATATTCCTAAAAACTGTAACGTTCTACCTGCTGGGATAGATGACGAAAAGCAATGGTATGTAAAAACCTGCTTGTTTTCGAAAGCGAAAGCGATTTGTGGTTTGTATTCATCGATGGCATCATCTCCCGCGACAGAGGCTGTCCCACATTCATGGCTAGAAGGGTTCCTAATTGTCAAAGTATTATTTATTTATTTGCATTTTTGCTAACCCTAAACCGTTTTCCTAAACTTAACCTAATTCTCCCAACGTGCTTCGTCAATCATTACATTTGATCTAGCTGTAAATAAGAAATGAGGTCCAAAATAAATCGTTTTAATTACCTTTTTTTATATTCCAATGTTAATTTGTTTTACAGCGAAATAATGAAATGCCATGGAGTACATTAAGATACGTGTCGAGTCCAACTATTGTTTTCCTTTAACAGAGTAGCTATACGATTAGTTACACTTTCCATCCCTTGGGAGAGAGGACATAAAAAGTATGCCTTTAAATGCTTATACTGTAGGCTATCATGCCTACTGAATAAAGGTCAAATGTAACAACAAAACATACATAGGCTACTGTATTTAAAAATAGATTGCAGTGAAGAGCAATGTGTGCCTGCCATTACATTCTTCTCTGTTTTGATGATGTAAGTATTTACATAGCCAATGATTTGAGCAGCATTCTTGCGCACACCTGCACACAGAAGAGCAGAGCGCAGCATTTCGTCAACAGCTCTGCAATGTGAATAAAATGGAATGTACAATTCTCTTTCATTTTCCTCGCTTGAAATTTCCTATTTTTTTCCCCCGTAGGGAATTACATGTTACCTCATCCATTGTATTTCAATGAGGGAGACTATAAAGCTAGGGCACGTAGCCCAATGTTGAGAAGTAGTGTTCAGGGATTTATCAACTGACTGAACACATGGCTACTCTTAACGTGTCCTTTGTGGTACATCTTCTGTGTATAGTTGTTCTTAACCCGGTTGTGTATGCCAAATGCAGTGACCGAAACGGGCAAATATATTATCTTTCTCGAACTCGCCAGACCCTCAATGATCTTGCCATGGTATGTAAACGTCTTTAACCTATTACAAATTGAGCATATAGGCAGGAGACGTATATGGCAGAGACGTATGTGGAAATATGCCTCTGAATATAGGCTGTAGCATATATCGTGTGCGATCACAAGTTATTTATTCTAGCTGCAAAGTCGATTATTGGAGCTTCATTCATTCATATATTCCGTTGTTTTATTGAGATATGGTGTCTTTTGTGTGCGGTATAGGAGGGGAGACAAATGGGCTGTATCCAAGAGGCGGAAAGGATTATGGTCCAACGTCCAACGCTTTCAATAGAGGTGATGCTCAGGAGATCATGAGTGGCTACAATTTTAGTGTTTGTCTAGTTCAATTGTATGTTTACACGGGGTGTTATTGTGATTACAGGAGGGGGGAAAGCTTTGGACACTGAAACTTGCGTTTCAACTAGCCAGCGAACTCTTCCAACAAAACCTAACACTTGTGAAATGGAATACCTTCAAAATCAGGGAGCTCCAAGACCTTCTTGCTCGACAAAATATGACCTATTCAGAATGTGTACGTTCCGAATGTTTAATTTGTATACTCTAGCTTTTAAACAATTATTATTATTGTTATTATTATTATTATTATTATTATTATTATTATTCATGTAATCTCATTGATATTTATATTAATGTTGTTTGTTTTTTACTAATTCAGGTCAGAGACATGCGTGTGCGTCTAAACCTTCCAATTGAAAATATGGTTAAGAACTACTTCAAACAGCTGGACGACTTTCTTTTACATGAGGTAAAACATCTCATACGTTGCATTTTTTTTGTCAATTGTGTTTCAAACGTAAACTATTGAGAGGGGTGGAGTGGGCCTAGCCTATACCTATGATATATGACGTATTATTTTCACCTAAAACATATTTGTTTCACGTTTTTTCTTTCAGCGTTTCAGCTCCTGCTCATGGGAGGTCGTGAGAGCTGAAATGGGGAGCATCCTAAGGGATTTTTACAAGAAATCAAAAATGTCAAGAAAACACGCGTGAGAGTAGCATTACTTGTAGTTCAATTCTGCGTCAAAAAATATTTTGTTTAATTTATTAATTATTCCACTGTAAGCGTTATATATTTATGCTATTTATCCGCGTTGCAAATAATTGCCATGTACGCTATAATATTTAAATAAAAAACACAAACACGCTTTATTTTGGGTTAAGTTGTGGTAGCAATTTTGTACAATTGTGTGGTGTGATGCAACCAACGAGTTTTTCCTTGAAATGTTATCCTATATATATATATATATATATATATATATATATATATATATATATTGTTTTTTTAAATCCTCCTGACAATTGCATACTGTATCAACATCATCTTCGATGGAAAACAAACTCCTTTACAATACTCTGAATTCCTGAACTCCAGCCATATTTCCCTGCACTTTAAGACATTATCATATCACTGTAAAACATGGTTGAGTTGTATAGTTATTCATAATATTAAGTACATATATACTGGATACTGGATATCATGCAACATAATTGACGAAATGTTGCGTTATTGTCTTCTGTGTGCAGGTGAGCGCAATGCTGCACAAATGGTAGGCTATGTAAATACATGTTTGAACCAATCCATGATCGAAACAGATAATAATATAATGGCAGGGACACACAGTGTTCTTCACGCAATGTATTTTTAATACAGTAGCCTATGTATTTTTTTTTGTAGTTCAATTTGACCTTTATTAAGTAGGCATGATAGCCTACAGTATAAGCATTTAAAGGTGTAACGGATGTGAAATGGCTAGCTAGTTAGCGGTGTTCGCGCTAAATAGCGTTGCTCTGAGACCTTGAAGTAGTGGTTCCCCTTGCTCTGCAAGGGCCGCGGGTTTTGTGGAGCGATGGGTAACGATGCTTCGCGGGTGTTAGTTGTTAATGTGTGCAGAGGGTCCCTGGTTCCGCGCCCGGGTATGGGCGAGGGGACGGTCTAAAGTTATACTGTTACAAAGGCATACTTTTTATATCCTCTCTCCCAAGGGATGGAAAGTGTAACTAATTGTATGGCTACTCTGTTACAGAAAGAAAAATATGATGATAATAGTTTGACTCGACACAGGTGCTCCATTGCAGTTATCGAGATGTATGACTTGCAGCCTAAATGGCATTTAATTATTTCGTTGTAAAACAAATTGACATTGGCATATGAAAAGGTAATTCAAACAATTTCTTGGGGACCTGATTTCTTATTAACAGCTAGATACAATGTTATTATTAACGTAGCAAGTTAGGAGAATTAGGTTAAGTTTAGGGAAACGGTTTAGAGTTAGCAAAAATGCAAAACATTTTATAATAGTATGACAATTAGGAAACATTCTAGCCATGAAAGTGGGACAGCCTCTGTCGCGGGGGATGATGACATCGTTGAATAAACCACAAATCGCTTTCACTTCCGAAAAAAACCGTTTTTTTATTTATTTTTTTACATACGACAGCATTTTGTGATCTATAGGCAGACCATAACACATTCTTATATGGTTTTGAACATAATTTTTATATATTTTTTTATGAATATATCACGATTTCACATTGTTGATTTGTTTATGTAATTATTTGTTTATTAATTTAAATGAACAGAACGATGCAATTCAGCGCTTGGCTGCCAATGTTGTACACCATGACAATAAACGAAACCTTACTATAAACACGATTCATACCAACTGGATCTTTGATTGGCTATAGGCCCCAAAAAACGTATCTGTCTAATGCTGCATTATATTCTACAATACTCGCCATTCTCTAAGAATTTCGCCTGTCATATTTCAGTAAGAGTGTTATCTGATTGAGACAACCCCATAAACAAAGAAATGTTCTGATCTGCTTGAAGTGATGTCAACCGGCCAGCAGGGGGCATTATTACCCCTTTAGGTGCTCTTGTGAGGACCACAGTTTAGAGAGGATGGATGCTTAAAATTCACGTATGAGGACATATACATAGTAGTTAGTGCTAGCCAAGAGAAGATATGGATGCTTAGAATTGATCATTTACACTATTAAACGCTTAAATGCCATTCTCAACCAGGTGCTTTAAAATATATTTTCAATACATTGGGAGATTAAATCAAATCAAATTGTACTTGTCACACACACAGTGAACATCATGTATAACAAGTGCAGTGAAATACTTGTATGCTAGGCTAGCTCAGTCAACATTATTATTACATGCTTATTACCTGTATAAGCAATATGTAATAATGAACTCGTCTGTTGCCTACGTCATCTATCCTCATTCCCAGGCCATCCAGACTGTTAAATAGCCATCACTAGCACAGAGAGGCTGCTGCCTACATACAGACTTGAAATCATTGGCCACTTTAATAAATAGAACGCTAGCCACTTTAATTATGACACTTTTATCATGTTTACATATCTTGCATTACTCATCTCATATGTAAATTCTGTATTCTAAAGTATCTATTGCATCTTAGTCTATGCGCACTGACATTGCTCATCCATATATTTATATATTCTTATTCCATTCCTTTACTTAGATTTGTGTGTATATGGTATGTGTTGTAGAATTGTTAGATATGAATTGTTAGATATTGCTGCACTGTCGGAACTAGAGGCACAAGCATTACTCTACACTCGCAATAACATCTACTAACCATGGGTATGTGAGCCAATACATTTGATTTGTTCTGTTTGCTTTTCAGGGCCGTACATGTAAACCATTACAATGTGATTGTGCAGGCTATTTTGCACCCCCTTCCCACATCCACTTTTCCCTGGGCTCATTGTAAAATGAAGGATTTACTCTTTTGCCCTACCATTGGCAGGATGTTTTAACGCACGGAAGTGCATCCTCCATATTGCCCTTTAAAAGGAAACGGACTCAAGAAACTGACAATGTCCTACATCTATCTATGATGAATTATTCAAACAACTTTTATTCATGAGTGTGATTAATAAAGCTCATCCTATGTTTGGACGTCTTCCTGTCCTCCATTGCAGACATGATCTCCTCCTCCTCCAGTCCGGTGTTGCTCCTTAGCTGGTCCATTTACGTGTTTTATGCCTCCCCATGCATTAATTAAAAAACATTAAAGATGTCAGCTGCTAATTTTAAGATTTACGCCGCATAAACACTCAGCCATTTTCCCTGGACTATCAACCCCTGTAGCTGCAAATTCATGATTTCCCTGGGGGTTAACCTTGCAATAACCAAGTGGTGAGAAACATAGCCCTCTATATTTAAATGTTTCAGGTACACTCCGACAGGTGTCTGCGTCACATACAGTCAGTAACCACTCACAGACCCACCTCAGTGTTCACTAATCATGGAGGAAGACCACAGGACCACAACATTTTGTTTCTCTCTGTTAGAGCGGAACGCTTATGGAGAGATGTTTGGACTGCTGTGACATGTCAGTACTACAACTTGCTGCACAGTTTGGAGGAAGAAGGCTACCTTGACCTTCCAAATTCCATCCACCTCTTCTGTGTGGGATACGTGTTCCTATCTCGTCTGCGGGCAGATCTGCAGCATTCCACAGAGAGTTGGAATAACCACCCTTTAAGTACAAACGGTGAACCTGACACCTGTGGCATATTGGAATGCTCCAAACAACTGTGTCTGAGCCAGACTATTGACACAGAATTCCACACTATGCAGAGGTACAGTATGTGCTAATATGATAGAAGTTCTACTTACCCCATCAAGACACTGGGCTGCTTGTACAAAAGCCTGGGAGAACAAAATGTAATGAATGACTTAATTGTAATGAAGAGATGGGCTGATGTTGGTAGTTTTAGATAGACTGACCTGTAATAGTTGGACTACTACATAACATATACATTAATATAACTACTGCCCCAACCACCTTGCTATAAGCTAAACACATACAGTATTCCATCAACAATTTATGCAGTGAATCAAACATGACATTGATGCACATTTCTATGACATAAAAGGACCACTAATCTGATTGATTGTCAGGAAGATTTTTTGGTAGGATTGATTTGATGGTTTTCATCAGTACAGCATGACACCATACTGCTATGTTTAATGATGGTAGAGTAAAATACAGATACACACTTTTCTGGAGAGGCCATGTTCCATACTCTGCTCCTGACCATGGGCTTACTCAGGCTGTATGAATAGAAAAACATAGTAAGAAGACTTGCTTCAGCTGTACAGAACAATTTTTTTGTGTTAGTCAAAGGAATTTACGAGTTTAAATTGCTTGAGTCTAGTGTTGACAATTTGAGGCTAGTGTAGTAGTGACGGTATTATAAATAGTAGTGGGAGAGTAGTTATTACTGACTGTGCTTCTAGTTCCGACAATGCAGTTATAACCAACGAGTAATCTAACCTAACAATTCCACAACTACTACCATATACACACAAGTGTAAAGGGATAAAGAATATGTACATAAAGATATATGAATGAGTGATGGTACAGAACGGCATAGGCAAGATGCAGTAGATGGTATAAAGTACAGTATATACATATGAGATGAGTAATGTAGGGTATATAAACAAAGTGGCATAGTTTAAAGTGGCTAGTGATACATGTATTACATAAAGATGGCAAGATGCAGTAGAAGCAGCAGTTTAAATGAGTACAGTATATACATATACATATGAGATGAGTAATGTAGGGTATGTAAACATTATATTAAGTGGCATTGTTTAAAGTGGCTAGTGATTTTTTTTTATCCATCAATTCCCTTATTAAAGTGGCTGGAGCTGAGTCAGTATGCTCAATGTTAGTGGTGACTGTTTAACAGTCTGATGGCCTTGAGATAGAAGCTGTTTTTCAGTCTCTCGGTCCCTGCTTTGATGAACCTGTACTGAACCTTGCCGTCTGGATGATAGCGGGGTGAACAGGCAGTGGCTCGGGTGGTTGTTGTCCTTGATGATCTTTATGGCCTTCCTGTGACATCGGGTGGTGTAGGTGTCCTGGAGGGCAGGTATTTTGCCCCCGGTGATGCGTTGTGCAGACCTCACTACCCTCTGGAGAGCCTTACGATTGTGGGTGGAGCAGTTGCCATACCAGGCGGTGATAAAGCCCGATAGGATGCTCTCGATTGTGCATCTGTAGAAGTTTGTGCTTTTGGTGACAAGACAAATTTCTTCAGCCTCCTGAGGTTGAAGAGGCGCTACTGAGCCTTCTTCACAACGCTGTCTGTGTGGGTGGACCAATTCCGTTTGTCTGTGATGTGTACGCCGAGGAACTTAAAACTTACTACCCTCTCCACTGCTGTTCCATTGATGTGGATAGGGGGGTACTCCCTCTGCTGTTTCCTGAAGTCCACAATCATTTCCTTTGTTTTGTTGACGTTGAGTGTGAGGTTATTTTCCTGACACCACACTCCGAGGGCCCTCACCTCCTCCCTGTAGGCCGTCTCGTCGTTGTTGGTAATCAAGCCGACCACTTTAGTGTCATCCGCAAACTTGATTGAGTTGGAGGCGTGCATGGCCACGCAGTCGTGGGTGAACAGGGAGTACAGGAGAGGGCTCAGAACGCACCCTTGTGCGGCCCCAGTGTTGAGGATCAGCGGGGTGGAGATGTTACCTACCCTCACCACTTGTTACCTACCCTCATTGACTGTGTTTGAAGTAGGCGTAATAGTTACCATAGCCAGTTAGGCTACTCTTGGTGCGTTCTACAATCCTGCTGAGTTTCATCAAATTTGACCAATAGCGGAGAGGAAGAAGCAAAGCGAGCGGAGAAAACAGAGGCTCGACTCCGCCCCAAAAATGTGTAGCATGAAAATACAGCGAGACACCACCAGACCGTTGGGTAACTTCTGCTTTTTGCTGTCACACAAACTGACACCCCTGGTCCGCTCAATGTACATGTATAATGCTCGTACTGGACGCATGGCATGTAACCACCTCCACTGAGTAAACAGAGGAAATGAAATGAGAAAAAACTCAAAAGCTAGAGACCTGTAGTTCATAAACATGGCCTTAGGGGCAAAGGCCAATTAGGACACAACACCACCTTATAGTCGGCAAGCTCAAACCTCATGCAGGCGGGGAGAATTTATAGCTTGTGGAGATCTCCAAAATGTTTAGCCACGAGCAGGGTGGTCTCACACTGTCTCGACACTTACATCACAAGAAAGAGAAATGGGTTTTAATTTATTGGGGCAATTAGAATGAAAGTAACTTCCAAAAACGAACCCTGGGATTAAAGTGATATTACATCTGACCTCACAAACAATGCAAAGTATGTATAGATATGTGTAATTTAGAGCCAAGCATTTTGATTTGAAATTGCATGGGTATCATTCTCTTGACACACTTGATAAATTATGCAAGAGAATGTGACAACAACAGCATTAATGAGGCTATCTAGAGAGTGCAGGTAGGCCTAGACCACCGGTGTCAAACTCATTCCACGGAGGGCCGAGTGTCTGCGGGTTTTCGCTCCGCCCTTGTACTTGATTGATGTATTAAGGTCACTAATTAGTAAGGAACTCCCTACACCTGGATGTCTGGGGCTTAATTGAAAAGAAAAAAACAAAAACCTGCAGACACTAGGCCTCCATGGAATGAGTTCGACACCCCTGACCTAGACAGAGGAAGTTTTTGTGGTTGCAGCCTTGTTTCACCCCTTTATATTAATATAATGAATGCCTGCGAATACACCTAGTGTATATTTGCAAATTAAGCACATATAATTTACTGTTTCACAAAGTATTTAAAAAAATGCCTAGTTTGGTGTTAAGAATGAATGGTAATTCAGGAGAGAGGACCAGGCTTGAATGAACACTTTAGCTAGTTGCCTTGAACGCAGCTCTCGACTAACTCAACAACCACAGGCTGCTACTAACTGCCAATCAGATTCCACACCTGTTGCTACACCTTAATTACTTGCCGTGAACGCAGCTCCTCAGCAGCATCAGCTGCAGCTCGTCGATAGTCAGCATTCACACCTGTCGTCGCTCTCCTTTTTTATTGCATATGACGCGACCTAGTGTTGTTGTTTTCTGTATTGATCCCCTCAAATTCCTTAAATGATGTGTCTTTAATATTCTACCATAGTTTAGTTTTTTATTTCTTATTTTTGAAGTAAAAATTGTTTTTGCATCACTACCCCAAGTTTTCATACGTGGGTCAAATATGACCTTTATGTATTTCCAATGGAAATATTGTTTTACGGGAAGCTGGATGAGGAAGCCATTGGTGACTCTGAGTCAGAATCTGAGGTATCCAATTCAGATGACACAGACTATGTGCCTGTGGGTCAAGTTGGAGTTGTGGATGCAACTGGTAGTCCAGCTGTCCTAGATGAGTCTACAGATGGGGAGGAGGAGAGTGAAAACCAGTCAAATAGACTGCGTAAAAAGGGGTCTTACTGGAGTGAACATCCTCCGACTAAAGACAGGACCAGTAGCCATAACATCCTGAAGAGCTGCCCAGGGTGTGTGCTGGGGTCAATCTTTGTGCCACCAAACGATGCATGGGAGCTGTTCATTAGTGACAACATCATTGAGGCAGTCCTAAAGTGTACAAATTTAGAAGGATGGAGAACAGTGACGGCAAAAGGGACAGAGTGGAGAGAGGTCAACAAAGAGGAACTAAAAGCATGTATTGGTTTAACCCTCCCCGCCGGCGTGGAGAAAAGCTGGGATGTCTCCACACGGCATTAGGCCACCATGTCAGTCGGAAGATATGAGGATATCCGTCACCTCCTGAGAAGCAGTGTTCAGAGAGTCAACAGACCACCTGACAGCCTTCCGGTAGGTGTGGGACAGCATAAGTAGGCATGACACACATGCACACACACATTTTGTTCATTTGAGTGTTTGTGTTTTCTAAATTCACAATTGTTGGTGTTGTCATTTATATCGATGACGAATTTTGGATAAAACATTTTTTTTTTAAAGGAAATATAATAGGGACATGTTTAAGGTGGTTTTATTTTGTTATTCACAATTTGAAGTCATGTAGGGCATTAGAAACAGTATTGGGTATGTGGATATGGTGGGAACATGTGGATCTGAGCAAGTGTGATGTCACTAATGTTTGTGGATATGTACAGGGGCGCAACTTTCACTGGGGATGGGTCTCATGTCCCCCCCACATTCAGAAATTGCATTTTTGCCCCCCCCCCTCCTAACCCTAACTCCCCCAGTTGTATTATTACAACGTAATTCAAAAACGTCAATCGTGTGGAAGGGTAGGCTGTTTGGAGTGTTCAGCCAGCTGGATTTAGGATCGCTGGACACCACAAAGGGGGCTGACAGGCTGTGTGGAGGCAAAGCTTCTGGAAGGCTGGCTGGACCAGCACGGGAGAGTTGAGCATAGTTCAGTGTGTACGTGTACATCACCAGGTTGTAAAAGGAAGCAGAGCAGAAATGGGCAACTCTTTACTTGACTAATGTAGCTTGCAAGGTAACTGCTCTTTACCGTAATAAAAAAGAAACTAGAGTTTATTTGCAGTGCTGAGCTAGTATTGTAACTGACATGTAACGTTAGCTCATCTTTCATCCCCTCTCAACTGAAGTAAATGAATGAGCTACGCTCCTAGCCTCTAGCTATCTGTCAGATAGCGATCTGAGGTGGCTATTATTACTCATATCTAATAACTGTTATTTGTATGGACATGTTTTTGTTTTATCCTGTTTCAAAGGAAGTAAATTAACTTGACTAGCTTTCCCTAGTAGCTATTATTTTTGCCTCAATCACACTAGACATGAATCAAACGATGAAACCATCAGCCAAACAATGGAAGATTGATATTGTCACGCCTACTCCCGTTCCCTCTCTCCGCCGCTCGATGTCACTGAGCTACTAAACCCCGGTCCTGGCAAACCACATTACGCACACCTGCCAACAACAATTACGCATACCTGCTCACTATCATTATGCACACCTGGACTTCATCATTTCCTTGATTGCTTCCCCTTTTTTTAGCCCTCAGTAGCCTCAGTCTTCAGGCAGTATTGGTTTGTTTTCATGTTCCCTACGCATCTCCTGTTTTGTTAATTTGCCGTTCATCATTGTTATTAAACTCTCCTTCTACACCTTTGCTTCCTGACTCCCTGCTTATACATTGTCAGTCAAAGGTTTGGACAAACCTATTCATTCAAGGGTTTTTCTTTATTTTTACTATTTTCTATATTGTAGAATAATTGTGAAGACATCAAAACTGTGAAATAACACATATGGAATAATGTGGTAGCCAAAAAAGTTAACAAATAAAAATATATTTTATATTTCGCCTGGATGACAGCTTGTGACATTTTTGTAGTGCAATGTGAGTTTTTGTTAGTCCATTTCCCTAGTTAATTCCCTACATTTCACACTGACAGTAATAAACAGCTCTAACGTTACAGGCTTTCCTGTCATGGTGCACAGTAGAGGTCTGTGCTGTACCAATTTCTTCATTCATTCTTAAACGGAAGAAGTTTGGAACCACCAAGACTCTTCCTAGAGCAGGCCGCCCGACAAAACTGAGCAAACGGGGAGAAGGGCCTTGGTCAGGGAGGTGACCAAGAACCCGATGGTCACTCTTGACAGAGCTCCAGAGTCCCTCTGTGGAGATGGGAGAACCTTCCAGAAGGACAACAATCTCTGCAGCACTCCATCAATCAGGCCTTTATAGTAAAGTGGCCAGACGGAAGCGACTCCTCAGTAAAAGGCACATGACAGCCCGCTTGGAGATTGCCAAAAGGCACCTAAAGGACTCACAGACCATGATAAACAAGATTCACTGGAATGATGAAACCAAGATTGGTCTGGAGGAAACCTGGCACCATCCCTACGGTGAAGCATGGTGGTGGGGATGTTTTTCAGCAGCAGTGACAGGGAGACTAGTCAGGATCGAGGGAAAGATGAATGGCGCAAAGGACAGAGAGATCCTTGATGCAAACCTGCTCCAGAGCGCTCAGAACCTCAGACTGGGGTGAAGGTTCACATTCCAACAGGAGAACAACCTTAAACAAAGAGCCAAGAAAACGCAAGATTGTCTTTGCGACCAGTCTCTGAATGTCCTTGAGTGGCCCAGCCAGAGCCCTGACCCGATCGAACATCGCTGGAGAGATCTGAAAATATCTGTGCAGCGACTCTCCCCATCCAACCTGACAGAGCTTGAGAGGATCTGCAGAGAAGAATGGGAGAAGCTCCCGAAATACAAGTGTTTCAAGCTTGTAGCATCATACCTTAGAAGACTGGCTGTAATCGCTGCCAAAGGTGCTTCAACAAAGTATTGAGTAAAGGGTTTGAATACTTATGTAAATTTAATATTTCAGTTTTATATTTGTAATAAATACTTTTGCAAGGCACTGTATGTTGATCAAGGTTGATTTAAGGGGTTTTATCTTCATGTTGATCAAGGTTGAGCACCTAATCGGTCCACTCCCAATTCTACAATATTTGAAAGAGCTTGTGCCAATCAAGAACTGCACTGTTAAGAGGTTGCTGTGCACTTTCCAGTAACTTAATGGCATTTGGTCACCAGAAAGTTCTTACCTGTGTTCGAATACCCATACTAAAACACTTTATACAATGGGTGGGTCTAATCCTGAAGGATGATTGGTTAAAACCGCATTCCAGCCGGTGTCTATTTCACAAGTTACCACCAACTAAATCTATGACGTTAAAATGCCTGTTAACTCTATTTCATCTGACTGCGCAATCCACTGTCTCATCAACCCAGCCAGGCAATTTAACTTGATTTCCACTATAAAAAGCATCTAGACATTATCTCACATTTCTTTTAGATTAACATTTAGTTTTCAACAACGGCGGTTTGTATAAACCTTGTTGTCTGTCTCTCCGACATTTTCAACATTGTTTCAATATTCAAATTTGATCTCCAGCTGTTCCATTGTTATCGTGTTGGGAGTCGTGACAAGACGGACATGCGGGCAGCTTTTCTCAGCCAGTCGAAATCATGAATCAGCTGGTTGTCACGTTCTGACCATCGTTCGTGTGTGTTTTCCTTGTTTTAGTGTTGGTCAGGACGTGAGCTGGGTGGGCATTCTATGTTGGATGTCTTGTTTGTCTATTTCTATGTCTGGCCTGATATGGTTCTCAATCAGAGGCAGGTGTTAGTCATTGTCTCTGATTGTGAACCATATTTAGGTAGCCAGGGTTTCACTGTGTTTGTGGGGGATTGTCCTTGTTCCTGTCTGTGTTAGTTTGCACCAGTTTAGGCTGTTTCGGTTTTCACATTATGTTTATTGTTTTTGTACAGTTCGTGTTTCATCATTGTTAAATAAACATGGATCGCAATAGCCACGCTGCATTTTGGTCCGACTCTACTTCACCCAAAGGAAAACCGTTACACTGGTATAATTTTTATGGATATACAGTTGAAGTCGGAAGTTTACATACACTTAGGTTGGAGTCATTAAAACTCGTTTTTCAACCGCTCCAACATTTCTTGTTAAACAAACTATAGTTTTGGTTAAGGACATCTACCTTGTGCATGACACAAGTCTTTAGAAGAGCTGGTTAAGCTGTTTTCATGCTGCTGCCAACAATTTAATTTCGCTTTTTTTTGCGGCCATTTACTGACACCATCCATATTCAACAGGTGTTGAGCACTCGTAAATTCGTGATTTAATCTGCACTCTGGTACACTCAGATGAGAGTGCTCTGAAACCGGAGTAGATAGCCAGTTTACGAACGTACAAGAATTAGTCATATCCATTGAGAACGCACTATGACTACACCACTTAGCTAAGCTAAGAATAACGTGAATAATCAAGTCAATAAACGTTGGATAGTTAGTATATATTTAATATACTGGCAAGTTCAATCTACTAATAGCCAAATAATGTTAGGTAAACTAACATATCGGTACATACTGCTGTAATGATGTGCTATGCGATTCGTAAGGATTGCATAGCTAACAAATTGTCAGCCAACATAGCTTATTTGAAAAGTCATTACTTACTACGTTGCGAAGCCACGCCCATTTTCTGAAGAATTGCATTTTGGGCGCTAAAAGCACCGAAATAGTGTCCAATGCTTGTTTAATTCATATATTTTTATGTACAAGCATTCATATTTTGGCGAATGTAGTACGACATCCGGGAACTTTTGTCATACTAACTATATCCATACTATGACCTATAAGCATACTACATACTCAATTTACAGTTAGTGCAAGTATTCGAACACAGCTTATGTTTCATTTTCAATCATTTACTGTCAGCTGTTGCAGGAATGTCCATTTTCAAGCCAATCAAAAGGTTGATGGCAGGTGAGGACGAGTATTTGTGTTAACAGTTAGTGACTGTACCAGTTTAACTGGTTTTATAGTTATGATGATCAAGGTTGAGCACCATTTGGCCACCAGAAATGGCCACAAAGAATGCTTAGCAGTTGTCAACAAATCTTAAGATATCTTGTAATCAGATAAGGGACAGAAGGTTACTGGCAGCTAGATTTAAGTAAGTTACTAGCAGTTACTGGCTATTAGATTACTGTGCATTTTACAATAACTTACTGTCAGGTGGTTGTCAGTTAGGTAACGTAAAATTCACTGCGGCTTCTGTTGTCGAATTTTCAGACCCTCTCAACTATCTCATTGCAAACAGGGCACGCAACCCTCCAGGCAAGCTTCAATGCCATACAACTCTCCTTCCGTGGCCTCCAATTGCTCTTAAATACAAGCAAAACTAAATGCATGCTCTTCAACCGATCGCTACCTGCACCTACCCACCTTTCCAATATCACTTCTCTGGACGGCTCTGACTTAGAATACGTGGACAACTACAAATACTTAGGTGTCTGGTTAGACTGTAAACTCTCCTTCCAGACCCATATCAAACATCTCCAATCCAAAGTTAAATCTAGAATTGGCTTCCTATTTCGCAACAAAGCATCCTTCACTCATGCTGCCAAACATACCCTTGTAAAACTGACCATCCTACCAATCCTCAACTTTGGCGATGTCATTTACAAAATAGCCTCCAATACCCTACTCAACAAATTGGATGCAGTCTATCACAGTGCAATCCGTTTTGTCACCAAAGCCCCATATACTACCCACCATTGCGACCTGTACGCTCTCGTTGGTTGGCCCTCGCTTCATACTCGTCGCCAAACCCACTGGCTCCATGTCATCTACAAGACCCTGCTAGGTAAAGTCCCCCCTTAATCTCAGCTCGCTGGTCACCATAGCATCTCCCACCTGTAGCACACGCTCCAGCAGGTATATCTCTCTAGTCACCCCCAAAACCAATTATTTATTTGGCCGCCTCTCCTTACAGTTGTCTGCTGCCAATGACTGGAACGAACTACAAACATCTCTGAAACTGGAAACACTTATCTCCCTCACTAGCTTTAAGCACCAACTGTCAGAGCAGCTCACAGATTACTGCACCTGTACATAGCCCACCTATAATTTAGCCCAAACAACTACCTCTTTCCCTACTGTATTTAATTAATTTATTTATTTTGCTCCTTTGCACCCCATTATTTTTATTTCTACTTTGCACATTCTTCCATTGCAAATCTACCATTCAAGTGTTTTACTTGCTATATTGTATTTACTTTGCCACCATGGCCTTTTTTTGCCTTTTACCTCCCTTATCTCACCTCATTTGCTCACATTGTATATAGACTTGTTTATACTGTATTATTGACTGTATGTTTGTTTTACTCCATGTGTAACTCTGTGTCGTTGTATGTGTCGAACTGCTTTGCTTTATCTTGGCCAGGTCGCAATTGTAAATGAGAACTTGTTCTCAACTTGCCTACCTGGTTAAATAAAGATGAAATAAATTAAATAAAATAAAAATGCAAGTCACACAGATCATATCTGATATCACACTCACAGTAAGAAAAAACGTGGCTAGGGAGTGGGCGGTGGGAGATTAAATAAATCAACTTGGGACAGAGTTAATTTGTTTAATCTCCCACACCTGTGACACTTAGGCTTATACGCCACATTAAATCAGATCAGCGTTTATCTATCATATACACTGGATACAGCATAAACTGTTTAAAAAAATGATGTGCTTGTTCTACAATTAAAACGATTGAAGGAACTGTTTGCAACAGTTTGAGTATTTCAAACATTAGGTATTTTTCTGTATAATATACTTATGCTTTTAGTGTTTCACAAACAATATTATATTAGGTGCAAACTACTTACAGCATTTCAAAAATGGGCTAGATCTAACATAATTTCATAATTTACAGAACTGTTGTTTTAAATTGGATCTCAATTTCTTTTCAATGATTTATTCAAAAGTATTTGTTTGATGCAACACCTACATGGGAATATGTTTAAAAGTAACAAACATCAGAAGAACTTTGAAACGTCACTTTTATCACTTCACTTTTATTGATTACTTTTTTATTTTAAGTACAATGTGTTTCTGCAAGAGAAAACAACTTGCAAGTAAAGAAGTTTCAGTGGCAAAGTCAACAAAAGGGAAATTATATCACACCCTGACCATAGTTTGCTTTGTATGTTCTATGTTTTGTTTGGTCAGGGTGTGATCTGAGTGGGCATTCTGTTGTGTGTCTAGTTTGTCTGTTTCTGTGTTTGGCCTGATATGGTTCTCAATCAGAGGCAGGTGTTAGTCATTGTCTCTGATTGGGAACTATATTTAGGTAGCCTGTTTGGTGTTGGGTTTTGTGGGTGATTGTCTTCTGTCTTTGTTGCACCAGATAGGGCTGTTTCGGGTTTTCCACGTTTATTGTTTTGTAGTCTGTTCATGTTTAGTTTTCTTATTAAAAAACATGAACTTCAACCACGCTGCATTTTGGTCTGCCTCTCCTTCGACGGAAGAATCCCGTAACAAATTATAACTTTTCAACCTCATTTGTCCTCTAGCAGCTCTCCAATGTCAACATAATGTCACGTCATGTCTTATAAAAAAGATATGTGGTTTAAATGAAGCTGGAATCTGATGTTACAATAATGTTCATCGTGTGATTTTAAACAAATATCAGCATATAGGCCTATATTATTCACTTTGTAATGAGCATTGAACACTTTTCTGCTGCCCAAAACATTTGAAAGATTCAAGTCGTGCTGATTCAAAACAATGCACACTGACTTAACAGAAAAAAAATCAGTAAACACTGAACATCACATCTGACTAAAGTCTTAGGTCGCCTTGGCAAATGCACCTTCAAAATTTTACACCTGCCATTTAGTCCAGAGTTTCCCCCAAAAAAACATCCTATCCACTTTGAAAGTATATTCCAGTTCTTTGGGATTGCTTAGCTTGTGTTGTGGAAAGAACAGCTGCTTTCCCCAGTAAAATGGACTCTTTACAACATGATTAAATGTTGTTGCTCCTTGTTTTAGCAAGGTGCTGCAGCAAAAAAAGTATCATGAAATCATATGCAACCGGTCAATGGCTTGCCAAAACAAAAATAGAACACCCAAAACAAAAATAGAACACACTGACTTGACTACAGAAATATCAGAAAAATGTAACACAGAACAACATACTGATACAGTCCATGATTTGAGTCTTCGGTTGCCTTGTTAAAAGCTGCACCTTTTAATGTTTTATCCTTGCCATTTAGGCCAGCATTTTCCAAACACCAGAGTGTACTACTGAGCCTTGGCTTAACTTCACTAGGGTAGGGGGCAGCATTCCGAATTTTGGATGAAAAGCATGCCCAAATTAAACCGGCTGCTACTCAGTCCCAGAATATAGGATATGCATATAATTAGTAGATTTGGATAGAAACCACTGTAATCTTTCCGAAACTGTTAAAATAATGTCTGTGAGTATAACAGAACTGATATGGCAGGCGAAAACATGAGGAAATCCAAACAGGAAGTACTATTATTTTGAAAGGCTGTTTTTCCATTGAAAGCCTATCCACCATACAAAGACTTAGGACCCAGTTCACGAGCTCTGTGCCTTCCTCTACATGTGACCAGTCTTTAGGCATTGTTTCAGGCTTTTACACTGAAAAATTAGGGAGATACAGCACTTTCAATCAGTGGCCAGTGGAAATTTCCATTAATCAGCCATGCGCCCTGATCGTGAACGCGCCTTTCTTGTTTCTCCCTTCCTATTGACAAAGCTTTTGTCCGGTTGAAATAGTATTGATTATTTATGACAAAAACAACCGGAGGGTTGATTTTAAACATCGTTTGGCATGTTTCTACTAACTTTTATTATACTTTTAAAAACTTTTCGCCCTGTAATTACGCGCAAACAAAAAGGAGGTTTTTGCTCATAAAGAGGGACATTATCAAACAAAACAAACATTTATTGTCTAACATGAAGACCTGGGAGTGCCACCAGATGAAGATCATCAAAGGCATGTGATTAATTGTAATGCTATTTCTGACTTTTGTGAAACTCCTTGGCTGGAAATGGCTGTATGCGTTTCTGTGGCTAGCTAACATAATCGCAATGTGTGCTTTCACCGTAAAGCGTTTTTTAAATCTGAGACAGAGGTTGCATTAAGGAGAAGTTTATCTATATTTTCATGAAAACACTTGTATAGTTTATCAATGTTTATGATGAGTATTTCTGTCATTTTATGTGGCTCTCTGCACTTTCACCGGATGTTTGTTTGAGACAATGCATTTCTGACCACAACACACCAAAGTAAACTCAGATTTTTGGATATAAATATGAACTTTACCAAACAAAACATACATGTATTGTGTAACATGAAGTCCTATGAGTGTCATCTGATGAAGATCATCAAAGGTTAGTGATTCATTTTATGTATATTTCCTCTCTTTGGCTGGAAAAATGGCTGTGTTATTCTGTGAATAGGCACTCACCTAACATAATCGTTTGATTTGCTTTCGTCGTAAAGCCTTTTTGAAATCGGACACCGTGGCTGGAGGAGTCGAGGAGCGCTTCCAGGAACATTCTGCTATGTACATCATCTTGGTGCCATGATGGATCGCGTTGTCCATACTATGGACCGCTGGGAGAGACAGGAAATCTCCCCAGTGCCTCGACCAGTGCAACCGGGGTTACCTCTACCCGTCCCGTCCGGAGCCAGTCCCAGTGGGATACGTCTCTCCCTTCCCAGGGAGTATGATGGGACAGCAGCACAGTGCCAGGGATTCCTGTTACAACTGGATCTCTACCTGGCCACTGTGCACCCAGCTCCCTAGGGAAGGGAGAAAGTGTCTGCCTTCATCTCATGCCTCTCGGGGAGAGCTCTGGAGTGAGCAAACGGCAAAGGGAGACGCAGCGTTGGACCACTTCGAGGAGTTCACCCGTCGCTTCCAGGCCGTCTTCGACCATCCGGCCGAAGGTAGAGCGGCGGGGGAACGGCTCTTCCATTTGAGGCAGGGGACGAGGAGCGCCCAGGAATTCGCCCTGGAATTCCGGACCTTGGCCGCCGGAGCAGGCTGGAACGACTGGGCCCTCATCGACCACTATCGGTGCAGTCTGCGCGAGGACGTCAGACGTGAGCTGGCCTGCAGGGATGCCACCATCTCCTTTGACCAACTGGTGGATTTGTCCATCCGGTTGGATAACCTGCTGATCACCCGCAGATGTCCAGAGGGGGCTCTGTCAGGGCCATCTTCCAGCACCCTCGCTCCGGTGCCCATGGAGTTTGGAGGGGCTGCGCGTAGGGAGACTGGAGGAGGAGCCATCACGTGCACCATCTGTGGCCGCAGAGGGCACAATGCCGGTCGGTGCCGTGTCGGTTCCTCTGGGAGTCGAGGCAACAGGCAGGGCCCTCTGGCGTCACCCCAGGTGAGTCTGCACCACACTCATCCAACATAAGGTGCTAGTCGATTCAGGCGCAGATGGGAATTTTATCGACAGAGCGTTAGCCATTAGTTTAGGGATCCCCATTATTCCTGTAGTTAGGCCTTTTCCGGTTCACGCTCTGGATAGTCGACCTTTAGGGTCCGGGCAAATCAGGGAAGCCACCATATCCCTGGCCATGGAGACGCATGGGGGGTCACGAGGAGAAAATCAGTGTCTTCCTCATTGACTGTCCTGCGTTTCCCGTGATACTAGGTCTTCCCTAGTTAGCTCATCATAACCACACTATTTCCTGGCAACAGAGGGCTCTCACGGGGTGGTCGCGAGAGTGCTCGGGGAGGTGTGTAGGGGTTTCCATTGGTGCTACCACTTTGGAAAGTCCAGACCAGGTCTCCACCGTGCGCATCCCCCCCAGAATATGCCAATTTGGCTCTCGCCTACTGTAAAAAGAAGGCGAATCAATTACCACCTCATCGACGTGGGAATTGTCCAATAAATCTCCTGGCAGACGCTGCGCTTCCCAGGAGTCACGTGTATCCCCTGTCGCAAGGGGAGATGGTGGCTATGGAGACATATGTCTCTGAATCTCTGCGTCAGGGGTACATTCGGTCCTCCACTTCACCCGCCTCCTCGAGTTTCTTTTTTGTGAAGAAGGATGGAGGTCTACGCCCGTGCAATGACTACTGAGGTCTCAATCAAATCCCGGTGAGGTACAGATACCCGTTACCTTTTATCGCCACAGCGATTGAGTCAATGCATGGGGCGCGCTTCTTCATGAAACTGGATCTCCGTGCGTATAACCTGGTACGTATCCGAGAGGGAGATGAGTGGAAGACAGCGTTTAGTACCACCTCAGGGCATTATGAGTACTTAGTCATGCCATACAGGTTGATGAATGCTCCATCAGTTTTCCAATCGTTTGTAGATGAGATTTTCAGGGACCTGCATGGGCAGGGTGTAGTGGTGTATATCGATGACATTCTGATATACTCCGCTACATGCGGCGAGCATGTGTCCTTGGTACGCAAGGTACTTGGATGACTGTTGCATGACCTGTACGTCAAGGCCGAGAAATGCCTGTTCTTTCAGCAGGTCGTCTCCTTCCTAGGGTATCGCATTTCCACATCAGGGGTGGAGATGGAGAGTGACCGCATTGCAGCCGTGCGTAATTGGCCGACTCGCACCACGGTAAAGGAGGTGCAGCGATTTTTAGGGTTTGGCCAAAACCCCAGAGATTTATCCGGGGTTTTGGCCAGGTGGCTGCTCCCATTACCTCACTGCTGAAGGGTGGTCCTGTAGGGTTGCAGTGGTCGGCTGAGGCGGACTGGGCTTTTGGGCAGCTAAGAGCTCTTTTTACTTCAGCTCCCGTGCTGGCCCATCCGGATCCCTCTTTGGCGTTCATAGCGGAGGTGGACTCGTCCGAGGCTGGGATAGGAGCCGTGCTCTCACAGCGCTCGGGTACGCCACCAAAATTCCGTCCCTGTGCTTTCTTCTCGAAGAAGCTCAGCCCAGCGGAGCATAACTATGATGTGGGGGACCGGGAGCTGTTGGCTGTGGTTAAAGCGTTGAAGGCGTGGAGACATTGGCTTGCGGGGGCTAAATACCCTTTCCTCATCTGGACTGACCACCGCAACCTGGAGTACATCCGGGCATCGAGGAGACTGAATCCTCGTCAGGCAAGGTGGGCCATGTTCTTTACCCATTTTGTGTTTACCCTGTCCTACAGGTTCCCAGAAAATGAAGGCAGACACACTGTACCGGCTGTATGGCATAGAGGAGCGGCCCATGGATCAGACTCCCATACTCTCGGCCTATTGCCTGGTAGCGCCGGTCATGTGGGAGCTGGACGCGGACATTGAGCAGGCGTTGTGTACAGAGTCCGCTCCCCTCCAGTGTCCTGTCGGGCGTATGTACATTCCATCTGCTGTCCGTGACCAGTTGATCTATTGGGCCCATACATCACCCTCCTCTGGTCATCCGACTGGGAAGTACTGGTGGCCCACCTTGGCTAAGGACATGAGGGTTTATGTTTCCTCCTTCTCAGTGTGTGCCCAGTGTAAGGCTCCGAGACACCTGCCCAGAGGTAAGCTACACACCTTACCCATTCCACAACAACCTTGGTCACACCTGTCTGTGGATTTTTTAACCGATCTACCTCTTTCACAGGGAAACACTATGATCCTGGTTCTTGTGGATTGTTTCTCTAAGTCCTGTCGTCTCCTCCCTCTTCCTATGGTGCTACAGACTGCGGAAGCCCTGTTTACTCATATCTTCCGGCACTACGGGGTGCCTGAGGATA
Organism: Oncorhynchus clarkii lewisi; assembly: GCF_045791955.1. Lineage (NCBI taxonomy): Eukaryota > Metazoa > Chordata > Actinopteri > Salmoniformes > Salmonidae > Oncorhynchus > Oncorhynchus clarkii. The sequence goes on along the minus strand of NC_092159.1, from coordinate 34,845,423 downwards.
TACTGTCTGATCGGGGTCCCCAGTTCACGTCGAGAGTGTTGAAGGCGTTCATGGAACGTCTGGGGGTCTCGGTCAGCCTTACCCCGGGTTTTCACCCTGAGAATAACGGGCAAGTAGAGAGAGTCAACCAGGATGTGGGCAGGTTTCTGCTGTCCTATTGCCAGGACCGGCCGGGGGAGTGGGCGGCGTTCGTCCCCGAGGCCAGGTGTCTGCGTGCCGCTGGAGCCGCGCGTCAAGGGGGGGAAACTGTCACGACTTCCGCCAATGTCGGCTCCTCTCCTTGTTCGGGCAGCGTTCAGCGATCGACGTCACCGGCTTTCTAGCCATCGCCGCTCCATTTCTCATATATCCATTTGTTTTGTCTTGTTCCATACACACCTGGTTTTCATTCCATAATCACTGCATGTATTTAGTCCTCTGTTCCCCTCCATGTCTTTGTGTGTAATTGTTTTTTGTTATGTGGATATTGTCATACTTTTGTTATGTTCCGTGTTTTTGGCACTTTTATGTGCTGTCATTTTTGGACCGGAAATAAAGTGAGCCTGTTTACTACACTCTGCTCTCCTGTGCCTGACTTCGCCTCGCGTACACACCCCTAACACTCCAAGCACATGGGGTTGGGTAGATGGTTTTGGGAACCCCCAATTTAGGCGAGTAACTTTGTGCTCAGAGTACGAAACTTGTGGGAGGCTTCAATGTATTGATTTCCAAAGAAGACTTTCTGGAACATCTCAAATGTTTTTTTCATTTTGGGGGGGGTATCTTAGGTTTATATCAATAGATGAGGCCCATAAGCAAGATACATGCCTGTGCAACAATGGGAATACCAGCCAGGACCTCGGCTTCTTCAATGCAGATCGCATGCTCTGGATCCTGATGCAGATCACTCACTGTTGAAGGATTTTTATCAATAATGACTAAATAATGTATACATTTGGCGTAGACTTATAACTAACAGAGTTATATGCTGTCTGTTGAAGAATATGTTTGTTCATAGGCCAAGAGGAAGGGTTAACAGACAACTTGGGATCACAGTGAAACTCACAACAGGAAATATGTCTGGTCCCCAACCAGGGAGGGGAAAAACCGTTGGGCTTGCAGTAGATTGTGTAACATGTGGTAGCATAAGATAAGCAATATGTATGTTTTGGTATAGAATTGATAAGCAGCTTCATCATTGTCCAAGAGGAGGAGGGACATTTCGTACGACATGACGCTATGTGTGATATATAAACTAATGTACATGTGATTATGTTCAGAGCTCTCGAGAATAAACGCTATTGGCTAATTTTGATGGCTGGTCTCTGTCCATTTTATGCAAATATGAACCTTACAAATTCTTAGAAACAGAGAGAGTGTTTTGAGCAGTTAGTGGAAAGAGCAGTTAGAGCCATTGTGGGAAAGGATTGGTTTGCTGTGAGCGGGGCCTGGGTACCAACGGGGAATGATGGGAACGTTATACAATGGAGTGCGGGACCTGGGGAGCCCTTCAGAGCAAAAGTAACAGAATTATGTGCTAACCTAGCGGAACATTACCACCGACACGCCGACTTCTCTAAAGTAACTGAATGTAGACAGGGAGAAAGTGAGAGTCAGTCAGTTCCTAGAACGTTTAAAAGATGTATTCAATGCCAACAGTGGTACGCCAGAACCAGCCCCCGGGGGAGATCAAAATACCCCTTATCATCAACAACTAAAAATAGCCTTTTTAACCGGAATGCGCATCAAAGTCAGTAAGGAGGTGAAAAAGAACTTAGTGGGATGGGTATTGGCAACCCTAGCGAAGGTAAAAAATATATGCTGTCCACCATGAACAACACGGACAAACAGAAAAAAGAAAGAGAGAGAATAGGAAAGATGAGTTCCAAATGGCAATGCTAGAAGACAGAGCCACGGGAGGTAAAGACAGAGAGAACAGGACTAGGTCAGACAGAAAGGGAATGTCAGAGGAAGGGAGAAAGGGGGTGCTAAACTGTTACAATTGTAATAAAAACTGACATTTCGCCAGGGAATGCGAGGTTCCATGTGGACATTGTAAAAAAAAAAAGGACATCAGTGCTGCGATTGTAAACAGAAACCAAAGGGAAAGGGGGGTAAAAAGGAAAAGGGAGAGAGGCGCACAAAGCCTGACTCAGGCAGTGACGATGATGAATCCTGACTAGAAACTGATAATGCTAAAATAGTCAGGAAGGAGTTAATCGACTGGTACGGCAAACATGACAATGACTGTATTGATGACAATTTAGACCTTGATATGTTGGATGAGATGGACTCTGAAACTGAGGTCTTTGAATTAGCAACAGTAGACCTTGCTCTCGCTCAGGAAGAGAAACCCTTTTTGACACTTACAGTCATGGGAAAAATAATCACATTTCTGAATGATACGGGGGCATGTAGGACAGCTACAGTGGGGAGAACAAGTATTTGATACACTGCCGATTTTGCAGGTTTTCCCCACTTACAAAGCATGTAGAGGTCTGTAATTTTTATCAGAGGTACACTTCAACTGTGAGAGATGGAATCTAAAACAAAAATGTAGAAAATCACATTGTATGATTTTTAAGTAATTCATTTGAAGCCTTCCTGTTCTCCACATGCTCGAGCGGTCACGACAACGCAGACGAAAATTTCAAATAGTATCCGTAATGTCAAATCAAATCAAATCAAAATCAAATCAAATGTATTTATATAGCCCTTCGTACCTCAGCTGATATCTCAAAGTGCTGTACAGAAACCCAGTCTAAAACCCCAAACAGCAAGCAATGCAGGTGTAGAAGCACGGTAGCTAGGAAAAACTCCCTAGAAAGGCCAAAACCTAGGAAGAAACCTAGAGAGGAACCAGGGGTGGCCAGTCCTCTTCTGGATGTGCCGGGTGGAGATTATAACAGAACATGGCCAAGATGTTCAAATGTTCATAAATGACCAGCATGGTCCAATAATAATAAGGCAGAACAGTTGAAACTGGAGCAGCAGCACGGCCAGGTGGACTGGGGACAGCAAGGAGTCATCATGTCAGGTAGTCCTGAGGCATGGTCCAAGGGCTCAGGTCCTCCGAGAGAGAGAAAGAAAGAGAGAAAGATAGAATTAGAGAGAGCACACTTAAATTCACACAGGACACCGAATAGGACAGGAGAAGTATTCCAGATATAACAAACTGACTCTAGCCCCCCGACACATAAACTCCACAGAAACATGTTAATCAATCCTCAGGTTGTTTTATAAAATATATAATCGATAATATATCAACCGGCACTGTCTTTTTCAGTAGGAGAGGGAAAGACGATGGCTGCCCAAGCTCTGTTGCGCAAGCAAAACTCATGCGAACACCTGACGCGATGTTATCTTTCTCGCTCATTTTTCAAAATAAAAACCTGAAACTATGTCTAAAGACTGTTGACACCTTGTGGAAGCAATAGGAAATGGAATCTGGTTGACATCCCTTTAAATGGAGCGAAGGCAGGCTATGGAACATGGAGCTTTCAAAATAGAAGCCACTTCATGGTTTGATTTTCCTCAGGTTTTTACCTGCAATATCAGTTCTGTTATACTCACAGACAATATTTTGACAGTTTTGGAAACTTTAGAGTGTTTTCTAAAAGTTCCGAAACAGTCAGTAGAAACATGTCAAATGATGTACTGAATCAATCTTTAGAATGTTGTTTACATATATCTTACAGTTTTGGAAACTTTAGAGTGTTTTCTATCCTAATCTGTCAATCATATGCATATTCTAGCACATGGGCCTGCGAAATAGGCCATTTATATTGGGAACGTTATTTTTCCAAACATAAAAATAGTGCCCCCTAGCTGAAAGAGGTTAACCCTCGCAAGGCTGCCAGACCAGAAAGCATCACTAGCCACGTCCTCAGAGCATGTGCAGAACAGCTTGCTGGAGGGTTTACGGACATATTAAATCTCTCCCTATCCCAGTCTGCTGTCCCCACCTCAAGATGTCCACCATTGTTCCTGTATCCAAGAAATCAAAAGTAACTGAACTATGACTATCGCCCCATGACACTCACTTC